>NW_006399751.1:27718359-27722091 GCF_000299155.1 Elephantulus edwardii | reverse complement strand
AAGATGATGTCCATCTCCAAGGACTGGTCTCTTCTTGAAACATGCCCAAAAGTATGTTAGACGAAGCTTCAGAATCCTTGCCTCCAAGGAGCAGCCCAGTTCACCCTCTCTAGGATAAACCCGTTTGTTCTCCTAGCAGTGCGTGATATATTTAACACTCTTCTCCAGCACCACAGCTCAAAGGCATCAATTCTTTTTCACACACAAGAAGTAAAAATGTTTTAAGATCCATTCTCTTGTATACATAAAAGATTTTATCAGGGCAAAAATGCAATGTGCTTGTCACACTTTACATATAAATATAAACATATAAAAGAAGTCACTTAGAGAATTCTAAAACGAGGTATAATAAACCTTTTTTTTAAATACAATTGAACAAGTTGCAATTCTAAATCACATCAAAGACATTAATGCAAAATATGACATTTTAAACAGATAAAAGTCCTTAACCACATAAAAGAACTGCCTCCAAATTTTAAATTTGGGAAATGTCAGAAACATTTGGTAACAAATAACAAGCCTCTTTCAATGTGGGAATCAATCAGCTGTCTGAAATATATGTAAAGTTATTAAGAGAATTCTCAAAATATAAAGGGCCAAACTGTACCTTGTTCCCATGTCTTTGCCTCCCTGTCTTCCTCTTTCAAATTTTGCTTTAAGGACAGTTATTTAAAAAATGTTAAGTGTCATCGAGTCATAGATGACTCATAGTGACCATATGAACAAAAGACCTGAACACTTTCATCGTTTCTCCAAGTTTGTAGGGTTTCTGGAGGTAAGCTATCTCGGAAGTGGATGCCACTCCTGTTTCCAAGCTTGTTCTAATTGGGGAGTTTCACCAAACACTATGGGTAACCATGATCTCATTTGACACATCAGTGTCACAGTGTTCCGCATCACAGCAGCCACATGTTATCTCTGTACAGCAAATGAACAGACCCATGCTATACCACTTAGAAGAATGTTTGACAAAAAAACAACTAAAAGCAGGCCTGAGGGCTTCAGATTAAAATCATCCACATTTAGCTTGGTAGCATCACTTTCTGTGATGAAATTTATTTTTGGTCAAATACTATTATAAATGGTATAACACGGGTCTATCCATTTGCTGTATAGAGGTAACTCGTGGTTGCTGTGATGTTGAAACTGTGACTCTGATGCGAAATGCAATAATGGTTACCCATGGTGGACAGTGTTTGGTGGAGTTCCCCGATTAAAACAAGCTTGGAAGCAGGAGTGACAACCACTTCTGAAATATCTTGCCTCTGGAAACCCTACAAACTTGGAGAAATGAACATTTAGAGAATACAAGATGAAATTAAGATATTTTTATGATAAAGACACCAGATATTACATTTCCATTGCTGGTTTTTTGAAACACCAAGCTTCAGTTTTCCAAGGAATTATAGCATAATAAGATGACCATAACAACATGCTTTATGCTTTTAGCAAGTACTTTGTGAAGATTTTTGTAGAAAACGAGAAGTGCCATGAAAGTGTAGTTGTTCCGTTATGTGCTGTTGTGTCAACTATGACTCATAGTGACCCTATAAACAACAGCTCTGAAATTTGTCCTATGTTGAGCCAACATCACCATCTCTGACACATCTGATCCCATTACCATAGCCATTGTATCAATCCATCTTGTCCAGCATCTTCCTTTTCTGCTCTGACCCTCTACTCTTCCAAGCATGATGTCCTTCTCTAAGGAGTTGTACCTCCTGGCAACGTGTCCAAAATATGTAAGACGGAATTTCAAATGCTTTTGCTCCGCTTTTGCTCCAAGGAGCAAACTGGTTTCACCTTCTCTAAGACAGATTTACTTGTTCTCTTGGCATTCAGTGGTATGTTCAATACTCTTCTCCAACACCACAACTCAAAGGCATTGATTCTTCTATCATCCTTGTTCGTTGTCCAGCACTCAGATGCATAGCAAACAATTGAGAAGACCATGGTCTGGATCATGCTTGCTTTATCTCTAGATTGACATCATTGTCATTTAGTACTCTGGAGAAGAGATTCCTGACAGCAGATTTCCCCAAAGCAGCTCTTCTTGATTTCCTCGCTGCTGGTGCCAAGGGTTTTGATTGTGGATTCAAGCAAGACAAAATTGTTAAATACCTCAATCGTTTCTCCATCTATCATCGTACTGTCAATTGACTGAGTGATGAGGATCTTTGTTCTCTTGAAATTGCAATCCAAATAAAAGGTTGCAGTACTTGACTTTAAGCAGCAAACACTCCAAGTCCTCTTCAGTTTCTGCAAGTAGAGTGTCATCTGCCTAATGTATTTTGTTGTTAAGTCTTTCTCAAATCCTGATGCCACATTATTCTTCATAAAGTTCAGCCTCCCAAATGATCTGCTCTAGTGGCCTACTGGTAAGAAGCTTTGCTGCAATCTCAAAGGCACATGGTTTGAATCCACCAGCTCCTCTACAGGAGAAGGATGGGCAATCTCTTCCCAAGTGACTGAATGTAGTGGAGGATCAGCGCCCACTCGACAGCACACAACAGCAACATGATAATATAGTACTAGATTTTTTAAATGATTGCTATCTTTAGAAAAGCATATTTACCTTTTCCTCAAGTCAGTGTTCTTAACTTGGTGTTTTAACTTTTTCAAACACCTTCCCGAATATTTTTTTAATTTTAGTTTAGTCAGTATAACTGAAATTTATGGGTTTTGAATGGATTTAACCAGTTAGCCTTAATAAAGTTAATAATATTTTGTAACCAGTCATCTAAAAAACATTGCTGATGTGTTTTGGGTTGGTTTTGTTTTGGGGGGTTTTTCACTCTTTAAGGTGCGCACTTATTCAACTGTTTAACAAAAAATATTGGATTAAGTATAATTTACACAAAAGCAAGGCTCCTTGCCACCCCTGTCCGAGCGTGGACCTGGGTAGGGGATGGGGCCTTTCTGCTTAGGAGAAGGGAGAGGATTTTGGAAAGGCAGGCGCTTCCTGTCATATCGCCATGTTGTGATTATTTGGAATGACTATTTAAAAAAGGAAAGAACAATGTACAACCAAAGTCCTGGGCCACACTGGAGATCGGGGTTGATTCTTGCTCCACACCAACTGCTGTCACCCTCACCATTCCAGTTTTTAAATCCTGAGTCAAGTAAAAAAAAAAAAATTTAAAAAAAGAAACAGAAAGGTAACAAATAAAGCCTTACCAATTAACATCTCCTTTGGGGTTTTTTAATTTTAAAAAAAATTTATTAATTTGAATGAAAATTTACAGAGATTTTGGATTTCCATTCATTCATTGTTGCACTTTCCCCCCTGCCCACCACTCCCCTCCAGTTTGTTCTTCTCTTTGGAAAGTAAAAGAAAACTTCTTTCATTGTTTCATTGTGTGAGCCCATCACCAGAATCCATCATCCATCACGATGCCCTTGGTCCAGCCAGAGACGTACAGGGACAGCACGGCCTGGATGGCGACACACCTGGCAGGGTGTTGAAGGCCTGGAATATGATCTGGGTCCTCTTCGGGGAAACCTTGGGGTTCAGGGGGGCCTCCATTAGCAGCACAGGGTGCTGGGCCACACGCAGCTCGTTGTAGAAGGTGTGGTGCCAGATCTTCTCCATGTCGTCCCAGTTGGTGACAATGCCCTGCTCAATGGGGTGCTTGAGGGTCAGGATGCCTCTCTTGCTCTGGGCTTCGGCACCGCGTAGGAGTCCTTGTGGCTCACGCCCACCGTCACGCCCTGGTTGGAGGGGAAGACAGC
>NW_006399751.1:27710256-27718259 GCF_000299155.1 Elephantulus edwardii | reverse complement strand
GCTGTCAACCACAAGCGCAGCAATGTCATCATCCGACATCCGCCGTGAGCTGGGACCGGCGGGTGTGAGCCGCCTGCGGTGACTGACTGTGCGGAGGGGCCTGTGCTCCGGGGCGGACGAGGTCTCGGCTGCCTGGGGTGGCTTGGTTTTTTCTTTTTTGAGGGTAAATAGAAATGATCATTTATTAGAAACTTACATCCCCAAAGGGACGGACCTTTTCTCCTTAACTGCATAGGTTTTTGTTAGTGACAGCACCTATTCAAGTTAGCTAGAGCTCTGCCAGCTTATTTCAAGACAAATGAAGAAATGTGGTGGGTGGAGGGAGGAAAGGTAAAGGAAATGGGAAAGATCCAGTGCGGATCTGAAAAGACAGGGTCATGGTGGGTGTAGTTCAATGGGAATTAATTTTATGAAACACGGTGAATGAGAATGACTGTATGAAACAATATGAAGGATAGTGTGAAACAGTGTCTATGAACTTTGCATGTAAATCAATGTAAAATTTTTTTAAAGTTAAAAAATAAGAAAGGGAAAGAAATGAAGGTAAGTAGTTTCTGTAAGATCTGTAAATACATATTATAAGCTTTCACTAAATAGACTTTTATAGTGCTCACAGTTTCCAAAATCATGTTCATATTTTTCAACTTTACTTTGATAGATGAAGATAATAATGTCATTATGTAAAATTGACTGCCAGAACTTGACCAGAGAAAATAAAAGCTGTTTCTTGTTGTTATGTGCCATCAAGTCACTTGAGACTCATAGCAACCGTATGTACAATGGCCCTGAAAGCTGCTCTATCCTGTGCCAACTTTACTATCTCGTACACACCTACCCTCATTACCCCAGTCACTGTATCAATCCATCTCATCGATGGTCTTCCTCTCTTTCTCTGTCCTTCCACCTATCCAAGTATGATGTCCCTCTCCAAGGACTTGAACCTCCTTACAACATGTCCAAAGTATGTCAGATGAAGCTTCAGAACCCTTGCCGAAGGTGGAGGAACAGTGCAAGAGAGGAAGACCCTCAATGAGATGGATTGATTCAGTGACTGGGGTAATACGGGTAAGTGTGTCACAGACAATCAAATTGGCACAGGATAGAGCAGGGTTTAGGGCTGTTGTACATAGGGTCGCTATGAGTCATAGGTGACTCGACAGCACATAACAACAACATAGTGGTTCTATGAAACAAGACATAGTCTTCCAAAGAAATTGCTGCTTTTATTCTTCCAAGCATTTTTTATATAAAAAAAAACAATAACAACTAATTTCCCATATAAGCTTGCATTAAAATAAAAATTAAAAATATTTTAAGGACAGATGAAAGGGATTGCTTTAGATTAGATTTAATATTGGAACACAATAGATTACTACTTTCTTATTTTGTTTTTATACCCCAATTGGATGAAGACCAAAGTTAGTACCATCTTATATGTAGGGAAAATATGTCTAAAAGATTAAAATTCTGTTCAAGATGTCAACTTTAAGCAATAGGATCTAGAAATTCAAGGGACTGACAGATGTCTGTTTTGCCTCAACCTCTGAACACATACATGATTGGCGTAATTAAATGTTCAATTCATCAGGGTGAAGCCTCTCTCAGGGAGGAGTGATACGGAATGGCAAAGGACACACTGACAAAGGAGATTAATCAGAACTGGCTTTGACAAGCACTGTGGCAATTGGACAATTAAAACAGACATTCGGGGGTGGGGGGAAGAAGAACGAACTGGGGAAGAGGGTAGAGAAAACAGTGCAACAATGAAGGAATGAAAACCCAAAATCCCTGTAAATGTTCATTAAAACTAATAAAATTTAATAATAATAAAAAAATGTTCAATTCAGTGTCGCATAGACCACAGCCTGTTTTTTATAAATATATTCTATAGAGGTTTGCAGCATTTTTTAATGTTATAAATAATGTACTCCATTTGGAGAAAAAAAGATTTCATTCATAATTTTAGACCATGTAATTGTCTGGCACGATCTTCGCTAGAGCCATTTATTTACTCTCCATGGATTATTACGGAATGTACTCTACTCAGGGAACAAGTGTCCCATGATGACCATATTAAAAATTGTTACTTTCCTATGTGCATCCAAAAACTTCTCCAACAGGGTAAAAAGGGAAGCCACAGACTGGGAAAAAGTATTTGGTAATGACACATTATATAAGGGACTTATATCTAGAATTTATAAAATACTTGAGCACTACAACAAGATAAAGATAAATAACCCAATTGAAAAATGGGCACAGGATATGAACAGACACTTCACCAAAGAAGACATTCAGATGACCAACAAGCACATGAAGAAATGTTCAAAATCCTTATCTCTAAGGGAGATGCAAATCAAAACAACTATGAGATATCATCTCACCCCAGTCAGAATAGCAAAATTTAACAGAACAGCAAGCAATAAATTTTGGCGAGGTTGTGGAGAAACTGGAACTGTTGGTGGGAGTGTAAAAGATGCAACCACTGTGGAAAGTGGTGTGGTGCTTTCTCCAAAAGTTGCAAATAGAGATACCATTTGACCCAGCAATTCCACTACTAGGAATATACCCCAAAGATACCATAACAGACATCCAGGCAGATATATGCACATCCATTTTTATTGTGGCTTTGTTCACAATAGCGAGGAGCTGGAAACAACCTAAGTGCCCATCAACAAAAAAACGGATAGAGAAGCTGTGGTATATTCACACAGTGGAACATTGTGCTGCATTGAAAAATAAGGAACTCATGCAATATTATTCAAAATGGGTGACCCTGGAGGACATTATGCTGAGTGAAATATCTTCAGTCACAAAAAGACAAATACTTCATAGTGCCACCGTTGTAGAATGGGACTGACATGAGGGTTGGGATAAGACTGAGAAAAACTGGATAAATTATGTATACTGCATTGAAACAGATGAGGGAGAGAACAGTTTAAAAGCAATATATGATAGGATATTATGGTTATCACAAGAGTCCAGAATTAAGGTTGCATAGTGGAGTGTACTTGGGCAAGGGAAGGGCGGGGAATGAAGGAATTTTTCTTTTACTTTTCAAAGAGAGGAGCATACTGGTGGGGCGGGGGGTGGTGGGCATGAATTAAAGTGCAACAATGAATGAATGGAAATCCAAAATCTCTGTAAATGTTCATTAAAATTAATAAAATTAAATTAAAAAAACCAAAGGGGGGAAATTGTTACTTTTGTTTTATTTGGGTTTTGTTTTGTTTTGTTTTTAATTGCTACTTTTCTATTACAATGTCTCATTGCCAACCTAGAAAAAGTGGTTCTATTGATGACTAATAAACTCTGCATATAAACCTGATGTAACCGCCTGAATTCATTTCACAATATTGGCAAAGAATCTGCATTCTTAACTGAATACATACATATTTCACTCCCAAGCAGGTATTACAAACACATTGTCTGCTATTCAGAGAGTTGTGGCTGAGATGCTGTGCAATGTCTTTTTGACAATATTTAAGGTTTGTGATGTAATAAAGTTGTTTGGAAAGATTGATTATCCTGCTCTGT
Organism: Elephantulus edwardii; assembly: GCF_000299155.1. Classification (NCBI taxonomy): domain Eukaryota; kingdom Metazoa; phylum Chordata; class Mammalia; order Macroscelidea; family Macroscelididae; genus Elephantulus; species Elephantulus edwardii. Next base: position 27,714,725 of record NW_006399751.1, on the reverse strand, counting down.
TTCTCCTCTGTAAATTTAATATATTCCCAGTGGGCAGATCTATTTGTTTTCAGACATATGGAAAAATACGTGGTTTACTTTGAAAGTGGTTTTTCCTCCAAGTAGTGAATTTTCCCAAGGCATAACTGTTCACTTCTCTTCATTTGGAGCAAAGGGTATTGGAGAAAATAAAAAAACTAATGGTCCAAAGGATTAAAGGATCACTTGAATCTCAGTCTCCATGACCCTGAGACTGGAAGAATTAGGTGGTACCTAGCTGACTACTGCTGACTGCTCTGAAAGGGATGAGATAATAGATCCCTGACAGAATGAGAAAAATGAAAAGCAAAACTTACAAATCATAAAGCCCAGGGCTTATCGATCTGATAGAGACTAGTGGAGTCCCAGAGACTATGACCTTTAAACACTCTTCAAGTCTGGAACTGAACTAGCAAACAATACCAAACCCAAACCACTACTGTTGATTCAATTTCCATTCACTGTGACTCTCTTCAGTTTCTGAGGAGATGGAGCCACACAGTGTTGTTGTCACTGTGTACTGTTTAGTCAGAACCGATCCATAGCTGACCCTCTAGAAGGTTTTCAGAGGCAGAAAACGGTCCATCTTTCTCCTGCCAGTAGCTGGTAGATTTGAACGACCAGAGCTCAAGCTACACAATAGGTAAGTCTATAAGGTTCTTGTTAATACCAGGGAGAAACATCCTCCTCAGTACTATCAATCGTACAGCATTTGCCCAAGGGTAAATGTCAGACGGTAAGGAGGGTTTGACAAAAAGAAAGGAAAACAGAAACACAAGGTGAAAGTGGTGGCGGGGGAGAATGCTCCTGCGATGGCTCTACTTAAATGTCTGAGTGGAAAACATTTTCACTCAAATTGCAATAAAAAGTTTAAAAGTTAATTCTGTTAAACAAAGGGAAGGATGATGAAACAGTTGGGAAGTCATTGTGTCCAGTTGGACTTGCAGTCAACTGTTGTTTATTATATATCATCAAGTTGGCTGACCTTCCGAAAGGTTTTCAGAAGCAGCAAATTGCATGGGAGTTGACTGCCCATCTTTCTCCCATAGAGCAGCTGGTGGATTTGAACTGTGCACCTCTGGATTGGCAGTGCAACTTCTTACCACAAAGGCACCAGAGCTCCCTATTTAATTACTAATAAGGTATTTATTTAAGTTTTTTCAAAGGCAGTAAGAAAAACATGTTTCAAACACAAGCTGATTATCTTGATATATAATTTCAACTTCCTAGACAGGTGAAGTGAATTTTGCATTTAAAGTGCTTCCAAATGACTTTAAGTGAAAAAAAAAATTATGTATTGACTCCATAAAAGAAATTATGAGTTGACCCTATGAAAGAAAAATTTTCATTCTTTCCCCCACATTCATCAAAGCAGCCTTGAAATTAAATTAAAAATACCTTTTTATAGATACTCATTTCTTCCCCTGAATAATACTATGGCTGGCCTAGACTTTCCTAAATAAGTTTTACATCTGTAAGTATAAGAAACAGCAAATTGTGCATTAGCTGATGACACTAAGGGTTCTGTTAAGATGCCCATACAGTTCTAAATATACTCATCAGGCAAAGCTGAAATTTAGTCTTTGGTCTTCATGTCATCACTGGTAAATTCTGGAAAAACCCTCAGCTTGACAGTCTATAGCATGTTATGCAGCAAACAGTAACAGTATTTTGTATATATATGACTTTACAGGAAGTGAGTGACAGAAAATATAGTTGACTAACACATCAAAATACAGTTGAAATACACTTGATGGGAGCTAGTCAACTATATTTTCTGTCACTCACTTCCTGTAAATTCATACATATACAAAATAATAACTGTTAGATCTACAAATCAAGGAGACACTGCATGGTTCAAAATCGGGAAGGGTGTATGCCAGGGATGTACCCTGTCTCCATATCTTTTCAATTTATATGCAGAACAGACCATCTGGGAGGCTAGGCTGTATGAGAAAGACTGGGGCATCAGGGTTGGAGGAAGACTCATCAACAACCTCTGTTATGCAGATGACAGACACAACCTGATTGCTGAAACTGAGGAGGACCTGAAGCGCTTGCTGCAGAAGGTCAAGGACTGCAGCCTTCAATATGGATTGAAGCTCGCAGCAAGGAAACAAAGAGACTCACCACTGGGCCAATTGGCAGCATCATGATAGATGGTGAAGAGATTGAGATTGTTAACAGCTTTAGTTAGCTTGGCTTCACAATCAACACATTTGTTACCAGCAGCCAGGAAATCAAGACACAAATTGCATTCATTGGAAAAGTCGGCTGTCAGGGACCTCTCCAGAGTACTGAAGATCAATGTCAGTCTGGAGACTAAGGTGCACCTGATCCAGGCCATAGTTTTCTCAATTGCTTGCTATGCATCTGAGAGCTGGACAATGACTAGGGATGATAGAAAAATAATTGATTTCTTTGAGCTTTGGTACTGGAGAAGAGTGTTGAATATACCATGAACTGGAAGGAGAACAAACAGATTCATCTTAGAGAGAGTGAAACCAGTCTTCGCCTTGGAGGCAAGGATTCTGAGGCTTTGTCTTTGGGCATGTTGCAAGAAGGGGCCAGTCCTTGAAGAGGGACTTCATACTTGGAAGACTGGAGGGACAGAGAGAGGAAGACCATTTATGATATGGACTGATTCAGTGACTGGGGTAATGAGGGAAGATGTGTCAGAGACAGTAAAGTTGGCGCAGGATGGAGCAGATTTCAGGGCTTTTGTACACAGGATTGCTATCACAAACAGCTTGGGGGCACATAAAAACGACGTTTTTTGTAGCGATCGCTCCAGCTCTGGACTAAGCATATTTCTATAATAATATTATACATACAAGAATTAGAAGTTTATATTCACAAGAAGAAAACAACTTAGTGAAGATGTTAGGAAATGATAACAAGCAGGAAATCATTTGTGGAGTTACCCTTTCATCTTTATAACAATAGTAACTTTCAAACATAGCATTCCATGTGAGCAGTCAGTAATTTTTATAGGTTCAAATGATCAAATAATAAAGTTATGAAAATGTATGTTGACTTCTTTTGGTATTTTTAATTTGAGAGTTTTCCTATATAGGTCTTCCTTGAGGTCCTCCAGGCCTCTTTGTTGCCTATGACTATTTTCTGTCCCTTGGCATTCTCATTCACTTCCACTATCTCTTTAATCACTTCCATGTGGACCACAGTATCTGCAGCCTCACATGCACTTCTCAACCATGAATATTATGCCAAGCATATCATTCCAAACTAAAGTCATCATTTTCTTTCCTAAACATTTTCTTCCTCTGATTTTTCTCTCTACCCCATTAATGAGATTTTATTATCTAGTGACTTCAGTTAAAAATAGTGCATTTTCTACCATACTAAATTTGGAAAACATGAAAACCACCCAGATCCTCACAACTCATCAGTATCTAGTTAACACATTTTCTCCATTATCATTCTTGGGCTGTTTTCAGTTAACATTATGACCTAAATTATTTCTTATCTTAAAAATTATATTAAGGACAAATATCTAGAAAAACACAATCTACCTAAACTGATACAAACCAAAATTGAACATCTCAACAGATCCATTACAAAAGAAGAAATTGAAAATACAACAGCTTCCAACCAAAAAAAGTCCTGGACCAGACGGATTTACAAGCGAATTTTATCAAACATTCAGAGAAGAACTGTCACCAATTCTATATAAACTATTTCAAAAAATAGAACAAGATGGAACGCTCCCAGACTCATTCTATGAAGCAAACATATCCTTGATACCAAAGCCAGGAAAGGACACCACCAAAATAGGAAACTATAGGCCAATATCTCTTATGAACATAGATGCAAAAATCTTGAATAAAATATTGGCCAATAGAATACAACGATACATCAAAGAAATAATCCATCATGACCAAGTGGGATTCATAACAGGCATGCAAGGATGGTTCAATATAAGAAAAACAATTAATGTAATTCATCATATTAACAAAGCAAAGAACAAGAACCACATGATCCTATCAATTGATACAGAAAAGGCCTTTGACAAAATCCAACACCCTTTCCTGATGAAAACACTCAACAAAATAGGACTAGAGGGGAAATTCTTCAACATAGTAAAAAGTATTTATGAAAACCCGAGAGCTAACATCATTCTCAATGGAGAGAGGTTAAAGGCATTCCCTTTAAGAACAGGAACTAGTCAAGGATGCCCATTATCTCCTCTCTTATTCAATATTGTACCGGAAGTCTTAGTGATAGCAATAAGACAAGAGAAAGACATTAGAGGTATACAAATTGGCGAAGAGGAAATAAAATTATTCCTCTATGAAGATGACATGATAGTATACTTAGAAAACCCTAAAGACTCAGCAAGAAAACTATTGGACAGAGTTGACCAATTCAGCATAGTAGTAGGATACAAGATCAATATACAAAAATCAGTTGGATTTCTCTACAGTGACAAA
>NW_006399751.1:27706911-27708397 GCF_000299155.1 Elephantulus edwardii | reverse complement strand
ATTAAAAAATTATATTAGTATTTTTTACTGGGTTAAATGGAAGAAGCTCATTTTTCATGGGACTTTTTGGAGTTCACACATGCATAAATATATAGTTGTTTTTATGTATGTTATGTACTGTCAAGTCAGAACCTCCTCGTAGCTGGCCTTCCAGTGGGTTTTCAGAGGCAGTACATCACATAAGAAGGAGATTGCCCATCTTTCTTCCAGGGTGTAGCTGGTAGATTATAACCTCTTACATTTGGGTTGACAGCAAAACTCCTTACCACTAAGCCACCGGCTGTTGATGTTGTTGGGTTGCACTGAGTCTGAACAGACCTATAGCTGACCCTCCAGTAGCTTTTCAGAGGCAAAAACATCTCACCAGAAGATATTGCCCATCCTTCAGCCCTGGAACAGCTGGTAGATTCCAACTGTGTGCCTTCAGCCACCAAAAGGAGTTGCCTTAATTATATAGTTGGGTTTCCATTTTTACTATAATTACGAACGTGTTGTTGTTGAGTACCATCGAGTCAGAACTGACCCATAGATGACTCTTCGGGGCTTTTCAGAGGCAGTAAATCACATAGGAGTTGATTGTCCATCCTTCTCCCATGAAGTAACTGGTAGATTCACACTGGGTGCCTGTAGGTTGACAGTACTTTACCACCAACCCACAGGAGTTTAAAATCAATTGCTATTCCTTAAAATGAAAATATTTTGGAAGAAATTTTAGAACTGTTTTGGTTCTGCTAATTTGTGAACTTAGATTTTATTTCCTGTGCATGGGTTTCAAATCCTGTTACATTGGTAAATAACGGTCATATGTAGAAACAGTTGTAATGATGGTGGGGAGGACAATGATGATGGTAGCATTCTCTGTCTACTGATCACTAACTGTGTTCCAAACATCTTGCTGAGCTCTCTGCATGCTAATTTCTTTTGGCTCTCACCATCCTCTACGCTGGGTACTATTATTATCTTCACTTTGCATAAAGGGCAAATGGAGCACAAAGCGATTAAGAAAATTTCCCAAGATGACCAAGTCAGTGTCAGAAGCAGAATTCAAATTTCATTTGGCCTTTAAGAGCTTTACTAAGGGAATTATCTATGAATAGTTTCTTTATTCCTGACCCTAGCTCACATACTATGGGGCTATTGTAATTACCAATATAAAAATCAACATCACTATGATTTAATTAGAAGAATATCTGAGCCCATTCAAGTGCTCACTTCTGGGCAGTAGATCTGTAAGATGAGTCAGTTGGACCATGGCACAGCAGATCTATTCAGAACGAATACTGAACCCTAAACTAAAATGCTTGTGTAATGATACCATAAAAGAAGCAGATTAGTCACTTAATGAATCCACTTGTGATAGTCCTGGATCTACTCATTCCTTCCTTCTCCGTGTGACATTATCTTCACAGCAACTCTTTTTTTTATAATTATATTTTATTAATTTTCATAAACATTTACAGAGATTTTGGGTTTCCATTCATTCATT
>NW_006399751.1:27694384-27703506 GCF_000299155.1 Elephantulus edwardii | reverse complement strand
TCTATAGTTTTCTATTTTGCACGCCACAGCAACTCTTAAATCTAGAAATTTTAGATTAAAGTGACCAAACTTTTCCCACTAAGAACGGGCTGTTATTACACGGAGTGTTAATTGTGTAAAAGCATTATGGGGACAGGATTAATATAAGAACTGGCTCTATCTACTTGGCAACTATTCTAGTTCACTCAAATCTCCTGTTTGTTCTTTGGTTAAACACCTTGGCCTACTTATTCAGCAAATATTTTTGTGGATATTCCAAGCATTGCATGCTGGGAAAGGTTGAGGGTCAGTCAAAGAGAGGAATATTCTTAGAGAGATGGATTTACTCAGTGACAGTAGCAAAGGGTTCAAGGGTGTCACAGATGCTAGATAAGAATGGTGCAGGACAGGACAAGGGTCACATGAGTCATACTCGACTCAAGGGCACATAACAACAACATAGGAGGTACTGATGGAATTGACCCAAAGGCAATCAGTTAATAGGTTACATTTCTTTAAAAAATTTATCAGGAGGTCATAATCTAATGGGGAAAAAACAGTATATGAATTATTTTAGTATAGCATAATAGGTAGATGTGTGAATGCTATCAGAGCACATAAGATAAGTACCAAACTCAAACTGGGAAATTGAAGAAGGTAGCTCAAAATAATAAGTTAGCATTTGACCACATTAGTAAGTGAGTATTGGTGGGTATTTTAGCAACCTTTTACAGAAAAGCAAAAGTGTAAGACCACATTGCTCGTTTGATGGACTTGAAATTACTTCAGTATAGTTAGAATATCAGTATAGGAGTTGTAGTAAAAGAACTTTGACTTAATAATTGAAGATCCTCTATCCAGCAGGAAACTTTAAGATTTGAGACCATAAAAATTAAAAAATAATCTTTCACTGTTAAATAACAATAAAAGTAAGACTTAACATTCTTTCTAAAATTGTTTGCTTCTTGCAAAGTTTTGTGTTGTTTTTTTTTTTTATAAATGATTTAACCTAGTATTTCTGGCTTTCAGATGAGACTAGTAAGAGAACATTGTCTCCAAGGTCCTGAGGCAGAGGAATGAAGATGTCAGTGGAACTCAGTGTTGAGATGGCTCATCATGAAAGAGTTCAAAAAGCAAAGAGATAAGAGACTCCTGTTTCTCAAAATGCTCCGGTGTCCACATAGCCCCCATTGCCTACTCAGTCATCAATGTTTCTAGAGAAAGTGATCTTCCACAAAGGTCAAATTCACCGAACACAAGTTCCTTTTACTGATTATATTATGCAATAAAAATTGGCCAGATTTTGATCTCCTAAAAGTTCATTTCTCCCCTGCAGATTATACAGCCTACTTTATGCCTTGGTTTTTTTCCTAACTCTTAGCAAATTATACAGGGAAATAGATAATTGTTTGCACCTACAGTGACTGCTACAATGGACTTGAGTATATTAGAAATGATGAGGATGGCACAGGGAGCAGATCTGTTGTTTGTATGGTTACTATAAGTCTTACTCAACTTGACAGCACTTAACAATTTGGCTAGGCAATGGTGCCCAGTGACTTGGTCAAATACTAGTTTAGATGTAGTTATGAAGGTATTTAGACATTATTAACAATCAACTCAGAGAGCTCTGGTGGCCTAGGGCTAAGTAGTTGTGCTGCCAACGCAAAGGCAGACTCTTGAGATCAACTGTTTAGGTTCTGTGGGAGAAAGATGGCCACTCACCTCCCATGCAATTTACAGCCTCTGAAAAGTCACTGAAGGGTCAGCTAGCTCTGAGTTGATTCCAACTCCACAGCACATAACAACAATCTATTGATTTTAAGTAAAACAAATCATCTATCATAATGTGGATGAGTCTCATCCAATCAGTTGAAGTCTTAGAGTAAAATCTAAGGTTCTCCAAGGGGAGAAAATTTTGTCTCAAGACTGTACTGTCACTTTCCCGCTGCTACCGGACTTCTTACTGTACCTAAATTAAAGGTTTCAAACTCAAGACTATTAGAGTTTCTAGCTTCCCTCCTGCTCTACAAATTTTGGACTTGCCAAAATCTGTCTTTCTGGATCTCTGTCTTTTATTGGTTCTAATTTTCTGAAGAAATCCTAACAAATATATCCAGGAAAAAATTGCAGGTATCAGTTTTGCAAGTAATGTTTCAATCCAACAAGCTTAGAAACTGTTTAATTCATTAACCAGTTCATAGTACATGATTTAATTTACTTTAACTACCTTGGACAATTGCTAGGAAAACAAACAGATTCATCCTGGAAAGGGTTAAACCGGGCAGCTCCTTGGAGGCAAGGATTCTGAGGCTCCATCTAACATACTTTGGACATGTTGCAAGGAGGGACCGGTCCTTGGAGAGGGACATCTTGCTTGGGAGCGTGGAGGGACAGCGCAGGAGGGGAAGGCCCTCTATGAGGTGGATTGATTCAGTAACTGGGATAATCGGGATGGGTATATCGGAGACAGTGCGATTGACACAGGACAGAGCAGAGTTTAGGGCTGTTGTATATAGGGTCGCTATGAATCGCAAGCGACTCGACGGCACATAACAACAACAACAACCTTGGACAAATGGTCTTATATTTGCTCATTTAATTATATTTGTTAATTTACCCGAGGGACATCAGCATGAAACAATAGTTTCTATTTAGCTTGATAAATTAAAAATTGAAATAATATAGATATTCACGTCCAATACTAATGTATAAAATTATATTTTTAATTATATCACACATCTAATATGAAAATGTCAATTTAAAGACTAAGGTACACGTGATCAAAGCTATGGTCTTTTCAGTTATTTGCCATGCATCTGAAAGTTGAACAGTGAGTAAGGACAACAGAGGGAGAAATGACACCTTTGAGTTGAGTTCTTGGAAAAGAATCCTGAATATTCCATGAACTGACAAGAGAACAAATAAATATGTCTTGAAGAAAGTTCAACCAGGGTGCGCCATGGAGGCAAGGATGGTGACACTGTCTCACATACTTTGGGCATGTTGTTCAGAGGGGCCAGTCCTTGGAAAAGGAATGCTTGGAAAGGCAGAGGATCAGAGAAAAAGGATAAAGTCTTTCAACAAGATGGATTGACACAGTGACTGTAACAATGGTCTCAGGTGTGTCCGAGATGGTGAAGATGGCATAGGATACATCAGGGTTCAGATCTGTTGTCGATAAGCTCGCCATGAGTCATCGTCAACTCGATGGCGCACAGCCGGAACAGCAACAGCAACATAAAAATGACAAAGAATCATAGTTCCAAAATGCACTTAATTTCAAGTTAAGTTTTATCAACTATCTAAGTCTTTGAATGACTACCTTAGGTTGTCTTTCAGAAAAATAACAAAATGACATCGTAAATGTAATATTTATCATTGAATTAGAAAATAATATCGTAAAGATGTTTTGGGATCTTACATATACACAAAAGAAGGAGAAACGTCTTCTCTCTCCCTTGGCTTTCCTAGTTGTGCTTCCAAAATTTTCTCACAGATCATGACCTGGCAAAGTCCATGTATCCCATCACCAGGCAAAGAGAAAAGAATACATTTAAAACCAGTAGACATTTTCCTTGCTTCTTAGTATTCTTGGAAATTGTCTCATGTCTGGGAGCATTAACCACAAGTGTAGACACCCCACCCAAGCCTCTTTAGAAATCATCCAATCAGGATACGGCAACTGGAACAAAAAAAGAGCTTTGCAACCTTAGCAACCGAAAGTGGATTAGAGAGTATAGAAGTGCAGGCAAAAGGGCCCTCTTGGCCTCAGACATAAAAATTCATAGCTGTGTGTCATCCATCCTCCTCCTGCAGCTGTGTTAGAATCTTGTTTGCCAAATGTTTTTCCCCTCCGTGTACAGGCATTGCTGTATGTGTATGTGTATTGGAAGGTGTGGCTGATTTAGACTTCAATAAACTTTTTCTTTGAATCTTCTGACTTTATGAGACAACACCATATCAACTTCCTTACCATATGAAAGGAAAGCAAGCTAACACACTGGTGGCCCCAAATGGAGATTTGCTGGTATTGCAAATTCTTGCTAGGGAAGAGAAAATTGTATGTAGATTAAAACACGTTCTTCACAGCACAGCCTGTTGAGTAAGGATGAAGATATTTTTAGCAACAAACTGAGCATTGAATCTAATCTAAAAGGAGAAAGTGAATATCAGACTAAAGCACCTGGAATGTCAACAATAAACCTTGTTAGGGAAGCTGTCCCAACAAAAATCCAGAATGCCAAACTTTAAAATATACTTGTATTTAGAAAATGATTAGGAATTTATTTTTTAAAAAATTCATTCACAAGTATCTCTATATGGGGGAAAATAGCAACCATTTTGGCTTAGAGTCAATGGATAGCAATAAAAAAGAATTACTATATAAGATGGATTAATATGGAAAACATGTAAAGGATTGAATGTAGGTCAGTTACACAAGCAAGAAAGAATACTCTGCCCTTTTTTCGGTTCTCTTTGCTCTGTGGAGGAGGTGATCTGGCCAACTTAATGTCTGCTTTGTGCCTGGGATATATCTCATCCCAAATAACTGTAGCAGAGTCTAGGAGCACATAAAAGGAGAGGGGTTCCTCACGGATTCCTCAAGGCTATAAACTAGTTTGGGTACACCGTGCTCTCTTTGTACATAATATCCAGCAGAGTTGAAAGCACAAATAGTCAATAAATCATGTTCACTTGAACAAATGGACTTGATTTTCTTTTTCTGTAACTGAAGCACAACCTCTTAAAAACAAAGCAAAGCAAAACTTAACCTCTTTGAGAAAAAGATCAAACTACCTTTTTCCAATGTTTCTTCCCCCTGCCCCTCAATGTACTAATGCAATATACTTTAGACCTCAGTGTAAAAGTGGGTGATTATTATTTCTTAGACAATATCCTGTTTTACAATTCTTTGTTCACTGCCAAGAAGTTCAGGGGAGTCCTTAAACCTCTTCCTACCTTTGAGCTAAATGTCATTGCCTCTGGTAAGAAGAGATAAGCTATGCAGTGTATTTATAGTTCATTAATATTCTTTCTTTCTGCATTCAAGGATAGAAGTGGGATGCGTTCAAGGATACAAGTGGGATGTCACAACCACCTATGGCAACAATTTATCATTCTTTAATTCTCTACAAGTGCTGATGAGAAATGCTTCTTCAGCATACTTTCGCAAAAGCCCAAATTACAAATACTTAACTCAATGGTACGTCTCCGGTTATATATTGTCACCCTTGACATTAACAGACTAAAAAGAACCCTTTTTTCTTCTTGATTTCTGGCTTCACTCACTGACTCAATAAACTAGGATTTATTTACTCAAGAAAGAATAAGAAAGACCAAACCCAGCATGGAGCAAATGGCAAAAGAAGAAGTTAGAGGGTAACACAGCCTTAGCCAACACCCCCTGTTCCCCCTTAATAATGGATAACCTTAACCTACTGGTGCCCTGGGAAGGCTGAGTGTTAAAGGAAAAAAACATACTTTCTGAATATACACTAAACCCAAAACTCTCTTTTTTCCATTCTCTCTCTTTTTTCTCCTTTTGTTCTGCAACATATTGTCTCCAGAATACAAGGTTAATCCATACATTTTCCCTTTTTTTTTTGCTAATAAATAACAGCAAAAACAAAACCCTGAACTCATTGTCCAGTCAGTTCTGATTCAAAGTAAATATATAAGACTGCTCCATAGTTTTTCCTATTCTGTAATCTTCATAGAAGTAGATAACCACATTGTTCTCCTTTGGAGCAAGTGGTGGGTTTGAATCACTGATCTTTTGGGGTTAGCAGCCAAGTGTTTACCCATTGCACCACTAGGCTTCATTCTATAATCATACTACATTGAAAATATTGACAACCTACAATCAGGAGAGGAAAAATAGATGAATGGAACGTCTAAGAAACAAATCCCAAAACAACTATGAGATACCATCTCACCCCAGTCAGAACTGCAAAATTTAACAGAACGACAAGTAATAAATGCTGGCGAGGTTGTGGAGAAACTGGAACCCTTATTCACTGTTGGTGGGAGTGTAAAATGGTGCAACCATTGTGGAAGGCGGTATGGCGCTTTCTCAAAAAGTTGCAAATAGAGATGCCATTTGACCCAGCAATTCCACTACTGGGAATATACCCCAAAGAGACCATAACTGACATCCAAGCAGATATATGCACACCCATGTTTATTGTGGCTTTGTTCACAGTAGCAAGGAGTTGGAAACAATTTAAGTGCTCATCAACTAATGAATGGATAGAGAAACTGGTATATTCACACAATGGAATACTATGCTGCATTGAAAAACAAAGAACTCATGCAATATTATTCAAAATGGGTGACCCTGGAGGACATTATGCTGAGTGAAGTATCTCAGTCACAAAAGGACAAAAAGTGGCATGGTGCCACTGTTGTAAAGCAGTATTGACCTCGGGGTTGGGAGGAGACTGAGAAGGATGGGTTCAGTAATGAAACAGATGAGGGAGAAAACTGTTTAAGAGGGAAAATTGTTAGTTATTTTTGTCATGACGGGAGTTCAGAGCAAAGGCTGTATAGTGGAGTGGGACTGGGGGAAGGGATTGTAGAACAATGAAAGAATTTTTCTTTTACTTTTCCAAGAGGATAGTGGACTAGGGGGGAGGGTTCAGAGGGGAGAAAAGTGCAACAATGAATGAATGGAAATCCAGTCTCTGTAAATTGTCATTGAAATTAATAACAAATTTTTTAAAAAGGGAAAAGAAAAGAAACAAACCCCTATGCACATCTTAAACGTCTCCAATAGGATAAAAAGGGAAGGCACAGACTGAGAAAATATATTTGGTAATGACATGTCTGATAAGGGATTTATATCTAGAATTTATAGAATACTAAAGCACCATAACAAGATAAATGTAAACAACCCAGTTGCAAAATGGGCACAGGATATGAACAGACACTTCACCAAAGAAGATATTCATGTGGCCAACAAACACATGAAGAAAGTTCAAAATCTTTAGCTTTCTAAGAGAGATGCATGTAAATCAAAACAACTATGAGACATCATTTCACCCAAGTAAGAATAGCAAAATTTAACAAAATAGCAAACAACAAATGCTGGTGAGGTTGTGGAGAAATTGGAACCCTTATTCATTGTTGGTGGGAGTGTAAGATGGTGCAACCACTATGGAAAGCAGTATGACTTTTTCTCAAAAAGCTGGAAATAGAAATACGATCTGACTCAGCAATTCCACTACTGGAAATATACCCCAAAGAAACCATAACTGCCACCCAAGCAGATATATACGCACCCATGTTTAATGAGACTTTGTTCACAATAGCAAAGAGTTGGAAACAACCCTAGTAACAAATAAATGGATAAACAAGATGTGGTGTATTCACACAATGGAATACTACGCTGCATTGAAAAACAAGGACTCTTGAATTATTATACAAAATGGGTGACCCTGGAGGACATTATGCTGAGTGAAATATCTCAGTCACAAAAAGACAAATATGGCATAATGCCACTGTTATAAAACTGGATTGACATGGGGGCTGGGGAAAACTAAGAAAGGAATAAATAATGTACATGGCTCTGAAACCGGCGAGGGTGAGAACTCTATAAAAGGAATATATGATTAGGTATTATTAGCATGACAAGTGTCCAGAATAAGAGCTGTATATTAAAGTGGTCTGAGGTGGGGGTGGAGGACTGTATAACAATGAAAGAACTTTTTCCCAAAGAAAAAAGCAATCTGGGGGGTGGGAAGAGAGAAAAATTGTGCAACAATGAATGATTGGAAACCCAAGTTCTTTATAAACTTTCATTAAAATATCAATTTAAAAAAAGAAAATATTGACAAAAATACATTATCATTTTTATTAAAGTATACTACTAATAATCACTTTCATATACATCACTATATAAATTGCCAGACAGTGTAATAAAACTAAACTCACTGCCATTAAGTCAATTCTGACTCTCATGACCTTCCATCAGTTTTCTAAGGCTGATAAATCTTAACAGAAGCAGACGACCTCATCTTACTAGTGTGGAATGGCTGGTAAGTTTAAATTCCCAAACTTTTGCTTAGCAGTCCAACATTTAACCTATGATATCACCAGTGCTCCTTACTGATTCTAAAGAGTATTATATAACTGGCTCAGAGGGAAAAAACTAAAACTAGCCAAAACTAGATCTAGTTACTCAAAAGATAATAAAAATCTGTACCTGTGGTTTGGACTTAGTCCACAGATCAGGCATTCCTCCAGTGGCTGATATGCTCCAGGAGAAGAAAATTCTTTGAGAGAAATAGTAAAGGAGTATGTGAGAAAGACCATTCCAGACTAAGCAGAATTAAATGCAAAGGCATGGAAGAAGGAGTTGTTGTTGATAATAGGTGTCATCAACTCTGACTCGCAGAGATCATCTGAACACCACCCTATCCTGCCCCATCCTGACAACGTCCGCCATGCTCAAGCTCACTGAGTCGCTATAGAAGGTCTTCCTCTCTTTCCCTGATCTTCTACTTTTCCAAGCATGTCACCAAGGGGTAAACTTGGTATATCTGGGAACTTTATGGATGAAGCAGAGTCAACCACAAAAAGAGTGCTAAGAAGTGGGGTCAGAGAAGGTACAAAACCTAATTAATATGGGGCTTTTTCGGCCAATGCACAGACATTGGCTTTTCTCTGGGTAAGATAAACAGACACAGGATATTTGAACAAAGGAGTGAGAGGATCTTGTTAACATTTTTAAAGGATCACAATAGTTGCCCTGTTGGAAAAGATGAAAAGAGTAGAAAATAGGAAACTTAGTTATGAACACGGTAACTAACTTAGTGGGAACTGATTCTTGTTTAGACTAGGAAGGGATCCGGAGGATCTGGGAAAGAGTTTGGATTCTGAGGATAATTTGAAGGTAATTCACTCAGGATTTGATCATAAACTATAAGGGAAATGTGCTAGGAAGCAAAGGCCTAGTGACACTGAAAAAAATCTTCAGGTGGGAGAGTATAAGGTAGAAATATTAGAGTCTTGTTTTGAATATATAAAGAGATAGCTATTATGCAACCAAGTTGACAGATCAAATTTACAACTGATCCTACACATTACTCCAGGCATAATTTTAAATGTTTTCTATAAAAGTAATTTTATATTTTAAAAAA
>NW_006399751.1:27687256-27690251 GCF_000299155.1 Elephantulus edwardii | reverse complement strand
AATTTTATCTTGAATTGGTATTTTCTTAATTATGGAGAGTATTCAAAATCACAAGACTACTAGATAAGATGTCCAAGGAAATGAGTGGCAACAGAGAAAAGAAGATGAAAAATTGAATTCAGACAAATCCAGTGTCTAACATTGTTAGGGAAGTGAGGAGATACCAGCAAAGGAGATTAAGAGAGGCCCATTGTGTGGAGGACATTAGACACAGGTGTCCCAGAAGATAAGAATATAAAGAAGGGGAATCAAGAATGTTTCATTTTGCTATGCCTATCAACCAAGAGACAGTGCCAAGAAGATAACATATCCATCCGCTGATTCAAAAACTGTTCCTAGTTCAGGTTCCTGGACGGCAAGAGACAGTGCCAAGAAGATAACATATCCATCCGCTGATTCAAAAACTGTTCCTAGTTCAGGTTCCTGGACAGCACAGTTAAGCGCTTGACTACTGAAAAAGATTGGCGGTTCAAAGTTTCAAAGGGTCCTGAAAAGACAGGTCTGGTGATCTGATTCAAAAGTTTCTTACATTGAAAATTCTATGGAGCAATTCTATTCTGCCACAGGGGGGCAGAATCAACTCAACAGCAACTAACAACCACAATTTAAGGTAAGACAGAATTGACATTTCAGTGACATAGTGGAGGCAAAAAGGAGCAGAAGCAACTTTCTTTTTCTTCATTCACACATATTTTGTTTCATGTCATCAATCACAACATACATGTATGTGCACATGAACACAAAATGTTAACTACACTCTTCCTGTTTTATCCAGTGATTCTCATTTCCATGAATCTTGTCCTACCCCTTCTTGTTTTCTAAGCTTTATCCCAGGATAAATGCTGTACTTTTAATCTTAAGTCACTGATCATCTTGAAAAGTAAGTTTCTTCTTGTTATTTTTCATTTTACGGGCCTTTCTATCATTTAACTGCAAGCTTAAACAGATGTGTGAGTTTTGTTCCATGTTCAAAGAGTCTTGAGGGTTCCACCAGTCTCTATTGCACCAGTTAACCAGACCATTTTTAAAACCTTTTAGCCTTTCTACCCCGGATCTTCTACTGTGATTCCTTTTAGAGTGGGGAGTGGAGGTAAGCAGACACCATCTAGTTCTGGTAGACAGCAAAAAAAAAGAAAGAAAAAAACCAAGATAGCTTGACACAATGACTACAAGAATACACTCAAGCATAACAACAATTGTGAGGATGGCACACAGGACCTCTCAGTGTTTTGTTCTGTTATATACAAGGTTGCTATGAGTTGGAATCAACTCTGTGGCAGTGACTATAAAATATCATAACCATGGTCATCTGCACAAGTGCAGTCTGGGCAAAGGTGAGAGTTAACTTAATAAAGGAAGAGTTCTGTGGTACTGCATGGATGTTAAGACACAAACTCTAGAGTCAGACTGCCTAGTTTTTAATCTTGGTTGTGAGACTTAACAACTGTCTCATGAACTTAAGCAAATTTCATAATCCTTACTTCCTTCAGGTTCCTCATCTTAGAAGAGACCTTCAAGATAATTTTACCTTCCCTTTTCATCCCACCAGCATCTGGGTTGATGGACTCTGCCATATAATCACATGACTGTTGTTGGGTTAGTAGGTGTACAGAGTTTAGAATAGTGGTTTACACCTGGTAAGTGCAATGCTGTTATTATTAGGCGCTGAATCAAGGAATACGCATAGCAACCCTGTGAACAATGGATTTGAGTCCTCTCTGATTCTGTGCCATCCTCATCATCTCTGGTACACTTGAGTCCATTGCTGCTGTCATCATTTAGTCCATCACATTGGGAGTCTTTTTCTCTTCTGCCATCCCTCCACCCTTCCAAGCATGGTATCCCTCTCCAAGGAACAGCCTCTCCTAGCAATATGTCCAAAGTATGAGAGACAAAGCTTTGTCATTCTTGCTTCCAAGAATCATTCCATCCATACCTTTTCCAAGACATACCTGTTCGTTCTTTTGGTAGTCCATGAGATATTCAGAACTCTTCTCCAACACCACAACTCAAATACAACAATTCTTCTGTCATCCTTTGTCTTTGTCCAGTTCTCAGATGCATAGCAAGTGATTGAAAAGGCCATGGCCATTATCTGCCAAGAGAGCAAGGAGGAGGAAGAAAATAGCAAGAAAGCTGGGAATACATACAAAAGTGTGATTAAAGTGAATAAAGAGTAACTGAAATCCTACTTCTTTCTGTCTCAACAAAAATGGAAGAATGCCTCATAACTTCAGGGAAACCCCTTCATCTGAAAGAACCCTGAGGAATTTGATTTGAAGTCAGATGAGATTTGAAACACATAATCTCTCAAACAGTTCAATGATGAAAGGAGAAAAGGCATGCCAAGAAACTGACACAAATACTTAATGCAAATCAGAAATCCTGTGACTTTTTTGAAAATAGTCTCTTTTTTTTCTGCTGTAATTAGTTTAGTGGTGAAGGATTGACTGTAATCCTGGCTCAAAAGCAGCTTTAGAGCTATTTTCATACTACCATTTTCAGGAGTCTAGAGTTACATGGTGGCTTGCTGCATATCTTAAGTATTTCATGTTCAGTGGCCACAAAATTACTTCCATATTCTCATTAGTGTCTCTTCAGAGAAGCAAAGGCAGTTTCAGTGATTGTTGCTCTCCAAGAGTTCCATCAGAGTTACTCTTTTTTCCTGTTTTTTTAGTGGTCGTATCATGCTTCTCAGAGGACTTCTCCCTCCTAATGTATCATAAGGGACTCTGCTAAAGAAGGAAGAAGAAAATATTTTTATGAGATAACAAGGCATTCACCGGTAATATAAATGCATAAGTGAAGTGTAATGCTTAAGAACGTGTCCTCTAGGGCAAGATCTCCCTTCAGTACTTACTAGCCGTGCTTCCTTGAGGATTTCTCATTTGTTTGTTTTTTTTTATTTAGAGAATACTTTATTAGTTTCTGTAATCAAACCCATGTAGATAAGACCTTACATATTTAATACAGTGCGTTACCCCTGTACAAATGG
>NW_006399751.1:27668621-27686786 GCF_000299155.1 Elephantulus edwardii | reverse complement strand
TTGGATGTGAGGATTAAATAATACCTGAGGTGCTCTGAACAATAACTGGCACAGTAGGCATTTAGGTATTACACATTACAATGAAATAACACATAAATGGGTGTTGTTTTGACCTTCTAACTCTTGGGTCTTGGGAAGTCGCCAGCCACGTGAATTCCTCCATTCCTTTTTCCCTCCTCTTCTCAAATGACACTAAATTGTTCCTACAAAACTCTCTGCAATCTCTTTACTCTGTGGATAGCTCTGTATATGAAAAGTAAAGAAGGGCAATGAGGAGATTCTCTGGTAAGATTGTGAGTCTGCATATTCTGCCATATAGTCATAGGGAGACTGAGGAGTGAATGTGTGTAAAGGGCTCAAAATAAGGCCTGTCTGAAGTGTTTGAAATCTAATAGAAGAAAAAGGTAGAAAAAGGAAGTAGCAAGAAACCTAAGAAAGATCTACTACTTTACCCAAATCATTACTAAGTCCTGTCTTTGCTCTTCTCTAAACTGTACTGGGGATTTAACCCTGTGCCTCAAAGTTTGCTGAACACACTGTGCTCCCTCTTGCTATGGGACCTTTGTGAAGGCTTCAGTTCTGCTGGAGAAGCTCTCACCACATCCAGTGCCCTTCAGGCCCGTTTTTTCCTTTTTAACCCCTATTCCTCCTTAAGGAGGAGTCTGGAGACTCACTCAGGAACAGTAATGTGTTGTACCAGTTAACCTAAAGGTTGTGGTGGTATGAATCTTTGAACAGCTCTATGAGAGAAAAATGAGGAATCTCCTCATGAAGGAATTAGGAAATATCCTGTGGGGACCCGAAAAGATGGGATAACAGTAGACACTGATCAATGGTGATGAATTTTATAAAACGCAACATAGATGAATGACCACATGAAACACAATGTGAATGAAGAAACACATGAAACACAATGTACATGAACAGAACTCAATGTATATGAATTTTGTATGAATATCAATGTAAAATTTAAAATACCTTTAAAGAATAGTTATAGCCTTGGGCACCAATAAGAAGGGTGAGAGTCATAGAGGGCAGTAAGAGAGTGAATTCTCCTTAAGATCTCCATGTAGGTGATGGCCCTTCTGGGCAGAAGCCTTTTAGTACTCTTCCATTAGGTCTTCAGTCCTTTCTTATGTGCTCTCTGAGAAACTTCATAGTAGTCGACTAAGCCTATAATCATGTGTGGAGTTACTTGTTTATAGTCCTGTCTATACACAGTCTGTCTGGCATATAGTAGAAAATACATTTTTGCTGCTGCTGCTGTTGTCGTGTACTATAGAATTGGAACTGACCCATAGCTGACGCTCCAGTGGGTCTTCAGAAGCAGTTAATCACACAGGAGACTGCCCATTTTTCTCTCTCGGAGCATCTGGTAGTTTCGAACTGTGTGCCTTCTGGGCCACCAGAGCTCCCTGTAGAAAATACAGATAATGATTAAATAATGAATGACTATTCTGTAACTCTCATACAGTGAATGTCTTTTGTTTGTTTGTTTCCCAATGTCTTCACTGTTTACAACTGGACTTTTAAAAGCAGTCAGAGGGGAAAAGGGTGAGGAAGCTGTGTGACTACATAAATGAGGCAAAAGCAAATTTTAAAACAGCCTTGCAACTCCTACAAAAAGATTAAAAGAGAGGAGTCAGAAGTGTTCTCAAAAGCTTATCTAGCCTAGCACCTTGGTTTTGACATCAGGAAGTTCAGCTTTAGTTGAGGACTTTAGTCAGTCACCTTTGAGACAATAGCATCAAATACAAACAAAATTTAGTTTCAAGCTACAATAACTGGAATGTGACTCATCAACATCTGCTCTCTTTCAATATCTCTCACAGACCAAAAGCCACATACAAGAATAGGGGAGGGAGGAGTTCTCTCACTTTAAAATGTGGAGAAAGACAAGCCAGTTATATCACTTTTTTTCTTAATCCCTCCCATTTTCACTATCGCATGGCTTTATCACAGGCCTTTTTTGTTACGAATGCTTGAATGATTCCACGGAATCATTTTTGTAGCGCTGCTTATTTAGGATTGCTTTATCAGGGGAAATAATCAGTATAGTATATAATTTCAGTGGAAAATTTACATTCATATTTACCTAGCAGATAGCTCAAATGTCTAAGATCAAAAGAAATGTTGGCTGAGGCGGGGGTGTGTTGTGTAAAAATCAAAGTTCATTTTGAGGGTATTGTCTTATACTCTTTCTCCTTTCTTCCTGACAAAAAGAGTGTTTGTCCTGGAGCTGCCTCCTAACAACTCAGCGTCTTCCAAAAAAGATTTTCGATCTCATGGGCTGTGTCCTGTGCCTCAAATGTTCTTTCTACCTGACTACATCTTATTTCCTCCAGGTTCTTGGTCTTCTCAGAAACATTGTTGTTGTTAGGTGCCATCAAATCAATTATAACTCTCTAAGAGAACACTGGATCTGAACCTTGTCTTATCCTAGGCCAGCCTTGCCATCTCTGATATGTTCATATTTACAGTCAAACCATATTGTGGGGGTCTTCCTCTTTCTTTGACCCTCTACCTTTCCCAGCATTTTTTTTAATCCCCAAGGACTGGTCCCCCCTTTCAGCAAGAAGGGGTGGCAAAAACATTACTGAAAGTACACAATCACTGTCAGTATTTACAGTTAAATATTATGTCTCAATGAGATAATAACACCCTTGAGTCAGTTAAAATCCATGTTCTCAGAAAGTCCCTCATAAAAGTGACTAATGTGGGGAATTTCAATCCTGGCATCAGACTCATGGGTAGAATTTTCTTTGAGAAGCTAAGCTGGTCTTGGTCTCTCCTTATCCTTTTAATGACACTATGTAGAGCATTTCTTGTAACTAACTTGGAGCTAAGTTGACCTTGACCTTGACAGTCAACCAACCTCTTACTGTCAGTAGTCAGAAAACCTAAGTGTGTAGAAAAGTTCTGTTCAATAAAAAAAAAAAGCGCTAACCAAAAAGGATTAACATGGATAGAAATGAAAGACTAGTGTTCAAACTATATGAAGAATCTTCAAAAATAAAAAAAAAATACAATCCACTCATCAAAAAAGAGGCACAAAGTGAGGAATAAGAAATTTACAGGAAATTAAATCCATGATCCCAAACAACCTGAAAAGATATTCAACTTTATCCATAACCAAGAAAATAAACACTTAAAGAACAATGAGTTCTAATTTTTCAAGTACCACATTGGTAAATATTTCAAACTTTTGTATTATCAGAAATTTTATTGGCAGCAGATGACTGACAGAGAAGAGATTGAGATTATTAACAATTTCCTCTGGTTTGGTTCTATATTCAGCACTCTGCTCACCAACAGTCAGGATATAAAAAGATTAATTGCATTAGGAAAATCTGCTGTCAGAGACCTCTCCAGAATGATGAAGAGCAATGATGTCAGTCTAGAGACTAAGGTGCACCTGATCCAGGTCATGGTCTTCACAATTACTTACTATGCATCAAAGAGCTGCACAATGACTGAAGATGACAGAAAAATGTGTGCCTTTGACAATGAGAGAGATGTGGATCAAAACCACAATGAAATACCATCTCACTCCAGTAGCAGTGGCAAAGTTTAACAGGACTTTACTAGTAATTACTTACTAGTAATAAATGTTGGAGAGAATATGGCAACATAGGAAATATTATACATTGTTGGTGAGATTGTAAAATGGTACAACCACTCTAGAAGGCAGTTTGGCATTCTCTCAAAAAGCAGAAGATAGAAATTCCACATGACCCAGCTATTCCACTGCTTGCAACATATCCTGAGAAAATGAGAACTGAGGCAGCTCAAATGGAAACTTGTACACCAATGTCCATCACCATTGGAAGAACATGGAAGCAGCCCAAATGTCCAACCATAATTGAATGGATTGAGAAACTATGGTACATTCACACAATGGAATATTATGCAACACACAGGAGCAACGATTTTGTAAATCACTATTTAACTTGGGAGGGAAAGCTTTATGCTAAGTGAACTAACTTGGTCCAATAAGGACAAATACTGTATAGGACCATTATTGTAAAATGAGTATGAGGATCCAAGGGAGGAAGCATAGGGGTGAGGATGGGTGAAGTGGGGGTGGGATTTAATCATGGGATAGCACGAAGTGAGGGGTAGAGGAAGAGGTGGGTAAAGGAAATGGAATCTGGTATGGAAAACAAAGTATACACATTTTCTAAGTAAATCAGAGTAAAAGAAAAATTATATTTAAATAAAAAAACGAAAACAAACAAAAATTGATGCTTTTGAGATTTGGTATGAGAGAGGAATATTCAATCTTGATTAAATGATCAATTTCAGACAGTAAAACTTGGTAGAAATCCTCAATTTCTTCATCTTTTACTCTATTGGTTAGTATGTAAATTTGATTAATAGTAATATTAACAGGTCTTCCCTATATGCATATGGATATTATCCTATTAGTGACAGTACTGTATTTGAGGATGATCTTAAAATTTTCTTTAATAATGGATGCAGTATTATTACTCTTCAATTTGCCATTATCTAGGGAGCATTGGTGGACTAGTCTGTAAGGAGTTGCACTGTCAACCCAAAACAACCAAGTTTGAATCCACCAACTCCAGTGAAACTCCTGTTTCATAGAACAAAGATGGGCAATATCCTCTCATGAGATTTTCAAGCTGTGAAAACCCACTAGAGGGTCAGTTATAAGTTGGTTCTGACTTGACAACACATAACAACAACAACAAACAATATATTATTTAAAAATAACTGGTATCAGTCCATTTTCAGCTCACCAATGTATGTTGTTATGTTGATTTTCAGAGGCAATAAATTTCATGGGAGGAGAATGCCTATCTTTCTCCCATGGAGCACCTGGTGGATTTGAACTGTGCGTCTTTGGGATTATAGTGCAGCTTCTTATCACTAGGCCATCAGAGCTCCCTTATTAATGTATAGGATATTGATATTTATCAATTCTATTTCATCATTGACCGTGTTCAATGCATTACATGATCTGTATTATTAGTGGATATTTACAGCTATTTGGAGTCTTGCCATTTCAGCAAATGCAGCTCTCATTGACTGAAACGCCGCCCATGTCATTAAAGTAGACTCTACTTTGAAGCCATTTTTTAATAATCTTCAGCAGGATTTTACTTGTATGTGATGTTAATGATATTGTTCAATAACTTCTACAGTCTGTTGGATCACTTTTCTTGGGAATGAAAACAAATATGGATCTCTTCCAGTCAGTTCGTTGTCTTCCATATTTGTTGGTAGGTAGCTGTTGCCAGAGACTGGTAAGCACGTCCAGTGTTTCCTGAAACACTTCAATTAGTACTCTATAAATTCCTAGGACCTTATTTTTCACCAGCGCCTTAAAAGAGAAACTTGGTTTCATTCTCTCCCAGACAGACCTATTTGTTTTCTTGGCAGTCCACGGTATGTTCTGGACTCTTTTCCAGCACTACAACACAAAGGCATCAATTCTTCTTCTATTATCCTTAGTTGTTATCCAGCTCTCTCTTGCATAGAAAGTAATTGCAAAGACCATGAACTAGATTAGCTGCACCTTAGTCCCTGGACTGACACCATTGCTTTTCAGTACTCTGGAACGGTCCCTAACAGCAGATTTACCTAATCATCTGTTGATTTTCTGACTGCTGATGCGAAGAGTGTAAAGCTGAACACTCTGTAACTGTTAACAACCTCAATCTCTTCTCCACCCATCATGGTGCTGCCAATTGGTTCAGTGGTGAGAATATTTGTTGTCTTGGTGTTGAGCTTCCATTCATATTGAAGACTATAGTCCTTGACCTTCTGCAGCAAGCGCTTCAGGTCCTCCTCAGTTTTAGCAAGCAAGGTTATGTCATCTGCATAACATGGGTTTTTGATGAGTCTTCCTTCAATTCTGATGTAAAATTCCTCCTCATAAAGTCCAGCGTTCTGAATAATCTGTTCTGCATATATGTTGAAAAGGTATGGAGACAGGACAAATACTTGACACACTTCTTTCCTAATTTTGAATCATGTGCTGTTTCCTTGCTCTGTTCTGATGACGGCTTCCTGGTCCTAGCATAGGTTTCACATAAGCACAATGAAGTGTTCTGGGATTCCCATTCTCCTCAAGATTAACTACAGTTTGTTGTGATCAACACCATCAAATGTCTTTGCATAGTCAAGAAAACACAGATAGCTATCCCTCTGGTACTCTTTTCTTTCTACTAAGATCCATCTGACATTGGCAACAATATCTCTAGTGTTACAGCCTCTTCTAAACTCAGCTTGTATTTCTAGTCGTTCTCTGTCAATGTACTGTTCAAGTCATTTCTAGATAATCTTCAACAGGATTTTGCTTATGTGTTATATGAGTGATATTGTATGATCATTTCCACACTCTGTTGGGTCACCTTTTTTGGAATGGGAATAAATATGACTTTCTTGGCATGGGACATAGTGAATTGCAGAATGAGTATACTAAAATTAAAACTGGCAACAAATTATTTGTTATTTCTGTCATAAGAGGTGGGAATCTCTTCTTACCATCTGAATGATGGAATGAAGCCAGTCATGAATAAAGTCACTCATGTTAATGTCTACTGGCATTTCACTCCAACCTTAAGATATTTGTCCTAGCCTTCTAAAACTATTATTTTTCTTTCTTTTATTCTGACAAGCCTGGGCTTTAAAATCAAACATAAAGGGATTTAAATCTTAGTTCCACCTTTAATCATCCTCATTACCTCACTTCCAAATTAAATTTTCATTATTAATGTTCATTAAATGCATTTCTAAATTTTTTCTTTTATTTATTCATTGTCCATTTTCTCCCCTCAGCCTACCCTTGAATGCAATCAGGTTGTTTCAGATTGTTATCATACATATAACGCATAATTATATATTCCTTTCAGACGGTTCTTCCCCTCATCTGCTCTAATGCAATGTTCATTATCTATCCACTCTTTCCCCATTCCCTCCCCAATTCCATTCATTCATTGTTGCATTTTTCTCCCTGCCAACCCCTCCCCACCAGTTTGCCCTTTTCTTTGAAAAGGAAAAGAAAAATTCTTTCATTGTCATACAAAACCTCCTCCCAAGTTCACTCCATTGTACAGCCTACATTCTGGACCTCTGTCAAGACAATAATTCCTAATCACATATCCCTTTTAAACAGTTCTCTCCCTCATCTATTTCAAAGCAGTATGCATTATTTATCCTATCTTTCTCATTAAATGCATTTTTAAAGTTAGTTCACTCTTAAAAAACTTTTGATGAGCCCAAACAAGTACAACCTTTCCCCCCTATATTTTCAGTTAAAAATCAATCCACTGTCATCGAGTCAACTCTGAGTCATGGCAGCTCTTCATTAAATTTCCAAGGTTGTAAACATTAACAAGAGGAGATTGCTCCCCTTTATTCATCTATGTGGGCAATGGATTCAGCCTTTTGGCTAGCAACCTAATATTTATTATGACATCTGGGCTGCTTACTTCCTTAGTTATATCCAAAAGGTTAGGCATGAGATGACTTCACTGCTTCTCTCCACAGTTGTCCCACCTCTGACTGACAATTCTCATGGTTTTCTACATTTCTGGAATTGTTGTTTGATTAAAACAATCTCACCTCTTCAACTCAGTACGTCAGAGTTAAAACCATATACTATTATGTCAAAATCGCTCTTCAATTATTGGCATTAAATACCTCAAACTTATTCCTAAAATGATCTTGAAATTCAGATGGAATTGATTCAAGATCATATATTGCTTCCTGTGGACTTAATGAGTAACTGATGGTCTGACCAACTGTGCACTCATGGCCTCATTTTAACTGCCAATATTGAGCTTCTCCAAGGATTTTTTTTTCTCCCTACAAATGTAATAAATTTGATTTCCATGTAGCCTATCAGGTGAGTTCCATTTGTTTTGTTTTAAATTTTTTAAAAAAATTTCTCTTTTTTGTGTGTACCGTCAAATCAGACCTGATTGGTACAGGAGGAGATTGCCCCTCCTCCAGCAGAGCATCTAGTGGATTCGAACCACATACCACTGGGATTGCAGTGCAGCTTCTTCCACTAGGCCAACAGAACTCCCCCGGTGAGCTCTATTTGTAAAGCCATCGTTTGTGTCTTTAAAAAATGGTATTTGTAATGAATAAATCATTGTAAGTTTTACTCCTAAGAAAGGTGGTCCAAATTATGTGGAAACTATCAAACATTGCCATTAAAATCACATGCAAGCAAAATACTGCTGAAGATCATTCAAAAATGGTTAGAACAGTACATAGATAGGGAACTGCCCAAGTTCGAGCAGGATTTAGAAGAGGCGACAGCACCAGGAATATCATTCTTGATGTCATATGGATTTTGGCTGAAAGTAAAGAATACCAGAAGAATGTCTTTTTGTACTTTATTGAATATGCAAAGGAATTTGACTGTGTGGATCATAACAAGTTTTGGCTGACATTGAGAAGAACAGGAGTCCCAGAGCACTTAATTGTGCTTATGCAAAATCTATACATGGACCAGGAGGGTGTTGTCCAAACAGTGCAGGGGACACAACATGGTTTAAAATTATGAATGGAATGCATCAAGGTTGTATTCTTCTCCACACCTATTTAATCTGTATGATGAGCATATCATTCAAGAAGCTGGATTCTATGAAGAGGAATGTGGCATCAGGATCAGAGGGAGACTTATCAATAACTTGTGTTATGCCGATGACACAACCTTTCTTGCTGAAAGTGAGGAGGACTTGAAGCACTTGTTGCAGAAGATCAAGGAATGTAGCCTTCAGTATGGATTGCATTGCATCTCAATGTCAAGGAAACAAAGATTCTAACCTCTAAAATAATAGGGAACATCATGATGGATGGAGAAGAGATTGGAACTATCAATAACTTGGTCTTACTAGTATCAGCAATCAGGAAATCAGGAGATGCATTGCACTGGGAAAATCTGCCGTTAGGGACCTCTCCAAATTACTGAGGAGTTATGATGTTGGTTTGAAAACTAAGATGTGTCTAATTCAGGTCATAGTCTTTCTTGATCACTTGCTATGTATCTGAGATATGGACCATGAATAAGGATGGCAGAAGAAGAACTGATGCCTTTGAGCTGTGGTGTTGGAGAAGAGCACTGAACATCCCATGGACAGTCAAAAGAACAAACAGGTAAGTCTTTGAGATGGTGCAGCCAGAGTGCTCTCTGGAGGCAAGAATGGTGAGGCTTCGCCTGACATACTTTGAATATGATGCTAGGAGGGGCTATTCTTTGGAGAATGATATGATGGTACAAGGGTGGAGGGTCGGCGAAGGAGAGGAAGATCCTTGACCAGGTGGAATGACATGGTGACTGCTGCAGTGGGTTCTTGTGTGTCAGGAAGTGTGAGGATGGGTCAGGTTAGAACAGGGCTCAGATCTTCTGTTCACAGGGTTGTTATGAGTCATACATAACTCGATGCCATCTAACAACAACATTATGTCAAAATTAAATACCATCGTGTCTATGAAATTTTCTTGATCCTTTTAGGTGGAAATTATCTCTTCTTTGAATTTCCCAGAACACATTTCTTTCTTATGATAATTATTCACAGTGTGCTACAGTTATATATAATTTCTCATTCTTTTCACTAGTTTTCAAGGTGTCTTAGTTTTCATTGTATTACTTGAAGCTACTTTTTGAGAAGGATGGAAATCCCAGAACTCTTAATTGTGTTCCTGCAAAACCTTTACCTAGACCAAGAGGTTGTTGGGCAAACTGAAGACAGGAACCCCAGATGGTTTTAAATTAAGAAAGGTATCCATCAGGGTTGTATCCTCTCTCTAGAAGTATCAAATCTGGACTCTGAGCAAATGATTTGAGAAGCTGGGCTAAGATGCTAAGATAAGCTCAAGCCCTCCCATAAGGCCTTACCATAGGTGCGGAGCCTGAATAGAAAATACTTGGTCGTGTAATGACAGAGCCACTGGGCAACCCAGCCTAGTTCTTCCTCACAAACACAATTAAGTAAGTCATTCTTTCTCCACGGAAAGAATAAATGAAGGGTAAAGAGATTGGAGGCATTAGTCCAGCTGAAGTCCATCCAAGGGAAACTTGAGGATTGGCCTTGATGGAAATTATGAAACCTGAAAGGACAGTTTATATTCTTAACTGATGTCCAACAAGATATATGGAACAAGGACTACAAGAAAAGTTCTTTAGTGTAGAGAAGTTTAAAGAGGTACTAGGTTGCTATAAAGTTGATTCTGACTGATAGCAAGCCTATAGGATAGAGTAGGACTGATCAAAAAAATTTCAAATTGCCACTTCTTTCAGTCCATGGAGCAGCTAGGGGATTCGAACTGCTGACCTTTCTATTAGCAACAGAGTGCTCAACCACATACATTAATTTAATTATGATGATAGTGGTGGCCACAACATACTCTGAACTTTACGACAAGTCAAGATATTGTTCAAAGCAATTTAAACTGTGTAAAATCAATGACAATTAAAAACATTTTTTTTTCTTTTAAAAGTCCAGCTTAGTACTGAGATAAATTTTATTTAGCTACAAGGCAATGTAGAATGAACATAAAGCATGGAAACACTATCATCACTGCACAGACAGACTGACTAAGGTGGTGGTGTTGATTGCCTTTGAGTTGAGCACGACTCATAATGACCCTATGAACAAAAGGCCTGCAGTGCCTCTACAACTGTGGATATTTATCAAAGTTCATAGAGTTTCCAGAGGCATGTTATTTAGGGAGTGGATGCTACTCCTGCTTCCAATACTAAGGTGTAGAGAGCTAAAAATTCTTTGTGTTGCTTGTAAATGGCAGGGCTAGAATTCAAACATAAATGGTCACCTTCCGAAACCAACTATTTGTAAATTGAAATACATTAATGACCCTTTACATATTTCTGTTCTAACCAAACTTTCTCAGCGCATACTCTCCTTCTCCATAACAATGTCAATAATTTAAGGCTTTTATATGTTACATACAGTTGGAAGCAGGAGCGGCATCCACTTCTGAAATGGCTTGCCTCCGGAAACTCTATGTAGGAACAGTGCTCAGGCCGTTCGTTCATAGGGTCGCTATGAGTCATCTATGACCCGACGGCATCAAACAATAACAACAACGTATGTTACAGTAGGGTATTGTTGCTTTGGTCACCTGCAAAGGAAGAATGCCTGATATTATGTGGTCAAAATATTAGCAGGCAGTTTCACCAGACTTGATTGACGACCTTCTGCTGAGTAGTAAGTGACACTCTTCAGTTCTAGTTTCATGGATTGGGTGCCCCATTCACAATGTGTTTTTCTCATCTTGAGCTGGGCCTTCTCCTTAACCATGCCCATCCCCCAAACATGTATGTGCTGTTTATTTTCTCTAAAGTGTTCAATTGACTACTAAGACATTTTCTGCTTAGCTAAGAGAAAACAATAGAGGTTGTGTAGTATGAAAATATTAATACTGGGATGAAAAATTCCTCCCTGATTAAATGCAGGCCTGCCAGACTGTAACAATTGTCTCTCGGGACATGCTGAGTTAGCACTAATCAAAAGCAACGCAAGGTGTTACAAAAAGTACATGCAACACTTAATTATTGAGGCTGGTTGTCTTTTATGCCTTTTACAAAACTCTTGAAAACCTTGTTAGGCACCCACACATAGTCTTACACTCAAAAGTGAAGTATGTTCAGCATTATTTCAAGCAGAGATATGACTGTATCCACAAGAGAAGTTCCAGAATCCACCAGACTGTGCTTGAATAGGAAGATGCAGAATCCAGTGATTAGAGCAGCAGAGCCACGTTCAGTTGCTTTTTATTGGCTACTTCTTCCCCCCCATTTTTATTTTTTAAATCATTTTAATGAAAGTTTACAGAGACTTTGGATTTTCATTCATTCATTGTTGTACTTTTCTCCTTGCCCCCCCACCCTCCTCCCAATTCGCTCTTCTCTTTGAAAAGTAAAAGAAAAATTCTTTCATTGTTTTACAATCCCTCCCCCCAAGTCCACTTCACTATGCAGCCTTCGTTCTGGACTCCTGTCATGACAATAATACCTAATCACATATCCCTTTTAAACAGTTCTTTCCCTCATCTGTTTCAATGCAGTATACATTATTTATCCCCTCTTTCGCAGTCTCCCCCTCAACTCAATGTCAGTCTCGTTTTACAACAGCGGTCCTATGCAATATTTGTCCTTTTGTGACTGAGATATTTCACACAGCATAATGGCCTCCAGGGTCACCCATTTTGTATAATATTTCATGAGTTCCTTGTTTTTCAATGCAGCATAGTATTCCATTGTGTAAATATACCACAGTTTCTCTATCCATTCATTTGTTGATAGGCACTTGGGTTGTTTCTATCTCTTTGCAATAGTGAGCAAAGCCATGATAAACATGGGTGTGCATATATCTGCTTGGGTGGTGGCTATGGTTTCTTTAGGGTATATTCCCAATAGTGGAATTGCTGAGTCAAATGGTATTATTTCTATTTCCAACTTTTTGAGAAAGCACCATACACCCTTCCATACTGGTTGCACCATTTTGTATTCCCACCAATAGTGAATAAGGGTTCCAGTTTCTCTGCAACCTTGCCAGCATTTGATGTTTGCTGTTCTGTTAAATTTTGCTATTCTTACTGTGGTGAGATAATATCTCATAGTTGTTTTGATTTGCATCTTTCTTAGAGCTAGGGATTTTGAACATTTCTTCATGTGTTTGTTTGCCATCTGAATGTCTTCTTTGGTGAAGTGTCTGTTCATATCCTGTGCCCATTTTTCAGTTGGGTTATTTACCTTTATCTTGTTGCAGTGTTCGAGTATTTGATAAATTCTAGATATAAGTTCCTTATCAGACACGTCACTACCAAATATTTTTTCCCCAGTCTGTGGCTCCCCTTTTTATCCTGTTGAAGTTTTTGGATGTGTATTATTGTCTACTTCTATAAACACTTCACTTAAATAATTTTTGGAGCACAGGAAAAATCTGGGTGACACCTGAAATGCCTTTCAACAGACTTGAGCACCTTATACACAGAGCCAGCTACTTCCCTCAGTGACCCAGGGGATGTCTCTAAGCCTACATTCAACCCCAGTGTTGTTATTATTCAACAACATTTATTGGTTATTTTAAACTTTTCATTGTGATTTGAGTGAAATTTTACAGAGCTAAATGACTTTCCATTTGACTATTCAAACATATTTTATGACATTAATTATAATCCTGCACTGAAATAGACCTCTTTCTGTGTCCTTTCTGTGATCCTCATTCCCATTCATCTGGCTAGCCTGTTTTTTCTTACCTTCTACCTTTTATCTCTGTGAAAATGCCAACTTTTTTATCTGGTGTGGTTATTTGTTCTAAGAAGGGAATACATTCCCAGTGTTACTATTCACTTCATGACTTGCCTGTTATTTTGCTCAAAGTTGAGCCACATAGGAAGATCAGTTCTAGGTTAGAAACAGGATAATATTTCTGAATTCAGTGAAGATAGTCTTTACTCTCATTAAGTCTATAGCCTTGATCAGAGGATAATTATCTAGTTTCTCCGGTATAAAATACTTAGATGATGCCTAGCATATATATTGTTGCTGTTAAGTATATCAAATTGAATTCATGGAAACCAAATATGGCAGAGTCAAACTACCCCATAAAGTTTTTGTTAGGTTTTTAATCTTTTAGAAAACAGCTTGCCAACTAGTTTGGATGGTGGTTTTATGTTTTGTTTTGTTTGACCTGTAGAATTGCTAGGTGTGCAAAAGCCATCAACCTTTTCATTAAAAGTAAAACCACTAACCATTTCACTACTAGCGTTGTTGACACATATGTAGTAAGTGCTGTATAGACAGAGTAGTTGTAGGATGACATCAAGAATGGAAGGAAGGAAGGAAGGAAGGAAGGAAGGAAGGAAGGAAGGAATTTGTTGCAAAAGACCTCGTTAAAGTGTTAAAGACCTCTTAAAGAAAAGATACCATGCTGAGGACTATAATGTGTCTGCTCCAAGCCATAGTATTTTTAGTCATCTCAGGCACATGCTAAAGTTTGAGAATGCATAATAAAGACCAGAAAATAACTGATGACTTTGCATAATTGTGATGGTAAAGAATATTGAATATACAACATATCTTCAGGAGGAAAATTCTGTCTTGGACAAAGTCCAGTCAGTACTCTGTTTCCTAGAAGCAAAAATGACAACCTCATCTCACATACTTTGGGCATATTATCAGTAGTGACCAATCCCTACTGGAGAAGGCCACTTGGTAAAGTAGATCATTGAATGAATGGAAGACCTTTAACTAGATAGACTGACAAGTGTATTCAATAATGAACTCAAAAACAGCAATGTTGTGAGGATGGCACAAACTGGAGCAATGTTTCATTTTCTTATGCAGAGGGCTCCTATGGCTTGATAGCACCTAATAACAACATATAGATATTCTTCTTATTAATTTTCTTTTACATTATCGCCTTTAATTTGGTTTATTAGCTCATATTAGTAGTTTGTTTTGATTCTGATTATGCTACTTGGAACTTTCTTGAATCACCCTGAACTCCATCTTCTCTAAATCAGTGGTCAATTTCTCTCTCTCACCACACACGCACACATTTTTCTCCTGCTCCCAAGATCTGGAAGCTCTGGTGGCTTCGTGGTAAACTACAACCAAAGGCATACAGTTTGAATCCATCAGCTGCTCCACGGGACAAAGATGGACAGTCTTGCATGTCTGAAAAATGGAGACTCCGTCCCACGGGTTGGTTCTCACTCAATGGTACTTGATCAACAATACCTCAGATTTAAATGGATACTTTTCAACCTTTAATGAATTCACATTTTTGTTATAACTGAAAAGGGAAGAAAAATCACTCTTCTATTAAAAAAAGGTCTCTGTTCAAAAGTATAATATTATGACTCTATCTGATGAAAATACCCTGTTAAATGGCCCAAATTAATGAATTGAAATTATTTTTCCTGTTCAAAGCATAAGTGTTGAATAAGCAATTGCCCTGCTGAGGGATTATATACATTTTTTCCAGTCAGCAGGATGTTAAAAATAAGTTTCTAAGGAACATGAGTTAGGATGATTTCACACTTGCCAAAGAGAATTATAATTCCTGTTTTTTCAGCCCTTAGAAACTCAAATGTGTCTGACTATGTCAAATCTGACTGGAAACAGAAGCCTTAAGTGAATGAATCACTGAACAGAATAATTTTTTAATGACCATATTATTCAGACAAAGCTACTGGCAGCTTGAATTATAACAGTGGAAGTAGATGATAGATAGATAGATAGATAGATAGATAGATAGATAGATAGATGATAGATAGATAAATAGATACATAGATCTAAACACCTGGATGAACATTAAAAGGCATCCTGCATTCACTAGCCAAATGATTAGTGTAGCCCAGTACCGACTAGTAAACCTATCGACGGCACATAACAACAACAACAACAAGGTGTAGGACAATAAATGTCACGCTTTTGCTTGTACAATATTTTCATCACTAATTTCAAAGCAGGGATGTGTTTTCTTAGGACTTCTACTCTGGGACCTTAGAAACACAATGATTTAGTGCTTGGCCACGAACCAAAAGGTAAGTTTTTCAACCCCATCAGCTGCTCTGCAAGGGAAAGTCGAGATAATCTGCTCCCAGAGAGCCCTGGAGGCACAGACAGCTGCACTGTTAACCAAGGTTTATGGCCTTGGAAACCCTATAGGGAAGTTCTACTCTGTCCTATAGGGTCATAACCTAACAACAACAACAATAGTGTATACTGCCTGGAAAGATAAAATAATGAGAAGTGTAGTTGTTATTAGGTGCCATTGAGTCAACCACAACTCATAAAAACCATATGAACAATAGCTCTGAAATCTACACCTGTCCCCATTGCCACAGTCACTGTGCCAGGTCTTTCTCTCCCGCACTGACCCTCTACCCTTCCAAGTATGATGTCCTTCTCCAAGGACGAGTCCCTCGTGGAACATGCCTAAAGCATGTGGGATGGAGTTTCAAAATCCTTGCCTTCAAGGAGCAATCTTGTTTCACCTTCTCCAGGACAAAACTATTTTTTCTCTTGGCAGGCGATGGCATAATCAGTACTCCAGTACCACAACTCAAAGGCATCAGTTCTCTCTGTAATCTTTAGTCATCGTTCAGCCCTCAGATGCATAGCAAACAATTGAAAAGACTAGGCTCGGACCAGCACCTCAGTCTCTAGACTGATATCATTGCTCTTTAGCACTCTGGAGTGATGCCTGGCAGTAGACTTTCTCAAAGCAATTTGTCTTTTGCTTTCCTGACTGCTGATGCCAAGAGTACTGAATGTGAATCCAAGCAAGGTGAAATTATTAACAATCTCAATCTTTTCTCCATCTATCATGATGCTTCCAACTGGCCCAGTGGTGAGGATCTTGGTCTTCTTGATGTTGAAACACAACCTATGAAAACTGCAGTCTTTGACCTTCTGCAGCAAACATTTCAAGTCTTTCTCTATTTTGGCGAGCAAGGTTGTGTCATCTCATAATGCAGGTTGTTGATGAGTCTTCCTTCAATCGTGATGCCGCATTCTTCTTCATCAACTGTTGGCCACTAATGAACTCCCAAATAAACTGTTCTGCATCTAGATTGAAAAGGTAAGGAGAAAGGATATATCCCTGATGCATATTTGTCTTGACTTTGGACCATGCAGTGTGTCCTTGCTCTCTTTGCCAACAGCATCCCGGTCTACACCTAGGTTTCACGAGAGCACAATCAAGTGTCTGGGATTCCCATTCTTCTCAATGTTGGCTATCATTTGTTGTGATCCACACAGTGAAATGCCTTTGTCTAGTCAATGAAACGCAAATGGAAATCCTTTATGTATGCTCTGCTTTCAACCCACCTGAACTGGTGATTATGTCCCTAGTGCCACAGCCTTTTCTTAAGTCAGCCTGTTATTTCTGGTAGTTCTTTGCCAATGTACGGTTCTGTTGTTTTGTATAATCTTCAGAAAGATTTAGCTTGCATGTGATAATAGTAATATTGCTCAATAATTTCCGTATTCTATTGGATCACCTTTTTTTTTGAATGGAAATAAATATGGATCCCTTCCAGTCAGTTGGCACGGTAGTGGCCCTTCAGATTTCTTGGCCCAACCTGGCTGCAACTGTTTGTTGATATATGTCATTTTATATTCCTCAGTTCCCAGGGCCTTAGTTTGTGCCAATTCCTTCAGAGCAGCTTGAACTTCCGCCTTTATTATCACCACTTCTTTTTGATCATTTCCTATTTCATAAAATTGTTCTGTGTCAACCTATTCTTTTTGGTCCAGTGATTCTGTTGTGTATTCTTTTTTTTTTTTTTTTTACTCCCAAACATCTATTTGTATGACAACATAACATACTTTGGGCAAGTTGTCAGGAGGTTGCCGACCTTGGAAAATCTATCATGTTGGTAAAAGCAGAGGATCAGTGAAAGAGAGGAAGGCCCTCAATAAGATGAATTCACCCTCTCTGTCTCCCTGTCTCTCTCTCTCTCTCACACACACACACTACAAAGATGGATTGACACAGTGACTGCAGTAATGGCTTAGACCAACGGGTTTGATCATAAAGATGGTGCAGGAAATGGCAAGGTTTTGATCTGTTATTTACAGAGTTGCTATGGGTCACCATCACCTTGATGGTACCTTACTTCTGGGAGCAGTCCCGTTTCTGTTTAGGAATTCATTCTCTCCTTGTTCTCAGTCCCTGTGGTTTCTGTGCAGCTAATTCTGCCACCAGCTGTGAGGGTATTACATAATCCAGATTTGTCCAAATAGACCATTTCACATGGTGGCCATTACTCATTCACAGGAGGTCAGTGATGCTAAGAAGTCTTTTTTGTTTGTTTTGGTTTTTTTTAAACTGTAGACTCCTTTCCTGCTGGACTAAAACCAGAAAAGCCTGGAACTCTCCTATCACCCAAAAGAGCCTAAGAGTTAAACCAGAGCATGCCACCCATGGATCCTGATAGACTAGAGTCAAGGAAGAAAAAGAAGCTAAGAGCTTCTTGGATATTTTGCACTCGGTAATTTTTTTCCCTTTAAGTATTGAGAGTACCATGGACTGCTAGGAAAACAAACAGAATCATCCTGGAAAGGGTTAAACCGGGTGGCTCCTTGGAGGCAAGGATTCTGGGGCTTCGTCTGACATACTTTGGACATGTTGTAAGGAGAGACAG
>NW_006399751.1:27630873-27668521 GCF_000299155.1 Elephantulus edwardii | reverse complement strand
GAGTTGGACAATGACTAGGGAGGATAGAAGGAGAATTAATGCCTTTGAGCTGTGGTGCTGGAGAAGAGTATTGAGAGTACTATGGACTGCTAGAAAAACAAACAGGATCATCCTGGAAAGGGTTAAACCGGGTGGCTCCTTGGAGGCAAGGATTCTGGGGCTTCGTCTGACATACTTTGGACATGTTGTAAGGAGAGACAGGTCTTTGGAAAGGGACAGATTCTCCCTGAGTTTATAAAAATCAGTATCCTACTTGGCTCACGTGTAAATTTAAAGAAAAAAGGATACCATTTCAAATCCCTAATACTAATGAACACTTGTGGGATTTTTCAGTCTCTTCTCCTAATTATGCTGCTTATTTTTGCAATGCTACTGAAAAGGATCGGTTTAACAGATACAAACCTGATGTGGGAAGTAAAATCACTAAGTTCTTTTCAGCAAGCTACGTTGAACCCGTATAGATTCTTAAGACGGAATTCAACTATTCTTATCTCCACCATGATCTTTTTCGCCTAGTAGCAGCCACAGATATAGTTCTATTAAAAAGACCAAAAAATCAGACATCTGAACCTGTGGCTGTTACCGCTTGCGTAGGCTATCCTTATAGTCTATTACTTAGTCATAAAAATAATGCATATATAGAAAAAATCTCTGATACTTCTTTCCATGTTTCGTGTGTCTCTTGTATTTTATCAAATTGTATAAATAATGCTATGTCAAAAAATTATACTATTATGCTTTTGATAAAACGTCCACCATATGTGTTGCTACCCGTAAATTTGCAAAATATAACATGGTATGATGATGTTGGTTTACAGACAGTCAAGTGTTTAAATGAATTATTGAGACCTAAGCGATTTGTTGCTGCATTAATACTTGGTATAACTGCTCTTATTGCTTTTGTTACTTCTTTTGCTGTTTCCACAGCTGGAGGGACAGCGCAGGAGAGGAAGGCCCTCTATGAGGTAGATTGATTCAGTGACTGGGATAATTGGGATGGGTGTGTCAGAGACAGTGTGATTGGCACAGGACAGAGCAGAGTTTAGGGTTGTTGTACACAGGGTCGCTATGAGTCACAGTGACTCACGACACATAACAACAACAAGTTTGATTGTGTTTACAGGGCTTTTTTCGTTTTCTGTGTGGTGTGTTTTCTTTCTGCCTACTATAACTTACAGGCGTGGTAGGTTTTATCTTAGGCAAACAGTGGCTAATACAAGAGCTAGACTTGGAGGGAAACTCCCTTTCTTTCCACACCATTGAGTCATCATGATTTCTTTTCCAGAACCTGTGATTCAGGTGACTGACTGCAGCCAGGATGGCCAGTTCCTCAGACAGGAAGTGTGCTGGTTGGATTTCCTCTACTACTCACTCAAGGCTGGAATTACACGGGCCTGGACAGCTGGCATGGTGTTGTCCTCTCCCATCTTCCCACGTCATGACACCGCCCGGCTTCTATGACCTGGGAATGCCCTCTGCTTGCCTCCATCTCCTCCTCTTTTGCTGCCAGCACGGCTGCAGTCCTTCCTCTTGGCCATTGTCTTATGTGGTCATTTTTGAGACCGGCTCTTACCTACCATGGGAAAATGTGGGCATCGTCTCCGGGTGTTAATGTTCTGTGGGCAGATAATAATAATTAACATGTGTTGAATGCATATTAGGAGACAGTGACGAGAGGTTTATGGAGACACCCTCATGATTCTCTTGAAAACTCTTCCATATGGGTTCAACAGCTCCACTTTACAAATGAGGAAATGGAATTAGAGATCAGTTAAATACATGTGGCTTTCATAGTTCCACTTTACAAATGAGGAAACGGAGGTTAAATACATTTTTCATCCACATAGACAGTAAATAGCAGTACCATGAAGTTGGAAGGAGCATTATCTCCTCTTGTAGGTCTTTTTGTTTGTTTGTTTGTTTTGTTTTTTTTAATATTACTTTCTGATAGCTATGGAATCAGATCTGACTGGCACAGGAGGAGATTGCCCCTCCTCCAGAGTTTCGACTATAATTTTTTACTCCTAGTGAAATGCTGATAAATTACATATGGAAAACAGCTAGAAACATGGAAAGGGGGCCTGATAGTGCAGCCTGCATCTGCTAACCAAGAAATCGAGGGTTATGTCTAACTAGATCATATCAGGTAAGGTGGATTCTAAATCTGACAATTTTGATCTTAAAAAGGACTGATTCGACAGTGACACAGGAAAATGACCAATGATATCTGACTCAAAGTCAGTCCTGACTCACTAACCCTACATCAGGTTTCTGAGGCTGCAAATTGTAAAAAGGAACTCTAGTAGCTAAGTGGTAAGGAGCTGCACTGCCAACTCAAATGGACAAGGTTCGAATCCACCAGCTTATTCTACAGGAGAAAGATGGGTAAATTCCTCCTGTGCAGTTTACAGCCTCTAGAAGACCACTGGAGGCTCTGATTCAATGCTCTATAACAACAACAAAGTCCTGTAACAGGAGGAGACTAAGAGCAGCTGGTGGGTTTAGCCAAAGAATCTTGGCCTTTGGGTTTGTTGTTGTTGTTATGTGCTGTCGAGTCGCTTGTGACTCATAGCGACCCTGTGTACAACAGCCCTAAACTCCGCTCTGTCCTGTGCCAATCGCACTGTCTCTGACACTCCCATCCCAATTACCCCAGTCACTGAATCAATCCACCTCATAGAGGGCCTTCCTCTCCTGCGCTGTCCCTCCACCCTCCCAAGCATGATGTCCCTCTCTAAGGACCGGTCTCTCCTCACAACATGTCCAAAGTGCGGGTTAACAGTGCAAAATGCTACAGACAACATCATGGCAGCTCTTTTGCTACCTGACAAAGAAGTTAGTTTACAAACTCAGGAATTCCAAGTATTCCAGAGGCTGAAATAAGGAGGCCTGGTGGTGCACTGGCTAGATTTTTAGCTACTAACCCACATGTCAGCTCTTCAAATCGACCATGGCTCTGTGAGGGAAAAGAACTATAAGCAGCCCAGAATAAGAGGCACACTGCAAAGAGGACTGGGAGGAAGTGGGAGGCATAATTGTGCAAAAAATGAGTGAATATTAAAAAATAGTGAACTGGGGAAGGGGGGGAACAGGGAAAAATTACAATTAAAATAAAAAATCTATAAAAATAAAGGGACATCATTCTTGGAAAGACAGAAGGTCAGTGAAGAAGTGGAAGACCCCCAATGAGATGGATTGACTGGGTGACTTCAGCAAATGGTTCTAGTGTGTCAGAGATGACGAGGATGGCACAGGATAGGACAGGGTCCAGGTTAGCTGTTCACAGGGTTGCTATGAGTCGTACTCAACTTGACGGCATCTAACAACAACAACAATCTATGAAGGAATTAGCAATATGAAGATCATTCCACCATGCAACAAACTGACAGATAAGTGTTGTACCTCTAATAACATATCAGGCAGACGAATATCACGCCTGGATGAGAAATTATCATTCAACTGAATCCAGCTGAAGCCTGTAGTTACATGCCAGGATGAGGCCTCAGGTAGGGTTGAGGGGTTCTTGCTAAATCTCAAGCTGGCACCGCAGGGTAATATCTCCAAGTCACAGTGATATCTCAGCTGGATCTTGAAGCTAATACTCCACACATGCTGCTCTAAAATAAGAGGCCCAGCAAGCAAGGGACATTGTTTTCGAAAAGGTTCTACCATAGGAAACCCTGTAAGACAGTTCTATTTTGTCAAAACGTAGTCATGAGTTGGAATCAACACCACAGCACAAAACCATAACAACAGAGGCTAAAATAAGGAGCTCTGGTGAAGCAATATTTAAAAGCTTGACTGCCAACTGAAAAGTCAGAGCTTCACATCCACCCAGCAGCTCCATAAAAGAAAACCCTGTCACTCTATTTGGGAAAATATTCCAAAAAATGAAATAATTATCGATTCATGGAGACTCCACTGGGTTTCAGAGGCTGTAAATCCTAACATGAGGAGACTGACTGCCTCCTCTTTCTTTTGCAGAGTGGCTGGCAGGTTTGAACTGCTGACCTTTCAGTTTGCAGCCCAACACTTAATCAGGACTATAACACCAGGACTACTTCCCTAAAAGATTATATCCTTGCTAACTCTTTGAGGCAAAAAGACTGATCTGTTATAGTAGAACGAGGTAACTGAGACATCCAAGCACTATGCCTGACATGAGAACAGGAATGCAATTGTTGTTGTTTTGTTATTTGGTGCAATTGAGTATAATTCATAGTGCTCCTATGAACCACCAATCTGATCACTGTCCTATCTCATGTCATCCTCACAATCTCTGACACACTCAAGTTCATTGCCTCAGGCACCATGTCAACCCACCTAGTTGAGGGTCTGTGAAAGGAACAGATGGAACATGTAGGTGACTGAGTCTGACTTCTACCAACTTCATAAAGGAGAACTTTTCCCATTCGTGAGGCATTCCATATTTTTACTCAGTGACTTGAGTAATGGGTGTCAGTGTGTCAGAGACAATAAGATTGGCACAGGATAAAGCAGGGTTTAGGGTGTTGTACATAGGGTTGCTATGAGTTGCAGGCTACTTGATGGCACATAACAACAAATAACAATGTCCATAGCACTATACAAATAGCTACATAGTCAGACATGTCACTCTACATGTTCCTTCACTCATTTTTAAAAATTATTGCATCCTATGTTCATTTCAAGATTCACTGAGTTTACTCACAGTTGTGAGGTTTATTAGAGAAATAGGTTAGAGAGTGGAAGAGGCAAAGAAGGTCAAAATGCAAGTCCAGATTTTGTTCAGTAGTCCCATGCCAGATTAACAAGGTACAATTTCTCAATTAGTAAAAGTACAGGTTCATTTCAATAGCACAAATACAAAAAGCCTCTGGTTACCTCAACCATTCAGCAAACTTTATCTCAGAGCAGTTACAAGTCAGTTTTTTGTTCAATTATATAGTAAGTAAAACATTTAACTGTAGCTTTTATCTCTTGAGTTCCTCTGGTGACACCTAATCAGTTTCTTTATAACAGTGCTCAAATCTCTTCATAATCTCTCCACCAATGTCACCACCTCTCACAGTGTAGAAAGTACTCTCTTATATTGATCCCATAACTGTTAATTTTTTGCAAGATAATATGTCCACAGTTAAGGTAGCTGGAGACCATGCCCCTAAAAAGGATTAACATAATGGCTATAAAAGTAAAATGTAAAGGTTTCTGACCTCAAAGCTTTTTTCTCTTTTACCATCCCTCTACTTTCCCAAGCATGGGAAACCTCTTCTAACACATTGCTCAAAGTATGTGAGACAAAGCTTCATCATCTTTGCCTCCAAGGAGCACTCTGGCTGCACTTTCTCTAAGAGATATGTTTGTTCATTTGGCAGCCCATGAGATCTTCAGCATTCTTCTCCAACACCACAGCTCAAAAATATCAACTCCTCTTCTGTCATGATTCACTTGACAATATAACAAAGTGATTGAAAAGACCATGGCCTGAATAAGGCATACCTTAGTTCTCATGCTGACATTATTATTCCTAGGAACAGGAATGTTGTTGTTGTTCTTATGTGCCATCAAGTCACTTGCAACTCATAGCGACCCTATGTACAACAGCCCTAAACCCTGCTCTATCCTGTGCCAATTGCACTGCCTCTGACACACCCATCCCGATTACCCCAGTCACTGAATCAGTTCACCTCATAGAGGGTCTTCCCCTCTTGTGCCATCCCTCCACCCTCCCAAGCACGATGTCCTTCTCCAAGGATCTGTCCCTCCTTACAACATGTCCAAAATATGTCAGACAAAGCCCCAGAATCCTTGCCTCCAAGAAGCAGCCTGGTTTAACCCTCTTGAGGATGAATCTGTTTGTTTTCTTGGCAGTCCATGGTACATTCAATACTCTTCTCCAGCACCACAGCTGAAAGGCATTAATTCTCCTTCTATCTTCCTAGTCATTGCCCAACTCTCTGATGCATAACAAGTGATTGCAAAGACCTGTAATAGACACACCTTAGTCTCCAGAGTGACACCATTGCTCTTCAGTACTTTGGAGAGGCCCCTAACAGCAGACTTTCCCATCATAGTACATCTTTTAATTTCCTGGCTACTGGTGCCAAGAGTGTTGACCGTAGAGCTAAGCAAACTGAAGTTGTTATCAATCTCAATCTCTTCACCATCCATCCTGATGCTGCCAATTTGGTCTAGTGGTGAGAACCTTTGTCTTTTTGACATTAAGCCTCAATCCATATTGGAGTCTACAGTTCTTGACCCTCTGCAGCAAGCGTTTCAGGTCCTTCTCAGTTTCATCAAGCAGGGTTTTGTCATCTGCATAACGCAGATTGTTGATAGATCTTCCACCAATCCTGACACCACACTTCTCCTCACAGAGCCCAGCCTCTCAGATAATCTGTTCTGAATACAGGTGGAAAAGGTAAGGAGACAAGACATATCCCTGGTGTACGCCCTTCCCAATTTTGAGCCATGCAGTGTTTCCTTGCTCTGTTCTGATGCCTGCCTCTTGGTCCAAGTATAGGTTTTGCATTAACACAATCAAGTGTTCTGGATGTGAAATTAAATGTGTGGCTAACTGCTTTCTTTGCTATGAGAACAGAAGAAATAGATGGTGCCTAGCTACCATTACCGAACATCTTGATCAAAGATTCTAGAGAAGAAACTTGATCAAAATGACAAAGACTTTAAAATTCTCATGTATTTCATACTTCCTGGAGTCCCAGAGGCTGGATAAAGCTCTGAAGTTATTGACCTAAAATAATTTTAAGCTTTCATTAAAGACTATCTCTGAAGTCTTCTTAAAACCAAACACTAGTTTAGATCCTCCCTATAATTTGTAGTCTTTGAAATCCAACGGAGGGTCACAAGGACCAGATCCTCATCCACTGCATGTGCAGTATCAAATAGCAATTCCCCTGGAAACTCCTTCAAGTGTGTTTGCTTTACTTGAATGAGTTTTACTTCAGTGTTTTAGATAACTAAAGTTTCTGGGCTGCAAATTAATTGAGAGAAAGAGGTAAGACTGCAAGAAAGACATGGAAAGATCCAGGTGCCAACGAATAAAAGGGAACTGAATTTTGCTATAGTAAATTGGAAGTAGACTTTTAAGTCTTGATATTTGAACATCAGTACTCAAAAGAAAAAAAAAAAG
The DNA here is from genome assembly GCF_000299155.1 of Elephantulus edwardii. Taxonomy (NCBI): domain Eukaryota; kingdom Metazoa; phylum Chordata; class Mammalia; order Macroscelidea; family Macroscelididae; genus Elephantulus; species Elephantulus edwardii. Next base: position 27,661,389 of record NW_006399751.1, on the reverse strand, counting down.
AAACATGTAGATGTCTGAAATGGACATCTGTACATAAACCAAGGCCCACAAAGGTCTCCATCCTTTGAATGGAGAGTGAGAAAGCCGGCCGATGTGTCTTGGGAGAAGACAAAGAAACAGATCTCCGCTCAGAACTCTGGATTAATTTTTCATTCTTATGCAAACTGAACCCCAAAATCTGCAGGTTCTCAATAGTAATTTATACTACTCGATCCTGGACTAATCAAGAATGCAAGAGAAGGACCATTACAAATAGCACGTAAATAAGCCACAGGATGTTCCCACAGCAAAAACAAAGTTTGATGAATTATTTAACATATGTTGTTGTTGGTTGCCTTTGAGTTGAGCATGACTCAGAGTGATCCTATGAACAGAAGGCTTGAAGCCCCTACCACCATTGATATTTATCAAAGTTCATAGAGTTTCCAGAGGCATGTTATTCAGGAAGTGGATGCCACTCCTGCTTCCAAACATGTGAGAGGAAAGAACTTGTCATGACTGAGTCGGCAGATATTTTAAATGAGAGTATTAACACCATCAAAAACTTGAGAAAATAAAATAAGTGAAACAGGCATTTTGAAAATAAGTGAACATAGAAGAGAAAGTAAAGAAATGACAAATTACAATGAAAGAAGAGCAAGTAGATTTGCAAGCAAATGAGACAAAACATCTAAAATAGAAAAATATGGTCACTGTGCAAAAGTAACTTGCCCAAGGTCACTCACCTAGAAAGTGACACATTTCAACTTCAAACTCTGCTTTCTCCGCCCAGAGTCTCCTATTTAAATCACACTGTCTGGAGATCACATCAGCCACTGAACAAAATCAAAGCTAAGGCACACCATAGGAAAGCACACTCCTAACTTGGTAAAATCTCCTAAGGCAGTTACTGAAAATCACACATGGAAGTTTAAGAAAAAAAAACACAAACTCTGGCTCTGTGATAAAAAAATTAGCAAATAACAACAAAAATGTTTTTCAATTGATTTGATCAATAGAAAGATTTTTCTAAATCATAAACAGACTCAGCCATGAGGATAGTAATAAATGACACAAGTCACCTGTCTTTCCTTAGTTGTCTCCTCCTTGTTCTGTAAGGTTATTCAGTTGAGCAGATTAGGAATCGAGTGAGATTACAGTGTGGAGTTCATGAGAGCTAGAGGTTACTTACTGTTTAAAAAATTCAGTCTGCTCTAGTTAGCTCTCATTTTATCTTCCCTAATTATTCTCTAAATTATAAAAATAAATATACAATTTATAAATGATGGTCCCAACTCAAATAATGATTGTTACTATTTTTGTGTTGGAACCAATTCATAGCTGACCCTCTGGCAGGTTTTCAGAGGCAGTTAATCTCACAGGAGGAGATTGCCTATCCTTCTCCCATCAAGTGATAGGTGGATTTGAACCATGTGCCTCCAGGACTGCAGGGCAGCTTCTTGCCACTAGGCCACCAGAACTTCCTCAAATGACAGAAACAAAAATTATTTCCTAAGACTTAGAGAACTCACTCACTGCAAGTCTGTAAATGACACAGGAACCCTGATTACAACCAGAGAGACGCAGCCTTTGGGTTATTAATACAACCCCCTACAGACCATCAAAGTTCTCTTTCTAGAGAACTGACAGTAACTAAATCAAGGAAGTATTGGGATTCTGGACCTTGTGCAGGACATGAATGTAGCTCTTACATCAAAATGTGTTATAAGTTTGCTATCTTGGATATTTAACAAATGCATTGCTATTCCCAAGTAATACCGTCTCCAGTAGACCTATAAAGATTATTGTCAATGTCAGATTCATTATTATGATTTTTCTTTTTTTAGAGAGTAGCTCTATTTCTCCTTTCTAGTATCTGTGCAGTTAAAAACCTAATACTATTTTTGGTTGTTTTACCACCCTATTCAGGATTGCTAGGATTAGAATGAATAATGTAAGTGAGGCAAAAGTTACATGAACCATCATAGCCAGGAAGCAGATAATGACATACGTAGAACTAGAGCTTGGGTGTATAAGTGATGTCGGAAGCAGTGGATACTTTGGGCAAATGAATGATGTCAGAGAACAGGGATCTGAATGAGAACCACCCACTAAACTTTGTACTCTTCATTGCATCATCTCATTGGTCCAGATTCCAGTCCCAAAGCCTGCCCAGACGAGGAAGCCATAAATATGACCTCACCTCACTGGCACTCTGTCTCCTCCATATTTCTTTTTCAAGAAGGAAGGTCCATCCCTTTGGGACATAATTTTCTAATAAATCTATCTACAGTTTTTTGTTGGGTTTTTTTTTTTTTTTTTTAGTCTTCACTTCTGTCTCATCTTTCTTGTCAGCCTTGTACTCTAACAAAAAGCTTAGACTTACACTTTAATGCTCGGTACACTAAAGTCTGCTCTCCCGAGAAACCCTGAAGCTGTACACTGTTGTACCATGGTAGTTGGGCACTATACTGTGCCCTAGTCTCTTCCTCCTGGAACAATTCCTTTGCCTAGGGCACAGATTGACCACACGGTGGTAATGTGTCTCATGCAAGTCATATTGGGCATAATTTCAAAACATTAGAGGATTTACATAAGAATAAAATATGAGCATTAGTGATTGGTGCCAGGTGGTAACCAGACCAAATGGATATGATAAATGCCCCTTTCTCATTCTTAATTATAGTGTAGATTGTATATTTGGTCTTTCAAGCATGCTAGAACCTTAAAGGTGTTTATTAAAATGGAATCATACTGTAGACTGGGGCTTCCTGGCACTCTCACCTGCCAGTACTTTGCCCAAGATGAACAGATAGTCCCAGACCACTAGCTGCATCTCTCTTCTCCATTTCCAATCTGAAGGAGATAAGAAGGTGTTAATTTGCCTGGGGGTGGGGCCGGGGTTGTGTCCCTACAATACCATCCCTGTCTCATTTGGGTAATCCATCCCCCTGTCCCCATATCAGAATTGTGTGAGATGAAGAAATTAGCCAGGGAGGGGGTGAGGTACTCCCAGCTCATTCAGGATCAGATTGAGGTAAAAGTCACTTCCCAAATATCATATATAGCACTCTGGGTAGAGCAAAGGGTGGCTGCTGCAACGGGCTCGAGTGTGTCAGAAATGGTGACGATGGCACAGGATGGGACAGGCTGGGACAGGCTTCAGAGGTATTGTGCGTAGGGTTCGCTGGATCATACTCCACTTGCTGGCACCTAATAACCATAAAGAACAACAGCAACACCAGAATTAAAGTGCTCAACTGCTAACAGAAGAAGTCTGCTTAAGTGCCATTGAGTCGTAGATGACTCATAGTGATCCTATGAACAAAAGACCTGAATACTTGTATAACTTACATAGTTTCTCCAAGTTTATAGGGTTTCCGGAGGCAAGATATTTTGGATATTGCAGGATGCCAATCCTGAAAGTTTGGAAGCGCTTCTGACTTTGCGCTTTGGAAAACCCTATGAGCCAGGTACCTGTTTTATAGAGACAAAAATGACAAAAAAGTAATGAGTTTATCTGAATAGAAGAAAGATATTTTTCTTCAAAGAATTTACTAATTTAACTGAGAGAAAACTATACAAAATAGGAAAATATATAAAAGTAGGGAAGGTGATTAGTATTAAGAGAATTCAGAGACACTGAAAATTTATTCCTATGTTTCCATTTGCAATTTTCCAGTTAACACCCTAAAACAACCAAAGAAAATAAGAAGCACAAGGGCTTCATAAAACAAGGTTGGGTTTACATGCTCTTTATATAACGAAGAACTGGTCTTGAGTTATCTGCTTTGAGTATTGGCACAGTAGTTAATTTTCATTTTTTCTGGTAATCATGATCTAGATAATGTAAAAGCAGTGACTAAAATGACCGTCACTGCTTACTCCAGGACGTCTGTCCTTAGTGCTCAACTGATTCTTCAGATAAGTAACGCTGGACAAGTGTTTCCAGGCAGTCTCAGCCTCTCAACAAGAGAAGCACATTAATCATCCTTTCAGGTTATAGCCACCTTCTAGTTCAGTGACCAGTTGCAATTAATTCTACTTTGTGACCTGGTGTGAAAATAAACAAACGCAGGACAAAGTGCAGCACTAGGTCTGCCCACAGGCATTCGTGGAATGCTAGCTAGTGTCTTGAAGGGGGTCAAGGAAGTGAGAGACTTATTTTCTTCCCAAATAATCTCAGGCTGACTTTGTTGTCAGGTGCTGTCAATATGTAGACCTCTTTAAATTTGATAACTTTGACACAAAAAACTCCAACCCTCAAAACTAGAAACTTTACAAAATAAACTACTAACATTCCTTATACTTTTGTTACTTGTATGTTGTTGTTATGTATCATAGAGTCAGAATCGACTCTCTGGTGGGTTTTCAGAGGCATGGGAGGAAACTGCCCATCTTTCTTATAAGGAGCAGCTGGTGGATTTGAACCACGTGCCCTGGAATTGCAATGCAGCTTTTTGCCACTAGACCACCAAAGCTCCACCTCAACAACTACTTGGAGAGAAAAGCAAATCAATACATATTCTTTCTTTGCACAAATAAATCAAACATTATTAAGTATTCCAGACTATGAAATCTTTATATATTATTTTCATAAGTATGCTACATCAATAATGTTTTACCTATTATTGACTTCAACTTCTCTTTCTTCTATCCAATGTATTTAATGTAAAGTCTTCATCTTGGTGCCTGTTGACATGAAGGTTTGGTGACTAGTGTAAACCCTCATCAGCCTACTCTGGAGATTCAAAAGCAGCCTTCGTCTTGGCTAGATTCCTTTCTTGCTCTATAAACTGCTATAGGAAGGAAATACTCTACCCACACCAGAAACAGCCCTCACCTGTGTATTTATCCCTAGACCAGGAGGCCTGGAGGTCTAGGAATTCTGGGCCCAAAATATCACTCACTCTGGTAAGTGAGGCCAGTGCTCCACAGCCTTGCCAACCGCACAAGCCATTTGAATCTCCTGCCCTCCCAGATGTTGTGGGATTGGTTGAAGCGTTATGGGTACTTGGACAAGATTCATTTGACTTGTCCCCCGGGGTTCCATGGAACTGGGTAATACATTCTGCCATGTGGCTTAATTTAGGGCTTGCACCACGGGACCCAGGCACTCTAGAGCCACAGCCCCTCCTTCCACAGGACCAACCGATGCTCAGGCAGGACTCAACCCTGTGTCTGACGTGGGTGTTGCACGCCTCTGACCAACAGGAACGTACTGGCTGATGAATGAGTTTATTCAAGACTAGATGTCGTCAAGAGGTAAGGGCAGAGGAACTCATGGTTGAGTATCCTCTAATTCTGTAGTCCTCATAAGCTTTTACCTGAGATGTTTTATAAATAGAAAAGAATGTTTACTAGAGTTACAAAATAAGATGTTTACTGCTTCTTAGCTTATTTTCTGACCCTTTCTGCTTAAAAGACCACTTCCATAACATAAAGGCAGCATCAGTGGGAGAATCAAGATTTTGCAAGTACATATAAATACACATTTAAAGGCAGACTGCCTTGAATACTTTTTAAATTTTAGTTTAGGCAGCTTCTGCCTTGCTCAGCTTAACCCTTACATTTGGATGTGAAATGACTACAAAGCACTTCACAACTTTCAGGAGGGGCGTGAATTGCTCCACTACAAATGTTCAGTTTCAACGGTTAATTTTCCAATTCCTGGGATTGTTGTCATTGTTGTTAAGAGCCGTCAAGTTGTGTACAATTCAAAGTGACCCTAAGAACAACAGATGTGAACCTTGTCCAGTATCATCTCAAACACACTTGAGGCCATTGCTGCAGTCACTGTATTAGTCCAACTTGCTGAAGGTCTTCCTTTCCCTCACTGACCCTCCACTTTTGTAAGCATGATGTCCCTTTTCAAGGAGCAGCCTCCTCCACATGTAAAGTATGTAAGAGTAACTTCGCCTCTTTGCCTCCAAGAAGACTCTGGTTGCACCTTCTCCAAGACATATCTCTTTTTTCTTTTGGCAGTCCAGGGGATATTCGGTACTCTTCTCCAACACCACAACTCAAAGTAATCAAGTCTTCAGTCATACTTCTTTTTTTTTTTAATTTTTTTTTTATTGGGAAAAACATATTGGGGGTACAAGGAGGTGAGGGTTGGGGGCAGAAGGGTGAGGACGGTCCAGGATGCAGTTGCAGAGCTGCACAGTTTGGTCGGTGGGGGGAGCAGGTGAAGGAAATTATGAGGGTCCAGTGGGGACCAGATGCTACAGAGGAATGACAAGTATTTTCCAATAGTAATTAAACCAACTGTCTTATTGATTTGGGAATTGGATGCCGACTCTCTGGCTTCTTCATGCTGAACAGGGGCGTAGATATAAAGGGGGGAACCTGAGGGCCGCGACGGTTCGCCCCGAGCCGGGGGCCAAGTGCAGCCCACCCCGGGCAGAAGGCCACGATGGCTCGCCCCGGGCAGGGGGCCGAGGGCAGCCCACCCCCTGGGCAGAGGGCCGCGACGGCTCGCCCTGGGCAGGGGGCCGAGGGCAGCCCGCCCTGGGCAGAGGGCCGCGATGGCTGAAGTAGTCTTTTTTTAAAAAAAGAAGAAGAAAAAGTGTGTGTGTGTGTGTGTGTGTGTGTGTACCATCAAATTGGATCTGACTGGTACAGGAGACTGCCCCTCCTTCTCCAGCAGAGCATGAAGTAGAGTCTGGGTTCCCCCCGCCCCCAGGTGCCTGTCGGGGCCTGGGTTTCAGCTGTGCACACCACAGCAGTGGGCAACGAGCTTAAAGCCCCTGATGGCTCTGGGCGCTGACTCTCACCAGTGGCTATGGATGAAGTCACAGGCGATTTTCAGCCAGTGCCTGCAGTCATACTTCTTTATCTATTGTCCAGCTCTCAGATACACAGCAGATGGTTGGAAAGATGGCGGCTTGATTCTGCCACACCTGAGTCTTTAAAGTGGCACCATTGCTCTTCCCGACTTTGGAGATGTTCTTGACTGCAGGCATCCCCAATATTATGTCTTTTGATCTCCTGACTGCTAGTACCAAGGGTATTGATTATGGATGCAAGTAAAATGGAACCATTGACAATTTAAGTATCTTCTCTATCATGTTAACCTATGACTTCTTGACCATAGCTTATGACTTTATAATAAAGATATGATCAAAAGTAACATTTTTATAATATTGAATGAAGGTGAATGAGGAAAAAATTTCACTTGTGGAGATGCATGAAACCTACATTGTGTACACAAGAATTTTTTTAAACTTAATATGATCATTTCTGCTTGTTATGTGTGTGCATATTATGCCTATGTGCAAGTGATTTGTGAAAAAATAAAACCTTTTTTTTTCTTCCTTAAATTTCAGTGGAAGAAGGCTGTCAGAGGAGATTTTACATTCTCATTTTCTTACTGTCATACACATTTATTAACGTGAACTTGAAGAAAACCCCTATTCTGTTGAAGATCTTTCGTGTAGACTCATAGAGGGGAAGGCTAGAAGAATAATTTCATTCAGTGTCTTTATTTCTTGATGAAAAAACGGAACTAAAGGAAGAGGCTAAGTTTATTTCACTTTTCTTTGCTCGATTTGGGGGATAAACCTAATAATTGTATCTTAGGTGACAACTCACAAGCTTTAATGAAGATGCCATTACTCCTCACAGTTTCAACAAATAGAATGTAGAATTGCATTTATGGACAATCGATGTGCACATTCTCTGACACTATGGTTTTAATGTAGATATTGCTGAGACTAGGAGACTATGGCCGTCCTCCTTACTATAGAGGTGAGTGTCCCCACTTGTCAGCCAGGAGACCAGGATTCGATTCCCCAGTGAGGAGGTGCGCTTACTTAGGGATCTCTGGTGGCCTAGTGGTAAGAAGCTGCACACAATCACAAAGGGATCTGGTTTGGATCCATGAGAGAAAGATGAGCAATCTCCTGCCCTGTAATTAGCACCCAATAAACCCTCAAAACCAGTAATTCACTCCACCAGGTGTTCAGTTGTATCTAAGAAGTTTGCCCTACTGGCATAATTTTTGGCACATCTGTGCATCAACTTTGTCATTTGGGGCTGCTGTAAAGTCAGTTCCAAATTATAGCAACTCTATGTGCAAAGGACAAAATGCTGCTGGGAACATGCCATCCTATCATCATTGCTCTATTTAGGACCATTATTGCAGCCACGAGGTCACTCCATCCCTTGTTAAGAATCTTTCTCCTCCTCCTCCTTCCTCTTCCTCACTGAATTCAGCCTAGTGAATAATGTTATATGACCTTTGTGGTCAAACCCTCCATTTTGTGGTACATTTTAAATCCTGGCCTCTGTGCCGGGGGTTATCGGTTCCATTTCTACTGAGTTGTCTGTTGGATTAATGAGGCAGGATTAGAATGTGATGGATCTGAGTTCCCACCTCACTAAAGGGTATAAGCCAAATCCCTACCCTTGCTTTAATTTAGAGGGAGCGCTTGCAATCTAGTGTCAAGAAGCTGTGCTGCAATCCCAAAGGCATGAGGTTCGAATCTACAAGCTGTTCCTCAGGAGGAGGATGCTCAATCTCCTCCCGAGAGATTAACTGCCTCTGAAAACCCACTGGACGGTCAGTTCTTATGGGTTGGTTCCAGCTCTGTGATGTACAACAACAGATAATGGCTTAGTGGTAAGGAACTGTGCTGTTGATACAATGATACAAAAGCAGGTGAGGTTCGAATCCACCAGATGTTTTCTGCAGGAGAAAGATGAGCAATCTCCTCCCAGGTGATACACTGCCTCTGAAACCTGTTGGAGGGTTAGGTATGGGTTGGTTCCAACTCAACAGGTACACAACAACAACAGTTCCCTTTGGGGGGGTTGTTTTGTAGCAAAGGCAAGCAGTGACGAGGTCTCCTCTGTTTTGCTCTGGACTCTGCATCTGGCTCTGTTTCAGCTGCCTCAGGTCCTGTGACCACGAGGGTCTATAGTGCTCTATACTGAAGCTTGATCCACAGATTTGGGCTTTCCCAGCCTCCACACCTGTGTGCACCATTTCTCTGATGGTTTGTGAGTTCTGCAAGACATTACAGAACCCAAAGACATGAGAGTACTGAAAGGAGAAGGAGGAATAGTCAATGTCACAGATAACGGAGTGGTACAGCAGTGTGGCAAAGTGGAATATCCAGCACTTTAGTCTCTACCTCATAGGAACCAGTTCTGTACTAATACTTTGAACAGAAATGTGTATAATCACCTCTACTTCACCAACAATAAGTTTCAGGACCTGCTTTCTTCTTTTCCAGCAACTGATTTTTTTTTTTTTTGTCCCAGGAACTGGATTCTTCTTATAACATGTCCAAAATACTGGAGGTGAAGTCACACCATGTTTGCTTCTAACTGTGTTCTTTGAAGGCAGATTTGTTCATTTGTCTGGTAGTTCATAATATTTTCAATATAATTCTCCAATGCCATAGTTCAAATGCATTCATCTTCATTGCCTTTTATTATTCTGTGTCCAGCTTTTGCATACATATGAGGTGACTGAAAACATTATGACAGAGGAGAACATTAGTCTTCAAAGTGACTTATTGGAAAAAACAAACAAACAAACAAAACCCACAACACAATAATCTAAATAAGTCCTTTTGTGGAAGATTTGCCCACTGCAATATGTTATTTTATTTCTTGATGTTTGCTTCCATGGGTGTTGAATGTGGATCCAAATAAAATTAAATTCTTGATAACTTCAGAAGTGTTAACTGTAAGTTGATTTTTTTTAGCCTTTATTTTAGCCCCCTCAGGTCTCCACCTGCCTTAACTGCAGATACATGTTCTTGCAAATCACCAACAGCTGTAGAATAAGACTTGCCATGCTGGATGGCAAGACTTGAGGGAGACTGGAGCAAGACCATGATGAGAGTGAGATTATGATGGCATGACCATGGTGGTGAGACATTGGTGGTGAGATACTAATGGCAAGACACTGGTGATGGTGGTGGAGAGACTGTGGCATTGCTGCAGAGAAACTGTGGCAAGGTGTGACATGAGGCTTCTTGCATTTATGCTGGCCACAAGTAAGGGTTTTGCCGGATGATGGAAGGAGAGGCTGACTTATAACTGCTCTGAGGCAAACCTTGCTGGATGATTGAGGAACCCATAGGCTTCTTAAATCTGTGCTGCTGAACTGAAACCAGGACTTTTACTAATTAAGGAGTTGTGTTTTGCTGTTAATCTGGCTTGAGACTACTCGACTGAATCTGGACTAGTATTGTGAGATATTTTTTTTTTTTTCATTTCCAATTTCCCAGCCTATTTCCCTAATAAACCTCACTTTCGGTATCACAGTCTGTGAGTCAACAACAAATAAATGAACCTCTTGCTGCTGGTGTGACTCTAGAAGCACCATGGGCTGGGCTTCCTGCTCTTTATCTGCTTTCTGCTCGGGAGCAGTGAGGAGCTGTGCTATTCTCGCTTCCTCTGGGCCTGAGAGAGTTCATGGCCCTGTACCCCAAGTCACATTTTCTGTCCTTTAGGCAACTTCAATCTTTTATTCATTTATGATATTGCTTATTATTGATCTGTTCTGAGGAATTTTTGTTTTTATATTCTGAGGATTTTAAAAAATTTATATCATACTAGTGGTCCTATCTCTCGACATCCTCTCCAGCATTTATTACTTGTTGTGGTATTGGATTTTGCCCCTGCTACTTTAATTTGCTTGGCTCCACAGTCAACACTCTTGGAATCAATAGCCAGGAAATGAAGAGGAGTATTGCCATCGGAAAGTCTGCTGTTAGGGACCTCTCCAAAGTACTGAGGAGCAATGGTGTCTCTCTGGAGACTAAGGTGTGTCTGACACAGGCCATGGTCTTTGCAATCACTTGTTATGCATCAGAGAGTTGGACAATGACTTAGGAGGATAGAAGGAGAATTGATGCCTTTGAGCTGTGGTGCTGGAGAAGAGTATTGAGGGTACGTACCATGGACTGCTAGGAAAACAAACAGATTCATCATAGAGAGGGTTAAACCAGGCTGCTCCTTGGAGGCAAGAATTCTGAGGTTCCATCTAACATACTTTGGATATGTTGTAGGGAGAGACTGGTTCTTGGAGAAGGACATCATGCTTGGTAGAGTGGAGGGACAGTGCAGGAGGGGAAGGCCCTCTATGAGGTGGATTGATTCAGTGACTGGGATAATCAGGATGGGAGTGTCAGAGACAGTGCACTTGGCACAGGACAGAGCGGAGTTTAGGGCTGTTGTACATAATGTCACTATGAGTTGCAAGCAACTCGACAGCACATAACAACAACAACAACAACTTGAGTGAGATTTTAATTGTTTTTGGTCAGATATTCTTCTAAGTGGGTTTTAATTATTTTTAGTCAAACATTCTTCTAAGTGGTATAGCACTGGTCTGTCCATTTGCTGTCCAAATGTAACTCGTGTTTGCTGTGATGCTGAATACTATGACACTCATGTGTCAAATGTGATAATGGTTAACCATGGTGGACAGTGTTTAGTGGAGCTCCTTAGTTAAAACAAGCTTGGAAGTAGGAGTGGCATCCCCTTCTGAAACAGCTTGCCTCCAGAAACTCTATTAACTTAGAGAAATTATGAAAGTTATACAAGTGTTCAGGTCTTTTGTTCCTAGGGTCGCCATGAATCATCTATGACTTGACAGCACTTAAAAACAACAACACATTATACTATCTATCTTACTATTCCTGAGATATAGTGTACTGCAAAAATCTGCTGTTAGGGATCTCTCTTAATTACTGAGGAGTAATGATGTCATTTTGAGCACAAAGGTGTGTCTGATTGAGGCCACAGTCTTTCAGATCATGTGCTATGCATCTGAGAGCTGAACAATGAATAAGGGTGACAGAATTGCTGTCTTTGAGCTGTGGTGTTGGAGAAGAGCACTTAACATCCCATGAACAGCCAAAAGAACAAATAAATGTGTCTTGGAGAATGTGCAGCCAGAGTGCTCTTTAGAAGCAAAAACAATGAGGCTTTGCCTCATATATCTTGGGCATGTTGCTAGGGTGACTGCCTTAATGGACTATTGTGTGTCAGAAAATGTGAGGAATGCACAGAATAGAACAGGGTTCAGATCTGTAGGTCACAGGGTCACTATGAGTCCTACTTGACTCGACAGCACATAACAAAAACATCTTACTATTATCCTACTTTTAGGATAGTAGGTTGGCTTTAAAAATATGAGTTTGGTTTAAAAAAAGGTACATAAATTTCATTTTAAAAGAGAATGCCAAGAAGCTGCACTGCAATCCCACAGCTGTGCTGTTCAAATCCACCAGATGCTCTGCTGAAGAAGAAGGAACAATCTCCTCCTGTACCAGGAGGTATTTTTTATTTAAAAATAAAAAAAAAAGAGAATGCATGTCACTGCTATAAATGAGAAAATAAAGCAGAATTGTTTGCCATAAATAGAAAGTAGTGTTTTGTCTTTCCATAACTCATAGATAGAAGATCACCTCAGAAATAAGTACAAAATTATGTCACTAAATTCTAGGCAGATACTGTTGTCCACTAAAGGCCTGAGCAGAAATCTTGCCCTCCCTTTGCCAAAAGTATTAACTTTGTAGGATCCACAGGGGTTTTCCTGCCAGCTGTCTCTGTCTCCTTTGGACAGGAAGGTCTGAGGTTCAGACTGAATGAGGACTGCTCTAACTCTCCCTCTTTAACTGTTCATTTCATTGAGTTGTGGTGCTGGAGAAGAGTATTGAACGTATCATGGACTGCCAATAGAACAAAGAGGTCTGTCCTGAGGAGTGTGAAGCCAAATTGCTCCTTGGAGGCAAGGATTTTGAAGCTCTATCTCACATACTTAGGGCATGTTGCTAGGAAGGACCAGTGCTTGGAGAAAGACATCATGCTTGGAAGGGTGGAAGGACAGTGCAAGATAGGAAGACCCTGGATGAGATGGATTAACACACTAATTGAGATAAGGGAGTAAGCGTGTTGGAGACAGTAAGACTGGCTCAGGATAGGGCAACATTGAGAACAATTGTACAGACAGTCGCTATGAGTCACAGTCAACTCATAACAGCAGTACATAACAACAACAAACAGCAAAGGAGTATTAGCAAATGTCAATGAAGATGTCATGCAAATTTACGTAAATGTGATACTTGCTATTTGCTCTAATTAGAAAGAGAAAGAAAATGGAAAAAGAAAATTCTCACTGTGGTTTGCTTTCATTTAATATGAAGATTGTGTTACACTTCCAATAATCTTTTATACCACTAGTTCCATTTGGAGTGAACTATTGCTATTAACGTATCATCTATCAACACTAATTTACAGAGTTCTAGTTGTAGCTCTTGTATGCTGTCAAAGTGGAGCCGACTGATAGATGAAACCTCAAACAGATTTCTATAGACTGTGAACTACATGGGAGGAGACTCTCCATCTTTCTCTCCCAGAGCAACTCATGGATTCAAACTGCCTGCCTTTTGGTTGGCAGCACAAGTCCTTACCCTAGGCCTCCAGAGTTCTCTAGAGAGTTTTTGTTATATACTATCTGGTCTGAACTGACCCTCAGCTGACCCTCCATTAGGTTTTTAGAGGCAATAAATTGCATGGAAGAAGACTGCCCATCCCACAGAGTTCTTCGGAACACATGAGTTCTTATTGATGTTAGGTGCCGTTGAGTCCAGTACAACTCTTAGAGACCCTATGAGTAACAACAGATCTGAAACTTGCCCTATCCTATGCCGTCCTCACAATCTCTGACACATTGCTGCAGTCACTGTGTCAACCTAATGGATTGAGGGTCTTCCTTTCTTCTTCTGTCCCTTCTTCTTTCCCATCATGATACCCGTTTCCAAGAAGAACCTCTCCTAGCCACCTGCTCAAATTATGAGAGACTAAACTTTGTTATCTTTGCCATCAAGGAGCACTCTGGCTGCGTCCACTCCATGGCATATCTGTTTGCCCATGAGATTTTCAGTACTTTCTTCCAACTCTACAGTTCAAAGGCATCAATCTTTCTTTTGTCATTCTTACTCATTGTCTAGCACCCCGATGTTCAGCACGTGATTGAACGGACCACAGCCTGAATCTGGTGCACCTTATCTTTTTTTTTTTTTTTCTTTTCTTTTTAGCATAGAATTGGATCCAAATCACCTAGGAGGAGATTATGCCTCCTTCTTCAGCTGAGCATCTAATGGATTCGAACTGTGCATTTGGGATTGCAGCACAGCTTCTTGTTACTAGGTCACCAGGGCTTCCTTTCTCCCTATTTCTTGACTTGCAATTTATATTTTGATTTCTTGACTGCTGGTGCCAAGAGTGTTGATTGTGGATCTGAGCAAGCTGTAACTGTTAACAACCTCATTCTCTTCTCCTTCTATCATGGTGCTGCCAATTGGCCCAGTGGTGAGAATCTTTGTCTTCTTGATGTTGAGCTTCAATCCATACTGGAGAATACAACAAGCATAGTAAAGGCTTTTAATATATTAAAACATGTAGTATGAATATATATACATGAAACATTTGCTACAGAGGGTCAAGGACTGTAGTCTGCCATATAGAATGACATTCAATATCAAGAAAACAAGGATTCTCACCACTGGGCCAATTGGCAATATCATGATAGATGGAGAAGAGACTGAGATTGTTAACAATTTCAGCTTGCTCGGTTCCACAATCAACATTCTTGTCACCCAAAGTCAGGAAATCAAAAGACGAAGTGCATTGGAAAAAAATCTGCTGTCAGGGACCTCTCTAGAGGGCAAGGTTGTCAAGGAGCAACAGTGTCAGTCCAGAGACTAAAGTGTGCCTAATCCAGGCCATGATCTTTGCAATTACCTAATATGCATCAGAGAGCTAGACAGTGACCAAAGAGGACAGAACAAGAATTGATGCCTTTGAGTTGTGGTGCTGGAGAAAAGTATTGAACATACTACGGACTTCTGAGAGAACTAACAGATCTGTCCTGGAAAGAGTAAAGCCAAGTTGCTCCTTGGAAGCAAGGATTTTGAGGCTCTGTCACACAGGATTTGGGCATGTTGCCAAGAGGGACCAGTCCTTGGAGAAGGATATTATGCATGGAACAGTGGAGAGACAGAGCAGGAGAAGAAGACCCCAGATGAGATGGATTGACACAGTTACTTAGATAATGAGGGTAGGTATGTTCAAGGCAGTGAGATTGGCCGAGGATAGAGCAGGCTTCAGAGCTATTGAGCATAGGGTGGTCAACTCAATGGCACATAACAACAACATATCTATATTTTTGCCTGTAATTTGTTCTGTTTGCATGCAAATCTTAATTTCAGTACTCAATTATCTGACTCATCATAGGGAAGTTATTC
Source organism: Elephantulus edwardii (assembly GCF_000299155.1). Taxonomy (NCBI): domain Eukaryota; kingdom Metazoa; phylum Chordata; class Mammalia; order Macroscelidea; family Macroscelididae; genus Elephantulus; species Elephantulus edwardii. Next base: position 27,646,138 of record NW_006399751.1, on the reverse strand, counting down.
TAAGCATTAACTTTTTTATTTCTAAAATGAGGACAGTGATAATACTTTGGAGGTTTGTCACAAAAATTGAAATTGGGAACTAACAGGGCTTCACAAACCCTATGTACAATAGTGTAAAACACTTAGATGAGTAGATAGGACTGGCTGAGGACAGGGCAAAGTCCTGAGGTGTTGTAGCTGGTTGGTATGAGTTACAGGAGCCTCCACGGCACATAACAACAATGTAAGATTGTAATGGCTTGGCGTTAATGGATATGAAATTGCAAAGAGAAAGTTAAAAAAACTTGTTTACTCCTCTGTTATCATAGTCTACATGGTGGGCCATATTGGGAACTGCTATGAGAAATTTTCTATAAACCACTTATGACAGGAAGAATTAGCTACAATTATTCAGAACAAAAGCATTTGAGGTGCCTGATTCTTTTTTTTTAAATGGAGGACAGATCAGGTGCAAGTTACTTTCCATGGTGTCCTCCCCCAAGAAAAATTCTCTGAGAAAGCACACGAGTGGGAGGACCCACAGTTAAATGCTTGCATAACAATTGCCACCCACTGCCTAGTGATCTTGTGCCTATGCAATCAGCTTCTCAGGCTGGCAGGTTTCCAGCCCTCTGACGGGGCCACCCAGGGACAGAGGCTTGTTGGGACTGCTCAAGGTTGTTTCCCAGGGGAAGAGAAAGGGTGCTGGAGTTAGCGAGAGAGGCAGGCCAAGGAACAGCTCTGATCACACAGATTCTAGTACGTTTGAGAACAGGCTAGAAAACTGAACATCACCCAGATGGAAGGTGTAGGCTAGGTGTGAAAGAGAGTAGTAGCAAATACATGATGGAGAGAAAAACTGGCATAGGTAAGAATTATTTTTGGAAAAAATATTCTGGATAAAATTCTCATGCAAACAACAAGAAATCAATAAATTTCCCTCAAGCTAAGCAAGACTGCAGAAGAGAAGAGATGGAGAATTAAGGAAAATGACATAAAAATAGATCATATTAAAGTGACACGAGGGGGAGGATTTAAGGTGTTTGGTAAGAAACTAAAGAGGATTCCTTCTGCTTTACCTTTATGCCAGGGAAGTCTGTTTTGTATATGTTATGTATGTGCTACTTTCATACCTGTAGTTTTGCCTAAGATACTGGGACACCCACCACTTTATCAATGTATTTTTAAAACTCTTATAAGTAATTTTAAAAGTAACTTTTATATTTGCTACAATATCTTCATGTGAAAAACAGTAACAACTTTACGATTTGATTGTTCACCTTAGGTCACAATCTTTGACTCTAGCCAACCCTAACAGAGTATAAATTCCAGTCTTTTCAAAGCTCTGAGGTGGTGGCTGTTTGGTTTCCATTAGAAACCTTTAGAAAAAAAAATTTTTTTAGACTCATTGAAAAAAATATTTTCCAATGATCATTATGTTTGATATAAAACTTCCAAATTTAGAAAATATTTAGTGTTCTAACAATTACAATAATTGTTTTTATTTAATTGCTTAGAAAGCATAACTAATTCTTCAGATTTCAACTTGTCACGAATTCAGCTAGTATGTAACAACTACTCTTAAAGGTTGAATTATGTTCCCTAAAAAGATAATAAAGTCCTAGTTTCAGCCCCTGATTTGAATATGACCTTATTTGGAAATAGGGTCTCTGCTGATGTAATTGGGAAGTCCTAGTGTCCTAGAGTAATTAGGGAGCTCAGGTGGTCTAGTGGCAAGAAGCTGGGCTGCAATCTTAAAAGTGCATGGTTCAAATTTGCCAGCTGCACCCTGGGAGAAGGATGGGCAGTCTCCTCCCATGTGATTAACTGCCTCTGAAAACCTTCTGGAGGGTCAGCTATGGGTTGCTTCTGACTTGATGGTTCACCACCATCACCAGAACAACAGTGCCTATTAAGTAAAGTGCTTGTGCTGTCAACCTAAAAGCAAGTTCTTCGAACCCACCATCTATTCTGTGGAAGAAAGATGCACGATATTCTCCATGTAGTTTACCGTTGGAGGCCCGGCGATATGAGCAGGTTCTGAACACATGGCGATGAGCTAGCAGATGTAATTAAGTGATTTGAGGTCACACTGGAATTGAGTGGGTACTTATTAAATATGACCATTCTTATAAAAAGACATAGACACAGAGGAAACATAGCATGTAGAAACCGAGACAGAGATAAATAGCCACCGGAAGACTGAAAGGGCAAGGAAGGGGCTTTCTCTTCTAAAGTCTTGATTTTACATTTTGTTGCAATCCCAATGGCACACAGTTTGAACCCACCACCTACTCTGCAAAAGAAGGACAGGCAATCTCCCACCATTTACTGCATCTGCAAACTGGAAGGGCCAGTTGTGGGTGGGTTCAAATTGACACCCCACACCAGGGCCACTATGAGTCACAGTTGACTGGATGGTTCCTAACAACCACCTTAACCACTTCCAGAATTGTGAGAGAATACATTTCTATTGTTTCCCAGTTTGTGGTACTTTGTCACAGCAATCCTAGAAAATGAATCTAAACACCATTTTTATTTGTTTTTAATAGTCTTTGCCTTCCAGTCAGGTAATAACAGTAAACATTAACAAATGTCCAAGAGTCAAACCAAACCACCTAGCACAGAGGGTGTCAGTTCTAGCGACCCTGCATTGCTGTTGTTGTTAGGAAGTTCTAGTGGCCTGGGGTAAGGACTTGCACTGTCAGCACAAAGGCAGTTTGAGTCCACCTCCACAGAAGGAAGATAGGCCCATATTGAAGGCTGCAGTCTTTGACTTCCTGCAGCAGATGCTCCAGGCCCTCTCAGTTTCAGCGAGCAAGGTTGTATCACCTTCATAATGCAGGTTGTTGATGAGTCTTCCTCCAATCCTGATTCCACATTCCTCCTTATCGAGCCCAGCCTCGTGGATGATCTGTTCTCCATAAAGAGTGAAAAGTTATGGAGACAGGACACATCCCTGGTGTACACCTTTCCTGGCTTTGAACCATGCAGTGATTCCTTGCTCTGTTCTGACGATTGCCTCCTGGTCCAAGTATAGGCTTTGCATAAGCACAATCAAGTGTTCTGGGATTCCCATTCTTCTTCTCAAAGTTAGCCATAGTTTTTTGTCAAATGATAGTGTGTTATGCCAATTGACCTAGATGTTACCTGAGATTTCCTAATGATCTTAAACTCTTAAAACCTAGTGATTCATTCCCTTGAGGTGTTGATTATCACTAAGGAGTTTGCCCCTTGTATGATCTACCACACACATATATACAAGTATATATGTAGCAAGGTCCTCTGCCAAACCTATATATGCTTTGAGTATTCTCCCACATGCCACTCCACACCTGTTCTACTTACACATCTACCTACATATCCACTTGTAAATGACTGCTTGTTATTGCTATTATGTCTTGATTATATATGTAATAGTATTTATCTTTTCCGCCTTTTATTACCACAGGCCCTTCAGTGTCTTCCTTTGTCTGGTCATGTTTTAGTAAGCACCCCTTTTATTATGTGCTGCCTTTCTCTTCATTCAAGTCAGTTCATGTCTATGATCTAGTTAGTCATTTTTGTTCCTTTTGCCTCCCACCCTTGGCTGTTTACAACAGCAAAAGCAAGTGCTTATCAACAAATTAAAGGGTAAACAAATGAGGGTACATATATAAATAATTAAATACTTAGCAGTGTCTAAAAATAAGCCAAATCCAACAACGAAGTAGTAGAACATTTTATAACATAGATAAACCTGGAGGACATGCTGAGTGAAACAATTCAATCACAAAAGGACAAATACTATATAAGACTACTGTCATAAATAAAAACATTATTTATAAAAAGAAACATCCTGCTTGGCATTCTGTTTCCTACAGATTTGTACCATTTTGCAATTCCACCAGCAGCATATAAGACTTCTAATCTCTCCACATCCTTACCAGAATTAGTTGTTTTGTAACTGGGGTTAGGGGTGTGGTGTTTGAGAGAAGATGATGTTGCTTTGTTTTGGGTTTGATCATTGGTATTATTTCTGGGATGAGATGACATTTTATTGCTGCTTTGATTTATTTGCATGTTTCTAGCAGCTCATGATGAAGTTAGCAGCACCAGGTTACACTGCCAACCCAAAGGCATGCACTTTGAATCCTCCAGCTGCTCTGCAGGATAAAGATGGGCAATTTCCTACTGTGTGCTACACTGCTTCGGAAAACTCAATGGAGAGTCCATGGCGCGTCAGTTCTAACAAGACTCACCCAGCAACAACAATAACTAATGATCTGGACTATCTCTTCTTGTATTTGAGGACTGCCTTTTTTTGGTGATCTATTTGTATCATTCCTAGATTCTTTTCAAATGTTTTAGAACGCAAGGCTCCCACACTTTGGGCACGTTCTCAGAAAGAACCAATCAATTCTTGAAGAACAACAGCATGTTCATTAAGTAGAAGTTGGGCAAAGTAGAGGAAGAACCACAAGTAGCTGGAACGACTCAGTGACAACAGCAATAGGCTTGCGTACCACGGAGAATATGAGGATGTTGCCGGGTTGGACAAAGTTTTGATCTTCTGTGCATTAGATCAGAACCAACTTGATGGCACCTAACAGTAATTACAAAATTCAGGAAAAGACACTTATTTCTAGAACACTCTATATGGTAGTAAATGGTGGGTTAGATGAAGTGAAGTCTGTATTTTGAGTTCTCAGATAAAATATGGAACATATGACAAACACTGCCTAGGGCATATTTATAATAATAATAATAATAAACATTATTTATATGAAATGAAAATTTAGGCATTTTGGGCTTTTATTTGGTAAATCTAGTAACTCTACACATATTCCTAGAATCCTATTTAATTTCTTTTCTCAATGACCTCCCAGTAAAGAAAGGAACAAACACTTGTAAATGACCAAGTAGTGCCCTTTTTGCTGTCTAGACAGATTGAACCCAGTGCAGTTTTTTCACCCAGCCAGGCAGCCAGTCAATCTGGGTGACTTCCCCAAGCTAGGCTGGTGACTCACCTAGCTCAGAGAGTAATGGGAAATTTACTTGCTGACTCAGGGAGACATAAACCCTGGCAAATTTTTGCTTCAGTCTAAATCAAAACAAAAAAATTCCATAGAAAATGGCAAATAAAATTAAGATATAATAAAACAGTTTAACTTAAGCAACACATAAATTCAAAGGCTTGCATATTTGTGTTTTCTTTTTGTTGATTAAAGTACATTATGGTTTATTCAACTATTCTACTCAGAGTTGATATTTTTCTTTTTCTAAATTATGGTTACTTAATACCCCTCAGATGCTACTTTCCAAGAATACGTTTTAAATGATTTTCTGGATATTGCATGCAGTTTGCAATTAGAGTGTCAAATTCTTGGAGCAGGGATGTGGGTGTGGATTGGATGGCCACCCTGTTTTTTGTCACTGACTCACAACAAACTTTGTAAGCATGTGCAGGCCTGATATCTCAGACCTTACTATTAAAACAACTGTTTCATTTTATACTCAAGAGCTAACTTACCAAGTTGGCATCAACCCTTTTTTAGTTGGTCTCATCATTTACCATTTCTAAAGAAGATCTTTGTTGCTAATCGTGGTAAGGCGTTGCAATGCCAACCTAACGTCACGTAGTTAGAGTCCACAAGCCTGGGCCTTCTGCAACTCCTCCCGTCGCCCTTCCTCTCTCCATGGGACACCTTTTTTAGTCTGGCTTTCTGCAAACTTTTTAGCATCAAACTGGGCCATTTTCTCACAGAGCTTTCCCTCCCCCAGGACCACCTGGAACCGGGACTGGTTAATGCCGGTGAGGAACCAGGGGATGGTATTGGGGAAGGCCCAGTGGAAAGAAGGCCCTCAAAAGGTATAGACAACTGTGATGTCAGCCAAGGTCACACACTCACCCAGCAGGAGAGTCCTTGTTTTCACGTGAACATCCAAGAGGCCCAGAATTTGCCTCACCTCCTCCTTGGCATTCTCTGTAGACTGCTTGTTGTGGTCCAGGATGCCCAAAGTGGGGAACACCCAAGTGCAGGCCGAGGGAACGATGTTGCTGTCAGCAAACTCACCCACTGCACCTCCTGGGCTGCTGCCTCTGGGGTACTTCCCCGCAGCTCATCATTGCTCATGTACCAGGCAAAGGCATTGCTCACAAACACACAGAATCCATCATCACCCTCAAATGCTGGGAACTTGCTGGCTGGAAACTTGCAGAGAAATTGAGGGGTGTGGTTGGTTTGGCCAAAATGGAAATGGGGTGAAATGGAGAGCAGGCAGACTTGAACCCCACTGGATTGAGAGGCGATGAGGGCCTTGAAGACCCTCCAGTTTTCAGGGTATGTGTACAGCGTTCCAGTTGCCATGGTGATTCCACAGAGAAAGGGCTCCAGCAGGTTTTCAGAGACAGTAAATTGCACAGGAGGAGATGGTCTGTCCTCCTCCCATGGAGCAGCTGGTGGTTCAGACTGCACAGTTTTGGGGTTGCAGCAGTTTCTTACCACTAGGTCACCAGAGCTTCCCAGAAGACATATTACAGAATAAATTTAACTCACAAATCTCAGAGATATACCACAACAAAAGCATATATAGTCTATTCTATTACACATGAGACATATTGTGTAGAACTATTTGAAGTCAGACTAGCTCAGGGTAGGGCAGGGTTCAGAGATATTTTACATAGAATCACTATGAGTTGCAGGGAGCTCAATGGCACATAACAACAAACAACATGTGATGCAAATATCAGAATATCAGGCCACACATATGCATGCACGTGTGTGCGTACACCCCCCCCACACACACACTCACCCCTAGTGATGTAGTATGTAACTTGTCAGACTGCTAATCAAAAGACTGATTACTTAAATTCACTCGCTGGAAAAAACTGAAAGTCTCCCAAACAGCAAGAGTAGAAAACAGTACAAATCACACTCTCTAGAGAGTAAAATGTCTATAAAGATACTATGTCAAGGCTAAAATAAATGTTCCTAAAGATAGTACCAGGCGAAGTGTGGTGAGCCCATGGAACAAATTTCAAGCCATCACAACCACAGAACTAGGGTTAAGTGAGGAAACAGCCTAGTAGATTAGACGGATCCCACAATACCCAAAGATAAACTTAAATTTCATAGCAAAACCAAATCCATTACCATTGACTCAATGTGATCTTTTTTTTTGCCTTTTAAGTTACATTTTTATTAATGATTTTGAATGCAGCATATATATATATATATATATATATATATATATATATATATATAACAGCATATTCTTTCCATTTATTTTTCCCCATTCGTTCACTGTTGCACCTCTTCCTCCCTGTCCACCCCTCCCCCACTTCATTTTTCTCTTTGAAGAAAAAAAAATTTCTTTCATTGTTATACAATCCTCCCCCAAGTGCACAGTCCACTATAATATGGCAAATATCTTTCTTAAAAAAACATAAATGGTGACAACAGACAAGGGCCTTGACTGATGAAACACACAGGAAATCAAACTGACTGCATTTCTGCAAAAGGACAGTTGTTGTTGTTGTTGTTGCTTAATGCTGTCGAGTTGTAGACGACTCATAGCGACCCTATGAACGAACAGCCTGAGCACTGTTCATACATAGAGTTTCCAGAGGCAAGCCATTTCGGAAGTGGATGCCGCTCCTGCTTCCAGTCAGTGTGATCTTATACGATAGAGTACAACTGTCCCAAAAGTTTACACGGCTCTGAATCTTTAAGGAAGGATTTGAACTGCCAATGTTTTGGTTATCAGCAAATTGTTTAACCATTATGCTACTAGGGCTCCTCTTTTTACTCTAGAAAATAACTTACTGCTTTTGTGTCTGCTCCAATTCATAGCCACTCTCCACTGAGTTTCTAAGACTGTCAATTGCACTGAGAGGAAACTGCCCATCTTTATCCCACGGAGTCACTTGTGGATTCAAAGCAACAGAGACCTGTAGCTTTTGTGCTAACCTTTCTCTACATCGGGGGTGGGGTGGGGGTGGGGGGAGAGTTTTGAATCAAAATTGTATTTACTCACATAAATATGATTCTAGTAATTACATAATTTTCATGATTAATTTGAACCACAATTTACTTAAATAACAGAAAGAATGGGAGGAAGGATATTTTTTAAAACGTTATAATCAAAATGTGTGATATTAACATTATAATTTTGGACAGATATAGTTTGTATTTTCCCTCCAAGATAGGTTCCACGAGTTTATACTGAGAAAACTTTCTGAGAATGACATCTTATTTACCAATCTGTTGCACCTCTGTTGTATACACCAAACAACATACCTGCCGTCAAGTCAAGCTGATGCCTCGCTTGCACATTTTCCTTTGTGCATCTTCTCCTTTGTGGAACCACTTCTCCATCCTCATGGTATAAATATCTCTTGTCAACCACAGTGTTATGCCACATCCTGTCCACAGGAGTGATGACCTGACACAGGCCTGGCCAATCACAGTCTCTACTGAACACAGTGACTGTTTCAGAGATGGGCAATTATTAGAAACAAGACCCAGAAGAATCATTGCTTCAGATAACATACTGATTCGAGAAGAGAGCTGGGTTTTTTTATACTAGAATAAGATTGCTAGACTAGGAGGTATACCCTGAGACTGCAGTAACTATCTTCATTGCTTAACTGGGAGCATGAAACAGTAAGGGAGTGAGACAAAAATAAATGAATAACAAAAAAAAAAGATGAGTGAGACCAATAAAAAAGAAGGAAGCGGAGCTTAGCACGATGAGGGGGGGTGAGAGGGGGATGGGAGGTAAGGGAGGGAGGGAGAATAGATTGCATTTCCTTGGACTCATTCTATTTTAAATCAGCACCTGCCCTGAGCTTCCTGGCATTGTGAGTCAATTCTCGTTGTGCTTCACCAAATGTGAACTTAAGCAGCCCTGGTAGCACTGTGGCTTAAGTGTTTTACTGCCAACCAAAATGTTTGAATCCACCTGTTGCTATGTGAAAGAAAAATCAGGCGGTCTGCTCTTGTAAACCTGCAGCAAAACCCTCTGGCCCAACTCTACCCTGTTCTATAGGGTCGCGCGTTGTGACTCTGGAACTGACCCAAAGGCTTTTTGTCATGTGGGTGGTCTTAATTGTGCTTTGCAATTGGAAGAGCCCTACAACACTTTATTCTTCCCCCCCCCGCCCCCCTCCTTATTGTGTACTATTGAATCAGGTCCGAACAGCACAGGAGAGTGCCCCTCCTTCTGCAGTGGAGAATCTGGTAGATTTGAACTGTGCACCTTCAGGATTGCAGTACAGATTCTTGCCACTAGGCCACCAGAGCTCCAAAACAAACACTGTATTCTTGAAAGCCTGCAGCATCTAGTGATAGTACCTAGGTAGCCTGTAGTACTGAGTCAATAACTATCTTTAACTCAGTAACAGCACAAATGGATTGATCTGGCATCATGGAAAGGTCTGCGTATTGCAGTTGGCTGCAGAATAATTTTGTGAAAATAGTAATTATTATCTAGTGGCCTAGGGGGTAAGAAAGGAAGCTCTAGTGGCTTAGTGGGCAAACAGTTATGCTGCCAAACCAAGACTGGGAACTCCAATCAACCAGCTTCTCCTTGGGAGAAAGATAAGCAATCTCCTCATGCGTATAACAGCTTCTGGAAACCTACTGGAGTGTCAGCTACATATCAGTTCCATCATAGTGGCAATGAATGAGTGAATGACTTGTCTCCCTAATTCAACTCCAAAGGGGGGGGGAAGCCATATTATTTTTCCCTTCAAGTCCTGTTTCCTCTCTTTTGTATATGGTCCTCACAGCATTGGCTGAGTTATTAAATAAGGTTGTTGTTTTTAGGTACCCTTGAGCCAAACACAACTCATAGAAATCCTATGAACAACAGACCTGAATCCTGTCCTTTCCTGTGCCACCATCATCATCTCTGATACACTTGAGTCCAATGCTGCTCACTATGTCAGTCCATCTTGTTGAGGGTCTTCCTCTTCTCTGCTAACCCTCCATCTTTCCAAGCATGATATCGTTTTCAAAGAATAGCCTTTCCCAGCAGCATATCCAAATTATAAGACAAAGCTTTGTCATACTTGCTTTTAAGGATCACTCTAGCTGCACCTATTTCAAGAGAATTTGTTTATTATTTCGGTAGTTCATGGGCTATTCAATATTCTTCTCCAACACCACAACTCAATGCTATCAATTCTTCTTCTGTCATGCTTATTCATTGTCCAGCTATCAGATGCATGACAAATGATTGAGAACACCACATCCTGTATAAGGTGCACCTTAATTTTCAAACTTACATTATTGCTCTGAAGTATTTTGGAAAGCTGTGTAATGGTGGACTTGCCCAAAGCAACATGTCTCTTGATTGTCTGACTGCTGGTACCAAGAGTGTTGCTTGTGAATCCAAGTAAGATGAAATCTTTGACAGGTTCAATTGTTTCTCCATCTATCATAATGTTGCCTATTGGCCAAATAGTAAGAATCTTTGTTTTCTTGATGTTGAGATGTAATCCATATTTAAAGCTGTATTCTTTGATCTTCTGCAGCAAGCATTTCAGGTACTCTTTACTTTGAGCAAACAAGGTTATGTCATATGTATAACACAAGTCATTGATAAGCCTTCCTCTGATCCATATGTCACATTCTTCTTCATAGAGTCCAGCTTCATGAATTATTTGCTCAGCATATAGACTGAATAGGTATGGAAAAGGGATACATCCTTGATGAATACCCTTCCTGGTTTTAAACCATGTAGTGTTCTTTTGTTCTGTTCAAATAACAGGTTTTTGGTTTACGCATTGATTTTGTATGACCACAGTGAAATGTTCTGGAATTCCCATTCTTCTCAATGGTAGCGAGAATTTGTTGTGATCTACACAATCAAATACCATTGCATAGTCAATAAAACTCAGAAAGACATGCACATCCAAAAACTTCTCCAATAGGGTAAAAAGGGAAGCTACAGACTGGGAAAAAGTATTTGGTAATGACATATCAGATAAGGCACTTATATCCAGAATTTATAAAACACTTGAGCACCACAACAAGATAAAGGTAAATAATCCAATAGAAAAATAGGCACAGGATATGAACAGACACTTCACCAAATTAGACAGTAAGATGGCCAACAAGCGCATGAAGAAACAGATGAGGGAGAAAACTGTTTAAAAGGAATATGTGATTAGGTATTTTTGTCATGACAGGAGTCCAAAGCGAAGGCTGCATAGTGGAGTGGCCCTCAGGGGTGGGATTGTAAAACAATCAAAGAATTTTTCTTTTACTTTTCCAAGAGGGTAGTGTACTGGCGGGGGAGGGTTGGGAGGGGAGAAAAGTGCAACAATGAATGAATGGAAATCCAAAGTCTCTGTAAATTTTCATTGAAATTAATAATAAATTTTACAAAAAGAAAGAAAAGGGAAATAGTATTACTTTTGGATGTTTCTGAAACCTCCATGGTTACTTCCTCTAAAGGTAAAGATACATTAAGGGTTTCCATGTTATAGTAATGTTTGAGGAGATTTTGTGAAGTGCTAAGTATTGGAATTTAATATGAAATTATTCTGTTCATTTTGCAGTTATTAAAGAGATAGTTGCATTAATAAATATTTTTCTTTAAGCATTATAGGGCTCTTTATACATGTTAGTTTTTATTCTGTCATAGTTTAGCTACCCTAAGTATTTCAATCTAGAATGTCCTTAACAGTTTGATAAAACAGTTGTTGTGTACCACTGATAAAAATCGACTCAGAGCTGATCCTGCAGTGGGTTTTCAGAGGCAGTAAAGAGCACAGAAGATTGCCTATCTTTCTCCCTCAGAGTAGATGATGGATTCCATCCACATAGCTTTGCACAGAAGATTGCCTATCTTTCTCCCTCAGAGTAGATGATGGATTCCATCCACATAGCTTTGGGTTGGTAACTTCTTACCACTAAGCCACCAGAAAACAGTTACTGTAAGGCAGAACTTCCTAGAAAAAATATTTTTGTCACACATCAGCTTAAAAAAATTCAAGGCAAAGAATGCCAGAAAGTTTCAAGAACAACTTTGCAAGTATAGTTGGCTGCAAATGTAAAAGCTTAATTCATGTAATGGTGGGTGATACTCCTGTAAAATTTAGGCTAAGGATGGAAGGTTGTTGGATAAAAATCATAGATCAGTGCTATCAAATAGAACTTTCTACAATTATGGAAATACTCAGTGATTAGACTATTTGAATACTTTAACCAGCCACATGTAGCTGTTGAGCCTTGAAATGTGGGGAGTGTAATTGAGAAAATAAATTTCGTGTTATTTAATTGTAATAACCATCTGTGGTTCCCAAATTTAGTGTAGAAAGATGGCGTTCATACAATGGTTAGGAATTTATAGATACCAAATTATTTTGTAACTTATTTTATAATTTTAAATGGACATAGCTTCAAAAATTAGTATTTAAATTTGGTTTCTTTTTTGTTTTCCTTTGAGTGAAAGCTTACAGAGCAAACTGGCTTTTCAGTTATTCATACATATTCTGGTTTATAGCATTAATGACAGTTTTCTCTCTGTGGTTATTGTTTCTGTTCATTCTTCTATCTTTCCCCTTCCTGCCTTCAGAACATGAAACTCTAAATTTTCTTTCTTTTCTGGAGAGTTCTGGTGGCATGGTGGTAAGAATCTGCACTGCGATCCTGAAGGCATGCAGTTCAAATCTGCCAGCTGCTCTATGGGAGGCCGGGCAGTCTCCTTCTGTGCGATTACTGCCTCTGAAAGTCTGCAGGAGAGTCAGCTATGAGTTGGTTTAGATTGGATGGCATGTAATAACAAGAACAACGACAATGGTAAGAAGCTGTGCTGTAATCCAAAGGTATGCAGTTCAAATCCACCAGCTGTTAGATGAGAGAAAGGTGGTTGGTCTCCTGTGTGATTAACGACCTCTGAAAACCCACTGAAGGGTCAGCTCTGAGTTGGTTCCCAGTTAATTGCACACAACAACAACAACATCCATTCTCTAGGAGCTCTGGTGGCTTGGTGGTAATGAGTAGCATCGCCAACCCAATGGCAGGTGGTTTGAAACCAGTTGTTCAATGGGAGAACCATATAGGCAATCTCCTCCTGTGTGATTTACAGAACAAAATATTGCCTGTACTACACCATTCTTGACTTTCTTTATGTTTGAACCCATAGTTGTAGCTACTGCATCAGTACATTCTATTGCGCTATTCCATCCCCCCATTTTTTTAAATGGTTTTGAATATAGTAATTTGTTTACATTATATTTTATTGATGTGCATTGTGTTTTATGCAACCTTTCACTTGCGTTGTGTTTGATACAATCATTCATATACATTGTGCTTTGATGACAAGTCTATCTTGGAAGAGGTGCAGACAGAGTGTTCTTTGGAAGCAACAAGTGTGAGACTTCCTCTTGCATACTTTGGTCATATTGTCAGGAGAGACCAGTCATTGGGCTAGGAAATCATGCTTGGAAAGGTAGAAGGTCAGTGAAAGAAGATTTTTTTTTATGAGCTAGATGGACACAATGAGTTTGAGTACAGCAGAGATTATGAGGATTGTGTAAGATCAGAGGAAGTTATGATGTGTTGTACCCAGGTTCACTATGAATTGAAGTTATCTTCATGGCATCTAAAAACAACTGCTTTGCCAAACATGATATCCTTTTCTGAGTCATCTTTCCTGACCAAAATACTACAGTCCTATGAGCTCTCTTTCTGCTTGTGTTTCTTCTAAGACTGACTTGTTCATTCTCTTGGCAGTTCATGGTATTTTAAATACTCTCCATTAAATTACTGTTTGAATATATCACTTCTTCTATCTTCTTTTTTCAATATCCAGCTTATTGAGAAGAGTGAAAAGATTGAAAAAATTGTTTTTATTACTCATTCTGCTAAGATTAATAGATTATTTACAAGCAGTCTCATGTCAGTGTAGTCCCAAGTGGTTAACCAGCTGTATAAGTCCATAATTTGTAACATGAACATCCATGTTCATCCATGGCTCAGTTCCCCAATTTCTCTATGGTCCTTGGGTTCAGAGCATCACTAACAACCAAGTGACATCTTTGCTTTTGCTTTCATTAATTTATCACAGACGTGCCAGGTGAAGTATGAGGAACAGAAGCTGCTCTAGGATCAACATTTCCAACTTTCTCACTGGTCCTTGTTACCACTTTTAGCAGCCCTTCCCCTCTGGGACGCTTCTCCCATCTTTGAAGACAATAGCTGGTAATGGGCTGTGGGGACAGCATCCTAAAAACAGTAGGTGTCAAATTTACCCAGGGGTTGGGGGGTAGGTTCTCTGTTTAAAATGAATTCCAAAAACAGATGGCATCATGTTGGAGATACAAGGGTCTGAGGCAGATTGAAATTATCTTTTTTCCATTTTTAAAAAATTTTCTATTTTAATGAAAGTTTAGAGAGACTTTGGGTTTCCATTCATTCATTGTTGCACACTTTCCATTAGAAGAGTCCATGGTACCAGGGATTTCCTTGGTGATATCAGATGGATCTTCACTGAGTGGAGAGAATATCAAAATAATGTCTTTCTGTGTTTTTCTTTTTAATTTATTATTAATTTCAATGAAAGTTTAGAGAGACTTTGGATTTCCATTCATTCATTGTTGCACTTTTCTCCCCTCCCAACGCTTCCCTCTAGTACACTACCCTCTTGGAAAAGCAAAAGAAAAATTATTTCATTGTTTTACAATCCCTCCCCCAGGTCTACTCCACTATGCAGCCTTTGCTCTGGACTCCTGTCATGACAAAAATACCTAATCACATATTCCTTTTAAACAGTTTTCTTCCTCATCCGTTTCAATACAGTATACATTATTGAACCCATTTTTCACAGTCTCCCCCCAACCAGGAGGTCAGTCCTGTTTTACAGCAGTGGCACCACACAGTATTTGTCCTTTTGTGACTGAAGTACTTCACTCAGCATAATGTCCTCCAGGGTCACCCATTTTTAATAATATTGCATGAGTTCCTTGTTTTTCAATGCACCATAGTATTCCATTGTGTGAACATACCACAGCTTCTCTATCCATTCGTTTGTTGATGAGGACTTGGGTTGTTTCCAACTCCTTGCTACTGTGAACAAAGCCGTTACAAAGATGGGTGTGCATATATCTGCTTGGATGTCATTTATGATCTCTTTGGGGTATATTCCCAGTAGTGGAATTGCTGGGTCAAATGGTCTCTCTATTTGCAACTTTTTGAGAAAGTGCCATACTGCCTTCCATGTGGTTGCACCATTTTACACTCCCACCAACAGTGGATAAGGGTTCCAGTTTCTCCACAACCTCACCAGCATT
>NW_006399751.1:27629093-27629971 GCF_000299155.1 Elephantulus edwardii | reverse complement strand
CCAATGAGGGAGTTTTTCTTTTGCTTTTCAAGGAGAGGAGCAAATGGGGGGGGAGGGGTTTTTGCGGGGAGAAGGGTGCAACAATGAATGAATGGAATTCCAAAATCTCTGTAGATGTTCATTGAAATGAAAAATAAACAACCTAAATTAAAAAAAAATTTGCTATTCTGATTGGGGTGAGATGATATCTCATAGTTGTTTTGATTTGCATCTCTCTCTTAGAGCTAGGGATTTTGAAGATTTCTTCATGTGCTTGTTGGCCATCTGAATGTCTTCTTTGGTGAAGTGTCTGTCCATATCCTGCGCCCATTTTGCTATTGGATTATTTACCTTTATCTTGTTGTCGTGTATTTCCCTTTTTTACCTTTCTAATATTATTATGATTGGTCTGTATGCAATGATTCATATACATTGTGTCATGCATGTATATGGAGTTTTACACAATCTTTCATTTACATTGTATTTCAGTCATGTACACTATGTTTTATATGATTGTTCATTGACATTGTACTTTATTAATTACTATTGATCTATAACAAAATTTACAATGAAACTTTGTAAAATCATCAACCTTGCTAGATTGGATAAAAATTAAAATATTGCTCACCAGAACTTAATTCATACTTGTTTTTTTAATAACAATTCATTAAGCTCTCTTGAGCTCATCACACTCTACTAGATACTAAAAAGTAAACTGTGCTTTCTGAAAATAATAATAATCTATATCGCCAAGAAAACTTTGTTAAGGCCTTTGTTTTTTCTATTTTAAAAGTAGGAAGAATGACAAACTAGGAGGAGGGTAGAGAGAATAGTGCAACAATGAATGAATGGAAACCCAAAATCTCTGTAAATGTTTATGAAAATTAATAAAATATAAT
>NW_006399751.1:27595835-27628563 GCF_000299155.1 Elephantulus edwardii | reverse complement strand
TTTTCCCCTCCTGCGCTGTCCCTCCACCCTACCAAGCATGATGTCCCTCTCCAAGGACCAGTCCCTCCTTACAACATGTCCAAAGTATGTCATACGAAGTCTCAACATCCTTGACTCCAAAGAGCAGCCTGGTTTAACCCTCTCCAGGATAAATCTATTTGTTTTCTTAGTAGTCCATGGTATTCTTAATACTCTTCTCCAGCACCACAGCTCAAAGGCATCAATTCTTCTATCCTCCTTGGTCATTATCTAATTCTCTGTGATTGCAAAGACCATGGCCTGTATCAGATGCACCTTAATCTCCAGAGAGACACTATTGCTCTTCAGTACTTTGGAGAGGTCCTAACAGCAGACTTTCCCATTGCAATAAGTCTTTTAATTTCCTGGCTGCTGGTGCCAAGAGTGTTAATTGTGGAGCCAAGCAAACTAAAGCTGTGAACAATCTCAATCTCTTCACCATGTTCAAGGATTTATTAATTGCAAATACATTCTTTTAAAAGTGGTGACTTTATATATGTAGTTGACCTAACAGACTGCATGCAAATCAGATTGATTACATCTGTGGCAGGATTCGTTGGAGAAGCTATTAAAACAAAGCTAAGTGCTGAGAGTGGAACACATCATCAATTACTAATGTCCAAGTTCAAACTGAGGCTGGAGAAAATGAAAACAAGTTCTTGAGAACCAAAATATGATCTTGAGTCTATCACACCTGAATTAAAAATTTTCAAGAATAGGTTTGAATCATTGAACACCAATGATCAAAGACCAGATGACTTGTGAAATGGCATCAAGGATATCACCCATGAAGAGAGCAAAAGGTCACTACAAAAACAGGAAGGAAGGAAAAACCAAAATGGATGTGAAAAGAGACTCTGAAAATTGCTCTAGAGTGCCAAGAAACCAAAACAAAGGAAGATATGTTGAAGCAAAAGAGCTAAACAGAAAATTTCAAAAGGTAGTTTGAGAAGACAAACCAAACTTACAATGGAATATACAGAAACCTAGAATGAGATAATATAAAGGGAAGAACTCTCTGCATTTTTCAAGCTGAAAGAACTAAAAAACCAAATTCAAGCCTTGACTTAGAATACTTAAAGACACTATGGGCAAAATCTTGATTGATCCAGGGAGCATGAAAAGACGATGGAAAGAATACACTGAATCATCACACCAAAAAGAACTGGCTGAAACTGAAATATCTCAGGACACACTATATGATCAAGATCCAATGGTAATGAATGCAATAATCAGTCTTACTTGATAAAAAAATTTGATGGCAGTGTTCTTTGATAAGAAATTCGGCCCCAGGAATAACTGGGATAACAATTGGCATGTTCCAAACTAACAGAACCAGCCCTGGATATGCTTGACAGGAAATTTGGAGAACTGCTACCCGGCTGACCAATGGGAAGAGATCCATATTTGTTCCCATTCCCAAGAAAGATGATCCAAGAGAATTTGGAAATTACTGAACGATATCATTAACATCACATGCAAGCATAATACTGATGAAGATCATTAAAAAATGTCTAGAACTGTATATAGAGACCTGTTAGAAGTTCAAGCCGGATTTAGAAAAGGCTGTGGCACCAGGGATATCATTGCTGATGTCAGATGGATTCTGGCTGAGAGCAAATAATACCAGAAGAATGTTTATTAGTGTGTTGTTGATTATGCAAAGACATTTGACTGTATGGATCATGACGAATTATGGCTAATATAGAGAAAAAAGGGAATACCAGAACACTTAATTGTGCTCATGCAAAACCTCAGTCTTTTCTCCATCTATCATGATCTCCATTTATTACAATTTACAAAATTATTAGTACAATGGAAATGCCAATAAGCAGATGAAAAATGCCAAAAATATTTTAAATTATTCTACAGAACTTCTTTTATGGATGATGACGTACAAAGATTTAGTAATTAAAATATTGTTTCTCTTTTGTTATATTAAAGCAATTTTTATTAGTTGATTCTGAATGTACCATAAATACTTTGCAATCTAAGCCTTTAATCTGACTTTTTACTGATAGAAAAATTACTTAAGATAGTACTACACCCTTCCAAGCATGAGTTTTTCTTACTGTATCCACGTTCTACTGAGAAATGTGATCTATTTCCTAGAACACATGAAAGGTTCAGCACTTCAAGAAAACAAATTAAATCCCTTACAAGTCATAATGTAATAAGATGCTATAATTTTAGTTAGTTTAAATAAAATAGTATCTATGATCCTCTTTTTGCATTTTTCATAATGTTGATCATTAAAAGCAAAGACTTCTGGAAGTCACCAGGCACAGTCCTTTGAAGTTAGAGCCCAGGCGTGCCTACAATGATTTCTGCTAGTCATGAATAATTTATTTGTTTTTTATAAGCCCCAAAATCTGATTCCAAGCTTATAAAAACAGATACAAAATCTTAGAAACAGTATTCTAGATGAAGTCCTTAGTTTAACACTAATCTATGCTGATCACTAAATAAGCATACTAGATATTCTTAAGGTACATAGTTTGAATCCACCAACTGCAGTTCAGAATGATGGACAACTTCTTTCCACACAATTTATAGTCTCTGAAGACTCATCAGAGGATCAGCTACGAGTTAGTGCCATTAATGCATTGTTAATAGTAATGCATTGACAACAGATATTCTTAGGCTTTTCTACTTCTCAAAAACTATGTTCATTCATATTCACATTTATTTTCACATTATATTCATAATGCTGTTGTTGTTGTCATGTGCCATCAAGTTGCTTGCGACTCATAGCGACCCTATGTACAACAGCCCTAAACCCTGCTCTAGCCTGTGCCAATCGCGTGCCTCTGA
Source organism: Elephantulus edwardii (assembly GCF_000299155.1). NCBI lineage: Eukaryota > Metazoa > Chordata > Mammalia > Macroscelidea > Macroscelididae > Elephantulus > Elephantulus edwardii. The sequence goes on along the minus strand of NW_006399751.1, from coordinate 27,625,731 downwards.
CCCCATCACTGAATCAATCCACCTCATAGAGGGCCTTCCCTTCTTGCACCGTCCCTCCACCCTCCCAAGCATGATGTCCCTCTCCAAGGACCTGTCCCTCCTTACAACATGTCCAAAGTTTGTCAGATGAAGCCCCAGAATCCTTGCCTCCAAGGAGCAGCCTGGTGTAACCCTCTCCAGGATGAATCTGTTTGTTTTCCTAGCAGTCCTTGGTACCCTCAATATTATTCTCCAGCACCACAGCTCAAAGGCATCAGTTCTCATTCTATCCTCCCTAGTCATTGTCCAACTCTCTGATGCATAACAAGTGATTGCAAAAACTATGGCCTGTATCAGATGCACCTTAGTCTCCAGAGTGACACCATTGCTTTTCAGTACCCTAGAGAGGTCCCTAACAGCAGACATTCCCATTGCAATACATTTTTTAATTTCCTGGTTACTGGTGCCAAAAGTGTTGACCAGGAGCCAAGCAGACTAAAGTTGTTAACAATATTCATAATATGGGATATTAATGATATTGTTCGATAGTTTCCACATTCAGTTGTATCACCTTTCTTGAGAATGGGAACAAGTATGGACCTTTTCCAATCCTCTGGCCAGAGAGCTGTCCTCCAAATCTCTTGGAATAGACTGGTGAGTGCATCCAAGGCTGCATCTGCTAATTGAAATTAGCAGATTAGAAATTGGAATTCCAAAATATAATTATAGGAAAAAAAAAAAGAAATTGGAATTCCACCTACCACACTCCCTGGGGAGCTAAGGGTGAGCAGTGAAGCATCAAAGACTCATTTTACTTGTACATTCCCACTTGGCTGTGTGGTTAGGTCTAAGGTAATGGATAGAAAGTAAAAAAGAAAAGAAAAGAAAAAATAAGAATCCTAACACCAAAGGAGGAAAGAAGGTTAGAGTGGATACAAACAAGATAAGGAAAGTAGAAACTCACGTCAAGGGCCAACAGAGGGCAATGGTCATGCAAGTAGCGAAAACCAAAGAGACTCATTTTAAGGGCCAATAGATGAGGAAAGGCAGATAAAGTAGCTAAAACCAGACCTTACTGGAACAAAACTAGGAAGCAGAGCCATTACAAGGAAGACCTCAGCCCTTCACAATCCTGACATGCACAGTAAAGAATGTCCCCAAAAGCCATGAGATTCAGCTAGTAGCCAGTGACATCAGATTTTGAACTTGTCATGGCATCATCTCATCGTCTGGGACTATAGCCTGAAAGCATGCTCAAATAAAGAGAGCCAAGGTAATGTGCACATCAATGGGAAGAAATCAAGGTTATATTCTCAGGAATGCAGAAGCAGGGGCTTCTAACAAAATGAGTTTTGATTTGAACCTTATGCCAGTCACTGTTACACCAAATGTCTCCGCTTTAGAGTCTTGCTACCACATTTCTTTTTTTTTTTTTTTTTCTCAGTCCTCCCAGAGCGTTGCTCACCACCTGCAATGGAGATATCTTTCTTCTGCAAGTAATTCTTGAATATGTTACCAGACAGTAGCAACCTTTAAGGTTGTTAGATTCATTTTCCTCTTCGTCTTGCCATACTGCCAACAACATGTTAAGAGAGAGCTGAGTTTCATCAGTGACACTGATTGAATATTTTAATTCCATTTAAGAGAGATGTAAAGTGAGTAAACTAGATGAAATACCAGAATTTTCTCTCCAATAAATTGAATCTGAGTGGTTATTTTGCCAAGCCTTTCTACTTTGGGAAATTGTCATTCAGTTCGACAAACTCATTCATAATTTATCTATGTCTCAAATTAGGGGGTTCTGGTGGTCCAGTGGTTAAAGAGTTGCACTGCCAACCCAGAGGTATGTGTTTCAAATCCATCGGCTCCTCCACAAGAGAAAGATGGGAAATCTCCTCTCTTGTGATTTACAGCCTCGGAAAATCCTCTGGAGGATCAGCTGGGTTGGTTCTGACTTGAGAGCACATAAAACAAAAATGTGGGTCAAATTGCTGATGATATTGTGGATGAGTTGGCACAATGAAAATCTCTTGCTAAAGTTGATTTAGATAATATAATAGTCTTCCATTTTATCATTATCTGTGGGGCAGGCCAGGAGCTCTGGTGGCTTAGATAACAAACTCCACTGCCAACATGAATGAAGGTATGTGGTTCAAATCCACCAGCTGCTCTGTAGGAGAAAAACAAAAGCAATCTCCTCACATGCACTTTACTAACTCTGAAAACTCACTGACCAGCTATGAGTGGCCTCAACTCACCGAGATGTAACAACATATCCTCGACATTTTTGGGAAGTCCCCATCTGTTCTGGCCTTGCCTGGCATGAAGGGACTTAATCACACACGTGTCTGGGTTCAAAAAGACATATTCGACTCTGGGCAACTTTATGTGTTAGCAATATCCTCTCCTCTTCATTTCCATTCTCTAGTAAGATAAATGATGGCTAGACCCCAGGGAAAGTCCCGTTATGTATGATTAAGCCTGGGATGGAGATTCTACCCTTAATCCTTTTACAACAACTTGGTTTCTCAGATCCTGGGGAAATCATTACATAACTTCAACATTATCCACAACAATGGCTCAAACTGCTAATAATATTGCAAAAGAGCTGTTGTTATTGTTCTGTGCCATTGAGTAGACTCTGACTCATAAGAACCCTAACAAACAGCAAATCTGAGCCTTGTCCTATCCTGCACCATCTCTGACATGCTCAAACCCGTAAAACCCCTGCATAAACCTGTCTAGTTGAAGATCTTCCTCTCTTTGTCTGACCCTCTACCTCTCAAAGCACGATGTTTGGTTTTTATTTCCCCCCAAGGGCTAGATCCTGCTGAAGACAGTGTCACTACCTTTGACACTAAGGAGCACCCTGGCTGTCCTTCCTCCAATACTTCTTTGATCTTTTGTCAGGAATCGGGATCTTCAGAACTCTTCTCCAGCACCACAAATCAAAGGTATTGATTTTTCCTCTATCTTCCCAACTTTCAAATACACAGGAAGCAACTGAAAATACCATGGCTTGGATCAGGCACACCTTAGTCTTTATAACCATATTATTGCCCTTTAGCTTTTTTTGAGAGTTCCTTGAAAGAATAAAACATAAGTAACCATCTTTGTGGTATTCTCTGCTTTCAGTGAAGAGCCATCTGATTTTAGCAAAGATATTTCTTATAGGGTCACTATGTATTGCAGTTGACTCAACGGCACATAACAACAATAACATACTATGACAGGTTTGGAAGCAGGAGTGGCATCCACTTCCTAAACAACATGCCTCCAAAACTCTATGAACTTTGATAAATGTTGATAGTTGTAGAGGGGCTTTAGGCCTTTTTTTCATAGGGTCGCTACGAGTCATGCTCAACTTGAAGACAATTATCAACAACAACAAAATTCCTTATTACACAGTTATCTACTGAATCCAACTTGAATTACTGACAGTTCACTATCAATGTACTTTCAGCCATTTTAAAATAACTTTTAGCTAGATTTTACTTTCATGTGACATTATTGATATTGTTCCACATTTCTGCACTGTTGAATCTTCTTCACTGGAATAGCCACTAGTTTGGCCAGGTAGTTGTCGTACAAACTTCTTGGCCTCGACAACTGAGCACATTGTCAATGGCTACATCTGTGGAAATACTTTAGTTGACATTCTGTCAATTTCCAGAGTTTTACTTTTTGCTAAAGTCTTCAATGCCACTTTGACTTTGTCATTCAATATCTTTACCTCTTAATCATATGCTACTTTATGAAAAGGATAAATGTCAACCACTTCTTTTTGGTATAGTAATTCTGTATTCTTTCCTCCCATCTTCTTTTGATGCTTCCTATATCAATCAATGTTTTGCCCATAGAAGTCTTCAGAATTACAATTCAAGGTGTGAAGGCATTCTTCCGTTATTTCAGCTTGAGAAATGCCAATGTGCTCTTTCCTTTCGGTTTTCTGACCCCAGGTATTTGCACATTTCCTTTTAATACTTGGTCTTGTCTTTTCCAGTTACCCTTTTAAAAGCCTTCTGGTCACTTATTTTGCAATTTCTTCCTTTCACTTAAGTTTCCCTCAAGCTTCTTCAAGTTTGCATCTATTTTTGTCTTTTCTTTTTTCTAGTCTTTAAACTTTTGCTGCATTCACTTTGTTTTTGTGGTGGTTTCTAAACTTAGACAGGATCCATTCTAGATCACATTTTGGTTCCTACATACTTGTTTTCATTTTCTTCAGCTTCATTTTGAGCAACTGATGATGGTCTGTTCTGACTGATCATTTTTACCCTCTCCACTGTCTCTTCACAGAGATGTAGTTGATTTTGCCAGTAAGTAACATCATGATGGATGGAGAAAGGATTGAAGTTGTCAATGATTTTATCTTATTTGGATCATCAATCAACATTCATGGTACTAATACTCAGGATATAAGGAAGTATATTGCATTGGACAAGTTGGTTGTCAGAGACCTCTCCAAAATAACGAAGAGCAATGATGTCAGTTTGAAGACTAAGGTGTGCCTGATTCAGGCCATGGTCTTTTCCATCATTTGCAATGCATCTGAGAGCTGGACAATGAATAATGATGACAGAAGAATAATAGGTGCCTTTGAGTTGTGATGCTTGAGAAGAACACTGAATAGCCCAATGACTTTCAAAGGAACAGGTATATCTTGGGAAAAGTGCAGCCAGAGTGTTCCTTAGAAGCAAAGACGGTGAAGCTTTGTCTCTCATACTTTGGGCATGTTGCTAGGAGAGGCTCTTCTTCGGAGAGGGACATCATACTTGGAAAGGTGGAGGGCCAGTGAAAGAGAGGAAGACCCCCAACAAGATGAACTGACACAGTGACTGTAGCAACGGGCTCAAGGGTGTCAGAGATGATGAGGATGACACTGTTTAGGATGGAGTTCAGTCTGTTGTTCTTAGGGTCACTGTGTGTCATATTTGAGCTGACAGCACCCAATAACAACCACAACAATCATAGATTCAATGATTCTTTTGCATTCTATCAGGCAAAGTCCCTGTGTAGAGTTTCCTTTTATATGAAGGGTATTTGCATTTAATAAATTGTTCCCAATACAAAATTCTATCATGTAACCTCTGATCTCATTTTTTATCACAAATCCTTGCTTCCAACATTTGCCTTGAAACCATGAGTTGTCTCTTGATTACACATTTGCTCGATTTAGGCAGAGGTTGGTTGAATTCTTGATTTCTTCAGCTTTTACTTTAGTGATTGTTGTATAAATTTGGATAATAGTTGTAGTATAGGCCTTTCCAGTGTACATACATATAGATAGTAGCCTACCACTGACAGCTCTGTATTTCAGGTCAGACCGCAAGATTATCTTCTACAGGTAGCATGATTCCTCTTCAATTTGCAGTTTTCAATATTGGTCCATGGTTTATCTCAACTTTCATGACATCGAGACCAGAAGAACTGGACAGTGATGGCCTGTCTACCAATCTCTCTAGAAGAGATCGCCTTACCAGATCCTGGATGTTGTTGTTGTTATGTTCCCTTGATTTAGGGTTGACTCATAGCTAACCGTCTAGTGGGTTTTCAGAGGCAGGAAAGGGCACAGGAGGCGCCTGCCCATCTTTCTCCCATGGAGCAGCTGGTGGGTTCAAACTGTGTGCCTTTGGGTCAAAAACATGACTTCTCACCACTAACTCACCAGAACTGTCTAATATCGAACAAAATGGAAAACAAAGGGGGAAAAAAACCAAACAAAAGGCCAGGCTTATTGCCCTAATAAAAATTGGTGACTCCTTAAAACCACAGCCTTTAGTCACTCTTAGATCCTACAATAAATCTGACCTTGCTGACTCACCTTTCAGCTAAACAATAGACAGGCTTATGAGGTAACCAATTATATGAAGGAAGTACTAATTCTTTAGAATAACCAGCTATATAAAGTTGTTTGATTGGGTTTTGTTTTTTGTGTCTTTTATTAAACAAAACCAAAATAACCCAAACTAACAAGGATAAAGCCCAGAACGCAGGAAGAGGTGAGATAGAAAGATTAATGAAAATGGCAATTTCAGGGAGGAAGTGGGAAAAGTGCTACTGAATTGTATTTTAATTACTTATAAAATAAAATATGTATGACTGGTTGAATGAAAAAGTAATCACCTTACTAAACTTACTCAAATTACAATTTTAAAAAATTGTCATTCCTGGGACAGTAGATCGTACGATGGTTGGATTAAAAATTGCCTCACCCAGTCCAGTTTAGCTCAGTCACGATTAGGATATTGATCTTTATGTGTTCCTTTTAATCTCCTGCAACTTCCAATATTCCTAGATTCATATTTCATGCATTTTTGTTCCAATTATTCATGGATATTTGCACTGTTTCTTCTCATTTTGAGTCTTGCCACATCAGGAAGTGAAGCTCCTTTACACGCTGAAAGATTACTCCATCCGTCTCATTAACTATCACTGACTGCTGTCTGGAGGCAGCTCTTGTCCAGTCATACCTTAGTGGCTTTATACCCGAGGGCTTCATCTTCTGGCACGGTATCAGACAATGTTCTACTCAAAGAGTTCTATTTATAGGGTTTTTTAGGGCCCAGCATCTCAGGAATGGATAGCCATTCCTATTTTCTAGTCTGTGTTTATAAGCTCTGCTGAAACCTATCCACCAAGAGTGACCCTGTTGATCTCTGCCTCTGGCAAAACTTCCAGTATCTTTAACAACACAAAAGATACCATAGTGTCAGAAACCAACAAGTGCTGGCATATATACACGAAGATGTTAATAAAAAATACAGAGAACATAAAAATTTACTGCAAGGATAAAGAAGAGTTAGACAACATAGGCATTTTGTCAGCTGTGTTAAGGATTTCCTTCTGGAAGCTTCTGAATCATATGGATTACCCCTGGAAACAGGGATGACGTTTCCAGTCAGGAGAATTGTGAGAATTATTTGTATAATCCATTCATCTTTTTTTCTTCATACAGTTGCAGTAACATCTCATTGCTTCAGAATCTGCCTGTTGGTTCTAACAGCGTGATCAGTGCTTGGGTTCATGTTTTCAAGTAATTGACATGTCTTATTTGGTTTAGAAAATCTGTCAGTTTAACCTTTCAATATAAAATTTTTAGCAACTTCTCTTCTTCACCTTCCTTATTATATATTCCTTACCTAGCTCTTATTTCCTCTTTAAAACCCTCTTTGAAGCCCTAAGCTGTCAATTTCCCTTTTTCATGCTCTAGGAGCTGTTTCATATTTGAGATAACAAGTTCTAAAATCAGCATTCTTGCTATACAGATGATTTTACCATCTGTCCTTCTTATCCTATTATCTTGACCAGATACTTGGAATGTATTAATATAACTAAGCATTTTCCCCCCTACAATCCACTGCATTTATTTTCCTGGAACTCTCCTTGCACCACAAGCAAGATGCAATGTTTCAGCCAAAATGAACAATATTATAATTCATTTAGAGATGGTGACTCATACCTACAGCAGTTTCAGTTATTGCCTGAGTAGATGGAGACTGCTAGGTAAGCTGACTGAAAGGTGACAAGTGGACTTGCATATACAAGATAACCACATCTGTCTCATGAAGAGGTAGATAAACCACTTTATTTTATTTTTCAAATGAATAAAAATTTTATTTTATAGTGGTTTACTTTAAAAGTTCATATACGTTGTTTTTCACACCACATCTTTCCTTTATCCACTCCTCCCTTCAAATTGTGCAACCCTATGATTAACGCTGTCCCCATCCCCCACCATCCATCCTCATCTGTCTAGTCTCCCCCTCCCTCCTACTGGATCCTCATACACGTTCTACAATAATGGTCTTATACAGTATTTGTCCTTAAACGACTGAGTTAGTTCACTTAGCATAATGCTTTCTTGTCCCTCTCAAGTTAGGTAGTGATTTACAAAATCATTGCTCTTGAATGCTGTGTAGTATTCCACTGTGTGACTCTACCATAATTACTTAATCCATTTGATTGTGGTTGGACATTTGGGTTGTTTTCATGTTCTTGCGATGGTGAATAATGTTATGAACATTGGTGTATAAGTCTCTGTTTGTGCCTCAGTTTTCTTGGGGTATATTCTAAGCAGTGGAATAGCTGGGTCATATGTCCAAATTTTTGAGGAAAGACCAAACTGTCCTCCAGAGCAATTGTACAATTTTACAATCGCACCTACAGTATGTAAGAGTTCCTATCTTTCCATATCCTCTCCAACATTTATTACTTATCCTATTAAACATTCCCACTGCTACTGGAGTGAGATGGTATCTCACTGTGGTTTTGATTTGCATCTTTCTTATTGCCAATGATTTTGAGTATTTCTTCATGTGTCTATTGGTCATCTAAACATCTTCTGTGAAAATTCTTTCCATGTCTTTTGTCCATTTTATAATTGTGTTATCAGACATGGGAATAAAGCCCAAAGCCATAAAGTTCATCATAGGCAAATTGAGATCAAGCTTATATGGCCTAGTCTATAGTATAAAATACTGCCAAATATAGCCAGAAATGCACAATCTGGAGAGGATAAAATTGATGAATGGGACCTTATAAAGATTAAATCCCTGTGCCCATCAAAAATCTTTCCCAACAGAGTAAAAAGAAAACTGAAAAAACATTTGGCAATATGATTTCAGGCAAGGGTCTGACAAAAGTTTATATAATTCTACAAGGCCTCCACAAGAAATAGATAAACCATTTTAACATCTAGATTGAGATCGTCAAGGAGGATATCTAGAGGCACTATCAAAGATGACTGTTGAGTGTGAACACTTCAATTGCTGTATATCACTAAAAAGAGTGTGTTGGATAATTTCCACATTCTGTTGGATCACCTTGTTTTGGGGAGTTGGAACAAATATTAATCTATTCCAGTTAAGTAGCTGTCTTCCAAATTTCCTGGCACAACCTGGTGAGCATATCAGGGTGGTATCTGTTTGTTGGAACATACCAGTTGGTATTCTAGCAATTCCTAGGGCCTTATTTTTTGCCAATGCCTTCAGTTCAGCTTGAACATCTTCCTTTATTACCACTGGTTCTTAATTCAATGCTACTTCCTTAAGTGGCTCTGGGTATTTCTTTTTGGTACAGTGACTCTCTGTACCTGCCATCTTCTTTTGATGGTTCCTACATCGCATCTTTCAGTGTTGCAACTCAAGGCATAAATTTATTTTTCAGTTCTTTCAGCTTGAGAAACGCCCCATGAGTTCCTTCCTTTCTATTTTCTAACTTCAGGTCTTTGCATATTTCATGTAACACCTTACTTTGTCTTCTCAAGCCACCTTTTGAAATCCTTTATCTTTTTAAATTTTACATTCCTTCCATTTATTTTGGCTTCTTGATTTTCTAGTACAATTTTCAGAGTCTCTTCTGACACCTATTTTGGTTTTTTTCTTTCTCCTCTGTCTTTGGAATGGCCTTCTGCATTCTTCATGGTTGACTTCCTTGATGTCATGCCATAACTCATCCGTCTTTAATTATTGTGCTTAATGCCTTGAATCTATTCTTGAGATGGTTTTTAAATCCAGGTGGAATAAACTCAAGGTCATAGTTTGGTTCTTGTGGACTTGTTTTAATTTTCTTTGGCTTCAATTTGAACTTACACATGAGTAGTTTGTGGCCTGTTCCACAGGCAGGCCTGGTCTGGTTTTGACTGCTGATATTGAGTTAATCCAAGGATTTACACACACACACCCCAGATATAGTCAATCTGATCCCTGTGTAGTCCATCAGGTGAAGTTCATGTGTATTTTTTAACAATAACAACATTTGAAATGAATAAATCATTGGTCACACAGAATTCAATAATACAATCTGCAGCCTCATTTCTGCCATCTAAGGTGTGCCTGATTCAGGCCATGGTCTTTTGCAATTACTTGCTATGAACCAGAAAGCTGGGCAATGAATAGGGATAATAGAAGGAGAATTGATGCCTTTGAGCTGTGGTGCTGGAGAAAAGTACTAAATATACCATACACTGCTAAGTTTGTCCTGGAGAGGGTAAAATCAAGCTGCAAGGATTTTGAAGCTCTGTCTAACATATTTTGGACATGTTCCAAGGAGAGACCAGTTGCACGGAGAGGAACATCATGCTTAGGAGGTTGGAGGGACAACGCAGGAAAGGAAGACCCCAGATGAGATGGACTGATGCAGTGACTGAGGTAATGAGTGTAGGTGTGTCAGAGACAGTAGGTTGGTTCAGGATAAAGCAGGGTTCAGAGCTACTGAATATAGGGTCGCTGTGATTCATGGGAGACTTGGTACTTAACAACAAAAGTACATATTAACTATTTAAAATATTATCTTTAAAAATAACTAATAACATACATTATATACTCTGAGTGCCGATGAGGAATTTAATTTTAATTTATACCTTTATAGGATTATTCCAAAGGCCAGCCCACCAGGTGCTCTACAGGAGAAGGATGGGCAATCTCTGTGAGATTAACTCTTTCTGAAAACTGGCAGGAAGATCAACTATGGGTCCGTTCCAATTCTACAGGACACAACAATAGCAGGATTATTAATAGTTACCAGATTTATGTGTAGGTTATTGAATTCAGATATTTACTTAGAGGAAAAAAATGCAAAACTCTCGCTTCAGTAATCACACAATTTTAAATTGCATACAATGCATTCATTTATACTTGCAGCTTCATTCATCAAATTTTTTCTCACACAGTGCACAGTCTGGGAAAGTAATTTCTCTGGGTAAAACCTCCTCAACACTTCATCTGTTAAGGATTTGTTCAACATTTTACCACTGCTGCTAAAGATGTTCCTTGCTGGGTCGGGTGAGAATCGACCTATAGTTGACTGTTTGTAGGGTTTTCAAAGGGAGCTAATCCTCCAGGAGGAGACTGCCCATGTTTCACCCACGGAGCAGCTGGTGGATTTGAACTACGGACTTTGTGCACACTTTCTTACCATTGGGCCGCCAGACCTCACTGGGAAAGATGCTAGAAAACATAGAGAAAGCAGCCACTTTTCATGGGGTCCTGAAGTCTCTCGGTGTTAAGTCTAGGTGTACTGAGATACAACGCACATACAGTTAGCTCTAAGGAGTTATTGAAATGATGCATACATTTTCCAGCTGTCAAGCTCCGGTGCTTTGGTGGCAAGGAGTAGTGCTGCCAGTTTAAAAGGTCTTTATTTCAATCCATTGGCTGCTCTGCAGGCAAAGGCAATCTCGAGTTCCATCAAACTGCCTCTGAAAACCCGCGGGAGGGTGAGCTATGAGTGGGTTCAGACAGAAGGTACATCAGAACAGCAACAAACTAACAAAGCCCATTGCTACAACATGGATTCAGAGATACACTAGGACTGGGTAGACTTCCTCCCTACAGGGTTTAAAGGCTGACATGCCTACAGAAGCAGATAACACACCTTCTTTCCTAAGAATGAGAGCCCAGGGCTAACCACTGCACCATCAGGATCCTTGAGGATCCTATGTGTCCTAAATCAACACTATTAGGTGAATTTATACAATCCCAGCTAATATACTAGGGATCAAGAGTTTACTGAGGCGCTCTAATGGCATTCCTTGAATTTAAAGCTACTTCTTAAACGTTGCCTTGCCAGTCTGTCGATTAAACCCCAAATTCCATTTCTGCACGTCTGTAAGTGATTTTGCATTCTGTGTGTTTATAATTAAGTTCTGTGTTTGCGTGTGGGACGGGTAGGGGATGGAAACGATCATTAATTTCAAAGTTTCGTTTGGGAGTAGCTGAAAGGCTTTTAAGTAGTAGGAACTGGAGAAGCGGATGAAACTTTACAAATTTTGTTAACAGAAGTCGCACGGGCGTTCCCCGGGGCGCCAGGGACTTGGTGGCCCTTAGTGCTGCCGAGGGCTGGGGCGCTTGACCATCGCTGACCTCGCGCCCTCCCGCCCCCGGCGCGCGTCCTGAGGCCCTGGTGTGGGAACGCTGCCACTAACCTGGGCCGCGATACAGGCGCCCTGCGCTCGGGCCGGGCGGCGGCAGCGCTCACGGAAGTGCGCTCGACTCGCCCGAGTCGGAGGCCAATTCTCCTCCTCCTCCACTTCCTCCTTCTCTCGGCAGCTCAGCCTCCCGGGCCGGCTCCTCCTCCTCGCTGCCTCCTCCCCGCGCCCGCCACAGCCTCTGGCCGGGATGTGCGGCGCTGCCCCCAGCAGTTCCGAGCCCCGCACGCCGCGCTGACCAGACGAGCGGGAGCGCGCCGAGGGCCGTCCGCGCTGCCGCCCCCGCGCACCGGGCGCCCCAGTCCCCGAGCGGCCGCAGCCGTCCTGTCTGCCCCGGTATTGTCCCCTCGTCGCCGCGGAGCGGGCGGCCGGCAAGTTTCGGCGCGCACGGGAGGCGGGCCGCGGGCACCGTGCGCCCGGGAGGGGTGGCCGCGGCTCAGTCTCGGCTCCCCGTGCCACTTCGGCGATGGCTTCCCAGCCGGGAAAGCGGCTGCGCCTCCGCCTTCGCCGCCCCCTGCTTCTCCTCCCGGGACTTTTGCTGCCTCTTTGCTGCGCTTTCAACCTGGACGTGGACAGTCCTGCTGAATACTCCGGCCCCGAGGGAAGTTACTTCGGCTTCGCTGTGGATTTCTTCGTGCCCAGCGCGTCTTCGTAAGTAGCTGGGCTCGGGACGGTAGTCTCCCCCTTTCCCCACGGCGCGCACCCACCCTGCGCCCTCCCCCTGGACACATCGCCCGGGGAATCTCAGCGCTTTTGTCCCAGGATGGATGAAATGTAGGAAGGTGAACTCCCTTGCACCCGCTTCTCTGTTTCTCACTCCTCCTTTCTCTCTTAAAATTGGTTGAGGGTAGCGGGAGAACTTTGAAACAAAACTCTGTGTAAAGTTCAGAATTCTAGAGGAGTGATAAATCAACAAAGGCTGGTGCTGCCTCTGCGCGGGATGACCCAGTCCTGCCTTGGATTTCATCCGCTCAGTGGTATCTGTCTTCTCTGTAATCTTTTTCTGCTTCACATACTCTACCCCACCCCCAGCTCTCCTCTCCTCTCTGTCTCGTTTCCCCTCACTTACCTCTTTCCCAGACACTCAGCTGACTAAAATGACCGTATTATCTTAAAATACATGGTGGCTTATCTCTGGAGCGGCCAGACTTTTTGGCATATTTGAGGATGAATGTATCAGCTGTTGGGTTTTTTGGTTGTTGTTTTTGGTTTGTTTTTTTTTACGTATTGATTCACTATGTAGGTCATTGCTCACAAACTGGAGTTATTTGAATCTTCACTGTAGGTTATTTCAGTCCCGCCGTTACCAGTTAAGATTGCAGGCCTTTTCCGTCGCAGGGACCGTCAGCATTTGTGACATAATTATTGCCATTACTGTATTAAAAATTACCACTGAATTTACTGAACGATGACATCACTCTCACCACCCCCATGTCAGCATTTAGAAATACTGACTTAATGAGTATTTAAGTACATGCATATCTTCTGATACATGTGTTGTGTGATATTTCAGTCTTTTTCAAGGAGAACTGACTTTAGGGTCCTTTTACACTTTTAGGAATTGCAACACAAGGATTTTTATTGTTGTTTTTGTTTCTATTCTTGATATTTTCCCTTTTCTTACTTTTTGCCAGATGCTTCCCCCCCACCCCCAAGTGTTCTTTCCCCCTCTCTTTATACTTGTAAACATTGTTGGTTTGTGCTTTATTTTTTAAAAGGTAATTTCTGTGTTCAGTGGTATCCCTTTCCCCTCCAGTACATACATAGGACTGATTTGAGGGTTCAGGTTTTTCCCATGACTGGTAGAGCAGTTTAACAGCATTTCTGTCTTTTCTTCTGAATGTTTTCTGAGTATAGTTCATTTTGGTGTCAGCCTTTGGATCAGGAGATAGATTGGGTGTAGTTAGTGGAAATGAGAAGAGCGTTCCCTGTGACAGGCTCTATTTTGTTTGTCCTTTCCAGCTTCAGTTCTTTCTCTGTGGCCAAAGCACAGATTTTCCCATTTGATTTAGATAGTCATCCCATTCCTTTTTAAAAGGAATATTGTTTAAAAATAATTTCATGTTTATGTCTTTAAGGTACAGAAGATTTTATTTTATCTTAACAGTGCTCTTTTAGATTTACTTACATAGAAATTTTAATAATTTTGAAAATATTTACTTATTTTACATCAAGAACTTAAGAGTTAGCACTTACTTACTTCAAAGTTGATGGATTTTTTTTGCCAATCTTCTTTTAATTCTCTGCAATCCTTTAAGTATGAAGATACATGACAAGCTGATAAACTATGTGAAAATTAGCATAGAAAATACAGTAATACTGGACTTTTGGTGGGCTGTAGGACTTAGTAGCTGACTAGTCACAACCATAGAATAGACTGTGAACTCACATATTTGTATGACCTCATACATGAGCCTGCAATAATAAACTGGCTTCAGTGTCATATAATATTTTGAAATTGATCAAGAAAGTTTGATAGACTGATGCTAAGTATAACCTACCTTGAAAAATAGAATACTGAGTTTTTAAGGTTCTGTATTTAAGGTTCTGCAAAAGTTTCCACTTGATCAACTTTTCACATTTAACAAAGATTAAATTAACATTACACTTAATTTTGTAAAAAGATACTATTCCATTGTAATCAGCTTTGGAATATAAGTTGCATTGGAATGTCATTTATAATTTTGTTCAGCTAGATAAATATTGTTATTTGATATGATTATAAATATCCAAAAGTGAGTGGAACACTTTGCTGTTGATGAGTAAGAAAGGGATCAAACAATAAGTTTGAAATTAAATTTACTTTTGTATTAAAATTTTGAATTTTTAATGAAAATAATTGAACAGTGTCCTTGTTTGTTTCAAAAATGGAGTTAAGCAATGTGCTATCTAGTCAATTGCGGCTCATCGCAATCCTATAAAAGGGCTCTGAACCCTGCCCTGTCCTGAGCCCATCTCACTGACTCCAGCACACCTAATCCCATTACTCCAGTTTTCATAGCAATCCATCTAATCCCCGGTCTTTCTCTCCGGTGCTGTTCCTCCAATCTTCCAGGCATGGTGTCCTTCTCCAAGAATTAGTCCCCCTTGGCCATATGTCCAAAGTATGTGACATAGAGCTTCAAACTCCTTGCCTCCAAGAGAAACTTGATTTCACCCTCTCTAAGACAGATCTGTTCCTCTTGCTGTCCATGGTACGTTCAGTACTCTTTTCCAGCACCACAACTCAGAGGCATTGATTACTATTTCTTCTGTCATCCTTAGTCATTGTTCTGCTTTCTGATACGTGTGTGTGTATTAATGTTAAAATCAATAGATTGGGCCGGAAGTACTCGGGGAGGGCCTCGCAGTCGGACAGGCTGCTGAGATGAACGCTTTAGTTGGGCAGTCTCCGCATATCATGGGGAGATAGATGCTGCTGCCTTTGATTGGCCTTGGCCCTCACAGCTCTAAAAAGAAACAGGATCTTGATAAACTCTATGAGCTGAAGTCCAAAGCACGGCAGATTATGAACCAGTTTGGCCCCTCAGCCCTAATCAACCTCTCCAATTTCTCATCTGTAAAACCGGAACCAGCCAGCACCCCTCCACAAGGCTCCATGGCCAACAGCACTACTGTGGTAAAGATACCAAGCACTCCTGGCACAGGGGGTTGACTCAGTCCTGAAAACAACCAGGTATTAACAAAGAAGAAATTGCAAGACTTGGTAAGAGAAGTGGATCCCAGTGAACAGTTGAATGAAGATGTAGAGGAGATGCTGCTACAGATTGCTGACGATTTCATTGAGAATGTAGTGACAGCAGCCTGCCAGCTTGCCAGGCATCCCAAGTCCAGCACCCTAGAGGTGAAAGATGTCCAGTTGCACCTAGAGCGCCAGTGGAACATGTGGATCCCAGGTTTTGGCTCAGAAGAAATTCGACCCTACAAAAAAGCTTGCACCACAGAAGCTCACAAACAGAGAATGGCATTGATCCGGAAAACAACCAAGAAATAACATACGGAGAGGTCGGGAAATGGACAACAGTGCATTTGGAATTTGGAGATACTTGAGCTGAGGCCTCAGCCATCTCATCCGTGGAGTTTTTTTTTTTAATGCTTTACAGAGAAGCATATATTTTTTATTAACAGTGCAGCACTATCTATAATGACTGAGAGGATCTGCCAAAAGAATAAAGCCTCCTACCCCAACTTCCAGTCCCTCTTGCCTGCCGTCTCAAAGAGGTGGAATATATCTTCCAGAGAAGATTTTTCTTTGTGATTTATTATATAAGTGATTGAATATGGAACAAAGCATTATGGTCTTTTTGGTGAGACAGTATTAGCAGGACATACAGAGGTTTTTGTTTCCTCCTTTCCTCGCCCTTTCTTGTACTTTGTAATGTCAGTGTTTATATGACTATGACTTTCATTTGCTTTTACAGAATAAAGAAGTTATTAATAAAAAAATCAATAGATTGATTATTGTCTATTAGGTTTCTCCCACTTCTCCCATTAAACACTAATGTTGTTGTGTCCCATCTAGTCTGACCTGACCCATAGCTGACCCTCTCACAGGTTTTCAGACATAGTAAATCACTTAGGAAGGGACGCTCCCCATCTTTTCCCCACTGAGCTGCTTTGGGGATTCGAATCACGTACCTTTGTGTTGGCAGTGCAATTCCTAACCGCTAAGCTACCAGAGCTCCCACAAGCAGTAATAGAACTTTACCAACAAGCACTACAAAAAACAAAAACCCAATCCTTATAAAACCTTAACAACAAACACTTATAAACAAACCCCCCCACCTCAAACCATCAACAAACACTAATATAACTTTAAAAAAACCCAACTCAAGCTTAACTGGCATCAAATTGGCACTAACTCGTAACTCACAATGGGTAGCTCACAGTGGACGTTTGGAGCCTGTGTATTGCACAGACACAGGAGGAGATTGCCCATCTTTGGCTGTGGAGCCGCTGGTGGATTAACCTGTCAGAGAGGCTCTGCCCTTGAGTTAGCACTGGGACTCCCAGCAGACTATGCCACTAGAGGCTTGTAGAGCCTTGTTACTCTGTAATTCTGTCCGAGGATTATTCTAGTCTAGGAGTTTCCCAACAACCAAATGTATTTTTTTGTAGCAGATTGTCCTTTGGAATAGTCCGTTGTTCTCAACTTTGACTCTAGGAAACACTGAAACAACTTCTGCCCCATCTATATCTCTATCTCGAAGTAAAGCTCTGACTTGGTACTCCAGGAGCCTGTGGGTGGTATTTCTTTGACTCTTAAGGAGCTCTGGTGGCACCGTCAGTATTTTGCCGCTTACCAGAATGCTGCTGTGTCTCCTCATTTGAATCCACGCAGATATGTGGGAGAAAGACGGGCAGTCTCCACCCATTAAGATTTGTAGCCAGTGGATAATCCCCTTTTACCAGCCCTCGTGGTGTAGGTTAAAATGATCAAAAGATAGGGACTAATGCCCACGAGCCACTTTATAGGATCATAAAGATTTTCGGCCTCAGAAACCCTAGAAGGGACAGTTCTGCTGTGCTCTATAGGGTCTCTAGGAGGGTTCTCCTCTTTTAATTCATTTGATGGAAAATGAACTTTTCCAACAAGAGATATGAGTGGCACCACCCTGCTTCTATTAGTGGCACCATCATTTTCTCTGTTACTCTGGAAACTGTTTTCTATTCCTCTTTATTTTCTATTTTTCCTTGTTTCTCCTCCTGTACTCCCCTAATATTAGTCACTGATTAGTCATGAGACAGACAGTCCTAGAAGCTTTTCCTTACTGTTTCTTGCATCCATCTGTGCTTTCTACTTTTATATACCCTTTGTCATCCAGTTGGCTTTGACTCGTGGTGCACTCATGCTGTGTCAGAGTAGAATTGTGTTCCATGGGATTTCAGTGGCTCATTTCTGGGCATTTGATTGCCCAGCCTTGCTTCCAAGGAACCTCAAGGCTGATTTAAACCCCTTAACTTTTGTTCAAGGAAGCTCTAGTGACTTAGGAGTATGGAGCTGTGCTGCCAACCCAAAGGAATCAGTTAGAATCCATCGGTGAGCAAAGGATGGGCAGTCTTCTGTGTGATTTATAGTCTCGGAAAACCCTTTTGGAGTGTCAGCTATGAGTCAATTCTGACTCAAAGGTACATAACATCAACAACTTTGGGTGAAGGACCTTGGGTACTATAGTGTACCATGTGTTGTACACCTAACCCAAAAGTCAGCAGTTTGAATCCACCAGCCACTACATGGTAGAAAGATTGAGCAATTTCCTCCTGTTAAAAATGTACAGGCTCAGAAACCTGAGGAGGGTCTATGAGTTGCAGAGAACTTGGTAACAGAGGGTTTAAAATTTGGTTGATGTCTGAGTGCATTTACTGAACCACTCAGGGACTCCTCATTTCTGTTTTATGTTAACTACTTGCTGTTCATTTGATCTCTGATTCATAGCAGCCATGGATAAAAAATAGCAACTGTAATTGGTACTTTACCATATCTATTAGACTTTGTAAAGAGGACTTGTGATTCATATTTTTTTGTGTGATTAATATTTTTAAAAAATGATATTCTGTTGTGTTTTCAGGGGCAGTTTATACTGTAAATTAGATTCCCATTGGATAATTTCTGTAGTATGGCACTAGTTGTGTCAACATTCTCTTTAATTATGTTCTATTTGTTCCTTTTCTGGTTCTGTAGTTTCTATTCTCCTTGATACATAAGATTTTTAATTGGCCCATTTTCAAAGATTGATTTCTATGTGTTTTTTTTTTTTTGTTGTTGTTGCTATGTATGATTGAATTAGAACAGACTCATAGCTGACCCTCCAGTAGATTTTCAGAGGCCATAAATCGCATGGAAGGAAATTGCCCATCTTTCTCCCAAGGAACAGGTGATGAAGTTGAACTACTTGCCTTTAGGTTGATAGTGCAGCTCTTTACTGCTAAGCCACCGAGCTAACAATCTAAATCTAGAAGCTGAAACTAGTTTAGCATCATAACAGCCTGCAGGCTTCCTCTGGCAGGTGAGTGGGGGGCTGCACCTGAACCTGAGGTATGTTGGCTCAGACTAGGACCCGGATTTTCCCTTCATTTGCAAGGAGAAAAGTCTACCAGTGAAAAACACTATCGATTGTAGAGGATGAAGTTGTTCTGTTTGCATGTTGGGTCATTATGAGGTCCAGGCCACTTAAAAAAAAACAAACCCAGTATACATAATTCATGCAATATGATTATCATAAGAGTCCGGAATGAAGGTTGCAGAGTGGAGTATACTCGGGGGGTTTTCTGTAAACTTTCATTAAAAATCACAATTTAAAATATTTTAAAAAGTAAATTACAATACCCACAATAAAGCTGTACTTTTTCCACTTAAAAAAATATACCAATGAAGGAATTTTTCTTTTACTTTTCAAAGAGAAGCGTGAACTGGGGGGTGGGGGGTGGGGAGAAAAGTGCAGCAATGAATGAATGGAAATCCAAAATCTCTGTAACTGTTCATTGAAATTAATAATAAAAAAAATTTAAAAAAACAACGTAAATCAATTGAGATGTTAAACGCTGTCACATTAAGTACAACTAAAGTCCTATGAACAAAAGATTGTCCCCCTCTGCTTCTGTTGTCATTGTATATAGTTGTGTCTATTCTCATTCCTAATGACTTTACAAGTCAGAGAAGTCCATAGTTTCCTAGGCTGTAATAGTTATAGGTGATCACCAGGTCTTTTTTCCTGTGGAGTGGCTAGTGCAGTTGAACTGCCTATCTTTTGATGTTAGCAACTAACACTGTGACCACTGTGCTAACAGGGCTTCCTTCCACTTTTACTGTTGTTAGGTGCCATGAAGTGCTGTCCTCAATGATTGAGCCCATTGTTCAAGCCAGTGTGTTAGTTCATCTCATTGAGGGTCTTCTTTTTTCCCCTCTGTCCTTCTACTTTACCAAACATGATGTCTCTCTTCAGGGACTGCTCCCTCCTAGTAACATTCACAGAGTATATGAGATAAAGGCCCATCATTCTAGCTCATAAGCATCATCCAAAACATATTGTTTTGTCTATGGGCAGGCCATGGTGTTCAGACTGTGGTCTTTTCAATCACTTGCTTTGCTTCTAGGAGCAAGACAGTGAATAAGGATGATTGAAGAAACATTGATGTCTTCGAGCTGTGGTGTTGAAGAGTACTGAATATCCTATGGGCTGCTAAAAGAACAAACAAATATATGTCTTAGAGAACATACAGCCAGCGTCCTCCCTGGAGGCAAAGATGGTGAAGCTTCTCTCACATACTTTGGGCATGTTGCTAGGAAAGGTTATTCCTTGGAGGACATCATGCTTGGTGAGATGGAGAAGGCAGTGAAGGAGAGGAAGACCCTCAGCCCGGTGGATTGACATAGTGACTGCAGCAGTGGGCTTGAGTGTGTCAGAAATTGTGAGGTTAGAACAGGATAGGACAGGGTTCAGATCTGGTTTTGTTTTGGGGTGTTTTTTTTTTAAGTGGGAAAAGTACAGTTGTGTTTTTTTGTTTGTTTTTTAATAGCTGTTTTTTAAAAAAAATTTATTATTTTTGTGTGAGTGTACCATCAAATCAGATCTGACTGGTACAGGAGGAGATTGTCCCTTCTTTTCCACCAGAGCATCTGGTGGATTCGAACTGTGAGCCTCTGGGATTGTAGTTGCAAAAAGTACAGTTTTATTGTGGGTAATGTACTTTACTTTTAAAAATATTTTTTATTGTGATTTTTAATAAAAGTTTACAGAAAACTTGGATTTCCATTCATTCGTTGTTGCACAGTTTCCTCCTTACTTCCCCTGCCCCAGTTTGCTTTTCTCTTCAAAACCATTCACTGTTGCACAATTTCCTCTCTCCTCCACCTCCAGTCTAATTAGCTATACACCTCTATTCTGGCCTGTGGTCAGGCAAATAATGCCTAATCATATATTCCTTTTAAACAATGTTTCCCTTGTCTGTTCCGATGCAGTGTTCATTATTTACTTAGGTTTCACTTTACTTAGTTTACCTCCAACCCCCCCCCAATGTCAGACCTATTTTATAAAAGTGGCATTATGCAGTATTTGTCCTTTTCTGCTGAGATATTTCACTCAGCATAATGTCTTTCAGGGTTACCCATTTTGTATAATATGAGTTCCTTGTTTTTCAGTGCTGCATAGTGTTCCATTGTGTGATTATACCACAGCTTCTCTATCCATTCATTTATTGATAGTCACAACCTAACAATAACTGCAGTCTATTTTGTCAGTCTTCATAGTCACAAACCTAACAATAACTGCATAGCCTATTTTGTCAGTCTTATTCACCAGCATCACAATTCATATAAATATGAATATGCATAAATATTCCATATTTATTGTTCAAACTGACACATACATATGAGGCTGTTGCAAATATGGCTTAAATGAGGTACTTCTTCAGTCTTTAAAATTTCACCTAGTCTTATATTTCTGACATATTTTTTTAAAAAAATTATTTTATATTGGTTTACTTACAAAGTTTGAATACATTATGTTTTATACTATTTTTCATTTACATTGTGTTTTAGAAATCATTCCCATTCATTATGTTTTATAAATTAATCATCATTGAACTATGCTCACCATTACACAGTCTTTCCAGATCCCTGTTAGATCTTTCCCATTTCCTTTACCCCCTCCCTTCACCTGCCAAATTGTGTGACCCTCAGATTCCCTTCCCCTGCTCTTAACCCTTCCCTCCTTGGATCTTTATACACATTTTACTAGTTATCTTTCTATTTCTATAATAATGGTCTTGGACAGTATTTGTCCTTATGAGACTGAGTTAGTTCACTCAGCATAATGCTCTCCAGTCTCTCCCAAGTTATGTAGTGATTTTCAAAATCCTTGCTCCTGAATTCTGAATTCCATTGTGTGAATGTACTGCAATTTCTCAATTCATTCAATTATGGTTGGACATTTTGGTTATTTCCATGTTCTTGGCGATGGTGAATAACACTGCTATGAACACTGGTTTCTCCGTTTGTGTTTCAGTTCTGATTTTCTCTGGGTATATTCCTAGCAGTAGAATAGCTGGAGCTGGGTCATATGGAATTTCTGTGTTCAGCTTTTAGAGGAAACACCAAACCTGACACATCTCTTGAACCTGGTATTCTGGAGCTGAAATTCCCTCAAGAGTGGTCTAAACTGCTTAAAGCCTTTAGCAGTCTTGTTCCAATTTATATGTCCTGGTTTGGGTTTGTTGTTGGGTTTTGTGGTGCTTTTTTTTAAATACCATGACCCATTTTCCATTTACAAAATGAAACCAACTTATTTTTATGAACTTACGTGTACATAGGTTGATTTCCTCCTTCCTTACTTAATATGTCATTGTTATATTGTTATGTGCCCTTGAGTCACTTATGACTCATAGCGACCCTATGTACAACAGCCCTAAACTCTGCTCTGATCTGTGCCAATCGTACTGTCTCTGACACACCCACTCCCATTACCCCAGTCATTGACTCAATCTGCCTCATACAAGGTCTTCCTCTCCTGTGCTGTCCCTTCACCCTCCCAAGCATGTTGTCCCTCTTGCAAGGGTTGGTCCCTCCTTGCAACATGTCCATAGTATGTCAGACAAAGCTTCAGAATCCTTGCCTCCAAGGAGCAGCTTAGTTTAACTCTCTCCAGGCTATTTGTAGATATTGACCTTATTTAGGAAGTAATTTGTTGGCATTTACAAACACTATGTCCGTTACTCCTGATTGTGGCTAAAGTTTTATAGGATGGTAATTAGAAAAGAGAAAAGAAAATACAGAATGTATAGTGCTGCTTCAGTTTTATATATTATTGATCTGTAGTATCTTTTTAAAAGTGAAATCTGAAACAAGAATTATAACTCAGGAATAACAATCATCACTGTCCTATACACATTTCTTTTTATCTATGTATAGAGTAATTTTTCAGATGTTCCTTTTGGTTAAGGTTTATGGGCCAACCCAGACTCAGCTAAGCATATTAAATATGCTTTATCTTGGCAATGTCAGTGCTGAAAGTGGCCAAATAACTTAGAGCATTTTGAGGATTTGAAAAATGCACTTGTCATTGTTTGGCAAGCTGCCCCTCCTAGGTAGTTCAGGTCACGTTTCCAAAAGCAGCTGTCTTTCCATTACCGGTAGTTTGGATGTGAAGTCCAGCTGAAGGACATCCTCCTCACTGGTTTCTGGAGCCCATGTCTTTCTTTGTCCCTGGCTGCTCTTCCTCCACCTCCTGCTCCCTCCTTCCCCCAATCCTTCCCTCTCTCCCTTCTTCCTTACCTTTCTACCCACACCTCCTCTTTCCTTTTTTCCCCTCCTCCTCCTTTCCTTTCCTCTTTCCCTTTGTTTAGCCTGATCCTGGATGTTTAATCCAGGAGTCAGAAGAATGAAGTGAATGAGGATCCTGGCTTGAGTCTTTTGGTAGGGTATGCAGTGAAGTTAGTTAGCTTCAGATTGCCACTGAGACCAGTTGAGTATCTGTTGTTGTGTGCCATGTCCTGATCTCAGCTCATTGTGACCCCGGGTAACAGAGTTGTGCTGTTACTATTTGCTGTCAAATTGGAAGTGACCCAGAGCTGACCTTCTAGCAGGCTTTCAGAGGCAGTAAATCACACACGAGGAGATGCCCCTGTTTGTCCTGCAGAGTAGAACTGCCCCACATGATTTCCTGGGCTTTATCCGAACACGTTGCCAGGCCTCCTCGCCCCCACCACACACACACAAATTGACTGTCATAAATGGTCTTTTGTGTACATTTTTATTATGTTTGAGTCAGAGCTGACTCATAGATGACCCTTTGACAGGTTTTTCAGAAGCTGTAAATTGCACAGAAAGAGATTGCCCACATTTCTCCTGTGGAGCAGCTGGGGTGGATTTGAACCATATTCCTTTGGGTTGGCTATGAAGTTCCTAATCACTCAGCCACCAGAGGAAAGAAAAGAATTCTAAAACCTTATTTTAACTTTTTTGGGTTACTTTATTAGTTTATAGAAGACATGAACTTTTTGCTTTCAGTTCCAGTACTGTCATCTTATATTTTTCTGTTGCTATCAATTTCTAAATTGCTTTTATCTACTGTTCTCCAGAAAATTTATCTTTGTGGTTTTTTTTTTAAATAATTACAATAAACATTATATCCATTTAGTAGAAGAAAGAAAGGCTTAGAGGTTCAAAGTACTATTTAAATTCCCACTTGAAACTGACTGTTTCAACTGGCTGGAAGAGATGACCCAAGAAAGTGTGGAAATTAACAAACAATATATTACTCTCACATACAAGGAAAATCTTGGTGAATATTATTAAAAAATAGCTGGAACAGTATATCAGCTCAGGAGCTGCCTGAGGTTTGAGCTGGATTCAGAAGAGATTATGGCACAAGGAATATCATTGCTGCTGTCAGATGGAAAGCAGAGACTACCAGAAAGATATTTACTTGTTTTAGACCAAGAAGCAGTTGTTCAAACAGATCCAGGAAGTATTTGCATGATTTAAGATGAGGAAAGATGTTTATCAGGGTTGTATCTTTTCTCCATATTTGTTGCCTCTGCATACAGAATACATCATACAAAAAGCTGGACTGTATGAAGAATGAGTGAGTCATCAGGATTGGAGGTAAACTCAGTAGAAACATAATTTATGCAGATGACACAACTTTGCTTACAGAAAGTGCAGAAGACTTGAGGCACTGACTATAAAAGATCAATACTACAGCTTTCAATATGGATTACATCTCAATATAAAAAACAAAAATCCTCACAATTGGACCATTGTACAACGTCATGATGATGGATGCTGAAAAGAATGATGTTGTCAACGATTTATGTTTATTAGGATCTACAGTTAACACCCATAGCAAATAATAGCAATAGTAGCCAACTGTCAAGAAACCAAAAGATATATTGCCTTGGGAAAATCTGCTGTCAGGGTTCTCTTTACTGTGCTAATGAGTGAAGGTGTCAACGTGTGCCTGTTGCAAGCTATAGTATTTTTAGTTGCTTCCTTCCTAGACATCTGAGAGTTGGACAGTGAATAAGGAAGACCTAGGAAGACTTGATGCCTTTGAAGAATAATTGAAGCCTTTGAATTCTAGTATTAGAGAAGAGTATTTAATAGATCTTATGCCCAAAGAACAAACAGTCTGTTGTGGAGAAGTGTAACCAGAGTGCTCTTTAGAAGCTAGGGTGGTGAAACTTTTTTTTTTTATTAGACATTTTAATAAAATAATTACACTAATGGAGCAGTCCTTGAGGAATTAGCTGCGCATCCAAAGGTCACACTTCTCTGGTGATTTGAATCCACACGTGGAGATGCAAAAGAAATATGGGCAATTTCCTCCTGTGATTTACACCCTCTGAAAACCCACTGGAGGATCAGTTATCATTCATTTCTGAGCCAACAGCAATGAGTTTGAGTTTTTTATCAATTGTAGTGTTGTAAAATAAAATATCTATGAACAATTGGATGAAAACCTAGTACGGTTTGTAAAAATTCCACTGAAATAAAAAAACATAAATGAATGTAAATGTAAAAACCTGTTCGGCATCATGTTGTTATTTGACATCAAGTCAGAACTGACTCACTGCTGACTGCCCATCAGGTTTTCACAGGGGAGAAGACTGCAGATCCTTCTTCCAAAGAGCAGTTGATGGACTCAAATCACATGCCTTTGAGTTGGTAGCACAGATTAGCATGGGCCCTGCCCAAGGATGATACTCAAATTTATGAAGCAGTCCATATTTTTCTGTAAATTAGATGTACCAAAGTAGCAACTTGGGGTTGCTGTGATGCTGAAAGCTGTGTCGCTAGTGTGACAGTGTGTCAAATGCCATGATGGTTACACATGGTGGGCAGTGTTTGGTGAAGCTCCCAGATTAAGACAGGTTTGGAAACAGAGGTGGCATCCGCTTCCTAAACAACATGCCTCTGGAAACTCTATGAACTTAGAGAAACGATGATAGTTACAGAACAGGGTTCAGGTCTTTTGTTCATAGGGTGGTGAAACTTTTGTCTCACATACTTTGGATGTGTAGGGGGTCCTTGAAAGAGAGCAAGACCCTCAGTGAGTTAGATTGATAAGAAGTTCCATTGTTATCCCCGAGGCATGTGGTTTGAACCCACCAGCTTCTCTATAGGAGAAAGCTGAGCAGTTCTCCTGCTGTGCGATTAACAGCCTCTGAAAACCAGCTGGAGGGTCACTTATGAGTCGGTTGCTACTTGATGATATACAGCAACAGGCTTCGTTAGATGTTCTTAGATGAGCTTCAGGTAGCAATTAAATTGTTTATGACATTTTTTTCCCCAACAGATATCCCCCACCTTAATAATACGTATTGCTTTACCTGCCCTGAAGTGTCTCCTATGGCATCTTAGTATCCTTTGAGCATGATTTTAGACAGTTTTTCTATATATGGCTCTTCTGAAGGCTTGAGCATTTGTCTAAGTCAATTTTCCTTTGCCCAGATTTCTATTTTCAAAACTTTTTATACTACCCTGAGAACCAGTGTAAGCAGTGCTCTGCCATTTTGAATAAATTTTATCCCTCTACCTCCCCTTCCCTCTCGTTCAGCATTTTTTAAATGGACAATACTCACCCATTCCTTTTATATTATTTTGCCATTTTTGTGGCATTTCCCCAGTATGTTCATGAAGGTATGCTCAGGTGTTGTGTCAAGGGTTAATGGTTCAAAATGACTTTTCTAGCTATTACTTTCAAGTTTGTCACCTAGACAGACAGGATCATACAAATAGGGTGTGACTCTATCCACAGGGGGATTCGCTAGTCTCACCATCCCACTAGGTTTAAATTGGGGTTTCAGCAGCAGAAATTGGAAATCTCACTACCAGCCAAGAATCAGCAGCAGGGAATGCTGTGTGCGTCCTTTGGGGCCAAAGATTTCTCTACCACTCAGATTGGGGTCTACAGGAACAGCTGCAGCAGGGGAAGCAGAAAGAGAGCTGAGGTGAAGAGTTTACCTTGGGACTACTGCCCCATGGGACCAGAGCTAGGAGTCCTTGTCCAAGTTTGCTGGAGGACTGAAGGAAGATGCCATAGCAGGCAGGACTAAGTGAATTTGGTGACTGACCTAATCCATGAGGCTGAAGGTAAAAGGGCCAGCAGCCACACTTGAGAAGCTGTCTGGATTGAAGGATTATATGCTGTGATCCAACTGAATTAGAGCCAGTTGTTATTGTTATTGTGTACCATCGAGTCAGAACTGACCTATAGTTGACCCTCTATCACACGGGAGGAGGTTGCCCATCCTTCTCCCACAGAGCAGCCGGTGGTCTAGAACCACGTGCCTTCAGGATTGCAGCATAGCTTCTTTCCATTAGATCACCAGAGCTCCCTATAGCCTGTTAACTTCCCTAACCCCCAAATCATGAGTTTGATTCTGTGTAGATTGTGAGCTATTGCAACAGATTTTCAAAACCCAGGAAAGCAGTAGCATTGCTGCTGGAGTTAGTAGAAAGAGGTGCAGGACCATGTTTGACCTTCTAATGAATTCTTTTTGTCCAGTGGATGTTGGGACAGTTCCCCTCTGTGGAGTTAGTAGAAGTTGACCTGACAGTCCCCAAGCCCACCTCGCTCTTTTTTTACAGCAGGAGAACTTGGTTAACATCTATATTCCTTCATCTAATTACCGTCATTTCATGCCTATAATGTGGAAATGTTCTGATGAAAAGGCACAGCCTTGTCCCTGGTCTTATGAAAGTAACTTGAGCCAAGTGCTGCCAACAGTGTGCAGTTTTTGCTGGGAGAAAACTCTCCTCATGTGCTTTTTCTTCTCTGCCCTTGTTGGAGCTTGCTTTTCCTAGTAACTTCCCAGCCCTCTCTGTCTTGCAGTGCCAAAAAAAGTAAGGTTCTGCATCCCCAAATTAAGCAGTGCATTAGCGTAACTGTGTGGTTGAGCTGTGATAAGTAGAAAAACTATTTTAAGGACAATTTAAATACT
Organism: Elephantulus edwardii; assembly: GCF_000299155.1. Classification (NCBI taxonomy): domain Eukaryota; kingdom Metazoa; phylum Chordata; class Mammalia; order Macroscelidea; family Macroscelididae; genus Elephantulus; species Elephantulus edwardii. Next base: position 27,597,884 of record NW_006399751.1, on the reverse strand, counting down.
TAATTAGATGTTTAGCAGAGGATGATTTCTGCATTCTGGTAGGATTAGGCGATGATGGAAGAAACTTATTTTTATATATGACTATTTTAAGATTATTTGAAACATGTAGTTATGGAATATGGATGCTACTCATCCTCCAATTTAACAGATTTTTCTTAAGTGCTTATTATGTGGCAGACACAAAGATGAATTAGAATTCCTGCACTCAAGGAACCAATTTATTTTAGAGAGAAAGGATTGCTTAAGGGGAAAAAAAAGTTTCAGCAAAGCAGTTTGTGATGACAGCCCAGAGATGAGTTTTGCTTATATGTTCCTAGGCAGATTCTGAGAACAGACCTGCCTGTCCTGATCTCCTGCAGTCCTGATCATTCTCCAAGACAGAACACCTGTACATACCTAAGCTTAGAATACCCTTTAGTTAATGTTCATTTCCCCACATCAAACGCTTAAAAGCATTTCATGTAGTTGAAGAGGGAGTTTTATGATTTTTTTGTGTGTGTGTGGTCACATGTTTGACCGGTTGTAATAACTTTCTTTGTAAATTCTTCTGCTGTGTGAACCAGATCTGCTCTGGAAAACAGTGAGACTGGTTGAAGGGAGAGGTGATGATTTGATTTAAATAGCAGCTCTTCTCGTCACAGGCGGTGAGTGCTCTTACTCAGCGTTTTCCCCCCCATTTAAAAGCTTTCTTGCTGAATGAAAACTAAATTGATTTCCAGCCCAAATCATGTCGCTGTGATGATAGGACACCAGCATTGGTGTCTGACTGATGCCAAACATGACTGCATAAAGCTTTATTAAACAGGGTGTGGTCTTTTGGAGATTTTGTCTTTATTTTTAATTTGTGGGTTTTAAGGATCAGAAAGTAGTGTCCCATAACCCAGCAAGTCACATTTTTTATTTTCTAAATAAGAATTTAGGAAATCTTAATTAGAATTTTTACTTTTTAGAAGTTCTGGTGGCCTAGTGGTAAGGAGTTGCACTGCCAACCCAGGGGCACACGGTTTGAATCCACTAGCTTCCCCGCTGGAGAATGATGGGCAGTGTCCTCCCATGTGATTTACTGCTTCCAAAAACCCACTGGAGGGCCAGCTTTGTGTCAGTTCTGACTTGACATAACAGCAGCAAATAAGAATTGGCAGATACTAACCAGAATTAATAATTGAAATGGAAGAATTATCAATTGAAATTGATAGATAAAAGGTAAAACGAGTGTATTATATATTTGAAAAATGAGAAATAATTTCTAAGTATATCTTTGACTAAACAATTGAAGTTATTTCACTAATTTACTTAACCATTAATGGCTAATGAAATAATCATAATGTTAACAGTTACTGAGGCCTTATGATGTCTGTGTCCTGTTTTACTCCTGTTGTTACAGCTGAATACCATCAAGTCAGAATCAAGCCATAGCTGATCCCTACCAGTTTTTCAGTAGCAGTAGATCACGTGGAAAGAGATGGTCCATCTTTCTCCTGCAGAGCAGCAGGTAGATTCTAACCGTGTACCTCTGGGTTGGCAGCACAAGTTTTTTCTCCTGCATTTCAGTAATTTTCTATTTTCTTTATTGTTGTTTTGCCATCCAGTTGATGCTGACTGATAGTAGCCCCATAGGATAAAGTGGAACTGCCTTATCGTAGTCTGCAGCAAGTTAGCAAGTTATCATAGTCTGCTAGCCCATAGGTTGCTCATCTTTGCTGGTTCAAATCCACCAGTGGCTTTGAGAGATGAAGTTGGGCAGTCTCTTCCCATTGTGACTTAACAGTTTCAGAATCCTGAAGAGAATGTGTCAGAGCCAGTGGCAGTAAGAATGCGTCAGAGCCAGTGGCAGTAAGTTTGGATCATATTGCATCTTTTTTTTTCCCCCCTTTCTCATTTTGAATGTTTGTTGGAGCAGATCACTAGGTCTTTTCTTGTGCAGAATGACTGGTGTGTTTGAACTACTGACTTCTTAGTTAAAATGCTAGGGTATAACTGTTGTACCTCCAGAGGTTCTTCTGTCCTCTTCTTTTTTTTTAATTATTATTAAATTTTATTACTTTTAAT
>NW_006399751.1:27549708-27594082 GCF_000299155.1 Elephantulus edwardii | reverse complement strand
AATATACATTATTGAACCCATCTTACTCAGTCTCTCCTCAACCCCAAGGTCAGTCCCATTCTACAACAGTGGCACCATACAATATTTGTCCATTTGTGACTGGGATATTTCACTCAGCATAGTGTTCTCCAGAGTCAACCATTTTGAATAATATTGCATGAGTTCCTTGTTTTTCAATGGCAGCATAGTATTCCATTGTGTGAATATACCACAGCTTCTCTATCCATTCATTTGTTGATGGGCTTCTGTTCTCTTCTGTCTGTCTCCTAAAATTGTTGTTCCTCAGAGATCACTCTTTGGTGCCTTCTCTTTACTTCCTGTGTGCCTCCCCACCCCCACCCCCATCCCACCCTGTCAACTCATGAGTTCTACGCTGATATTCTCAGTATATCTAAGGTTGATCTTAAACCAAAACGATACCCACTGACAATTCATAGACCCCCTGTAGGACAGATTGGAACAGCTCTGTAGGATTAACATCCTATATCAGGTTGCTAATTAAAAGGTGGGCAGTTCTAATTCCCTGGGTGTTCTGTGAGGGGAATTAGAACTTCATTCATTCATTTTTGCACGTTTTCCTATCTGTCATCCCAGTTCACTTTAAAAAACAACAACAACAAAAAAAAGAATTCATTGTTGCATAATTTCCTTCCAGCCCTCCCACAGTCCACCTCTTATTCTGGACTTTTGTCATACAAACTATGCCTAATCATATATTCCTTTTAAACAGTTCTTTATTTGTTCTAATGCAGTGTCCATTATTTGTCCCCTATTTTTTTTTTAGTTTCTCTCCAACCCCCATGCCAGTTCCGTTTTATAACAGTGGTGTTATGCAGTATTTGTCTTTTTGTGACTGTCTTTTGTTCTTAGTATCAAATAAAAAAAAATTTAACGTGTTCTAAAAGCTCCCCATTTTATCTAATGACACTCCTGTCTTGCCCTAGCCACATCTCTCTTGTAGTTCCTGTTGTTATGCACTGCCAAATTGAAAATGACCCATAGCTGACCCTCCAGCAAATTTTCAGCAACAGTAAATCACACAGGGGGAAATAGTAGGATGTACTCCCTTAAAGTGTCTGGTGGATTTGAACTTGATGCCTTTGGGATAACTAGGCAACTCCTTACCACTAAGCCACCAGAGCTCCCTGAGTTCCTAGAACTTCTCACCTTTTCATCACACCTGTCCCCCCACTTTTTTACTATTGTCCAGTCTAAAATCCTCCTCAATCCTGTACCATTGTCACAATTGTTGCTGTGTTTAAGTCCATTGTTGCAGCCAGTGGTCTTCCTTCTCATTAAGATCTAACTCTTTTTTATGACTCTGCTATACTAAACATGATGTTTTCTGTGGACTAGTCCTTTTTGGTTACTTGTCTAAAATATGTAAGAGGAGTTCCTTCTAAGGAACATTCTGGCTACACTTCTGGAACGATCTGTTCCTTTTTCTGGCAGTTTATGGTATGTTCTTTATAATCTTATTTTAGCCTATTATTAATGAATTCCTTTGAAATAAGTTCCCATATTCCTTTACCATAAAAAAGTCTCTCTTCCCTATTTCTTAAAGATAGCTTCCTAAGAAAGACTTCCCTTATCTAAAGGAAGGCTCTCCATTCCTAGAGATAACTCCTTTATCTAGAGATTTCTCTGCCTCATTCCTGAATAATAGCTTTCTCAACCCTTGTTTATTTTCTTAAGGTTACTAACAGTAATTTTCTTTTTTTCTCCTCACTTCCAACTTCAGAATGAAAACTATGGAGAGCAGAGACCAAAGTTCCTTGACTCATGCTGGTATTTTTAGTGCCCAAAATTTTAGACTGCAAGGAGTTAAGCTGCCTTCCCAAGTGGCCTTGCCTTTCTGACAGTTCGAATATACCAGAGGCTAAATTAAGGAAAGATGGGCAGTCTCCTTCTGTGTGATTTACAGCTTCAGGAACCCACTGGAAGGTTAGCCCTGAGTCAGCTCCTACTCCTTGGCGGTGAGCTTGAGGTGGTTCCTTTGTGGTTTCTGGTGGTGATTTTTTGTTGTTTGTTTGTTTGTTTGTTTTGGGGTTTTTTTAGTGTGTCTGTTCTATGTACATGAGACACTCCATCTCTATCTCCCTTCAGCCCCTTTAGGAATAGAAACTGCCAAAGAAAAGGTATCTATAAACTTTAAAAAAAAAAAGGACCTCTAGTTTTTGAACCTTTGTTTATTTTATAAGACCAGGAATTGATAAATCTTCTAAGATAAATTTTTTACTCATTATTAAGTAAATAGCTAGTGCTTGTTCTCAAGCAGGATCCTTGGTGGGAAAATGATAATGTCTAGAGTGACCACATTTTAATATATAGTTATTTGCTTTTTCTCCCTCAGCATATAGGAAATGGGTGGTAAATACGTTCATTGCCTCTATTTTCTAGTGCTTTGGATAATCCAGAGTATACAAACTAGGGGAAAAATTCTTGTCATTTATGAGTTATTTCTAACGTATGCCACTCTTCATCTTCAGCCTGCTTGTTTGTTTTTTATTGTTTCTGTCTACATGCATCACTTCTTCATTTCTCCTTCTCTGGTTGTACTTTAAATTCCTTTATTAAAGCGAGGAGAACGAGTCCCTAAACCCTACCTTGTTTTATGTAGTTTTCTCCTTTATTCTTATCTGTGTTTACGGTTTTAGGAGACTACATCAATTTCTTGTGATGAGTTGTCCCTTTAGTTCTTATTTTCTGCTCTCCCATTCTGTTTCCTGCAGCGAACCTGATTATTTAGAGAAGTGATCTTTTGTCCTTGACATCTTTAACTACTTTGTATGTCTAATGACTTTCCTATCACAATATGTTTTTTGATTTCCTGGCTGCTGGTGCCAAGAGTGTTGACTGTGGAGCCAAGCAGACTAAAGTTGTTAACAATCTCAGTCTCTTCACCATCCATCCTGATGCTGCCAGTTGGTCCAGTGGTGAGAATCTTTGTCTTTTTGACATTGAGCTTCAATCCATACTGCTGTTAGGGACCTCTCCAGGGTACTGAAGAGCAATGGTGTCACTCTGGACACTAAAGTTCGTCTGATACAGGCTTCAAATCACTTGTTATGCATCAGAGAGTTGGACAATGACTAAGGAGGCTAGAAGGAGAATTGATGCCTTTGAACGGTGGTGCTGGAGAAGAGTATTGAATGTACCCTGGACTGCCAAGAAAACAAACAGATTCATCCTGGAGAGGGTTAAACCAGGCTACTCCTTAGAGGCAAGGATTCTGAGTCTTTGTCTGACATACTTTGGACATGTTGTAAGGAGGGACAGGTCCTTGGAGAGAGGACCTCTTGGTAGGGTGGAGGAGGGGAAGACCCTCTATGAGGTGGATTGATTGAGTGACTGGGGTAATCGGGATGGGTGTGTCAGAGGCAGTGCAATTGGCACAGAATAGAACAGGGTTTAGGGCTGTTGTACATCGGGTCGCTATGAGTCGCAAGCAACTCATGGCACATAACAACAACAACAGTGTATGATGATGTTGTTGTTGTGTACTGTAGAGTCAGAACCAACCCATAGTTGACCATCCAGCAGGTTTTAAGAAGCAGTTAATCACAGGGGAGGAGGTTGCCCATCCTTCTCCAGTGGAGCAGCTGGTGGCCTCAAACTGCATACCTTTGGGAGTGCAGCACAGCTTCTTACCACCAGGCCACAAGAGCTCTCTTTTGTATGTATGCAAAAAACAATAACAACAAAAACCAACAGCATGACAGAATTTCCTGTTTTTAGCCACAGTACATTTTTAAATAGTTTTATTGAGGTACAAGAGTCATTCTGGCGGTGCAGTTTTATAGACTTTTGGATTGACTAATCCGAAGGTGATGCCTCTCTGATGGTTGAATCTCAGAGCCATTCTTTAGTAGAAAGATAAACAAATCCAAAATCCTGTGATTTACAGCCTCGGAAAACCCTGTGGAGGGTCACCTTTGATTCAGTTCTGCCTCAACAGCAATAAATCGCAGAGAAAGTAGTAGTAGTAATCAACATGTAACAAATGTCATATGTTTATATACAATTTGACCAGCTTGCACTTCTGAAGTTACCATCTACTGAATTACTATAGACTTGGACTGTAGTTCAGAAACTACAGAGCAAACACGTTCATCCTAGAGAGGATGAAACCAGGCTGCTCCTTATAGGAAAGGATTCTGAAGCTTTGTTTGACATACTTTGGAGAAGAACGTCATACTTGGGAGGGTGGAGGGACAGCGTAGGAGAGGAAGCCCCTTGATGAGATAGATGATTCAGTGACTGGGGTAATGGGAGTAAGTGTGTCAGAAACAATGAGATTGGCTGAAGATGGTGCAGGCTTCAGAGCTGCAAGTGACTTGGTGGGACATAACAACAACAGTAACGCAATCTTGGATTACTAGACTATGTCAGATAACATATAGAGGAGAATGTAATTAATCTAATAAAAACTCTGCTATTGGTTCAATAAAAGATAATATTTGTGGGTGATATTATGAGCATAATTGTTCCTAATAAGTCATTCAGTATAGTTTATGCTATTTAAAATATTACCTCTTCTTTTTTATTTTAGTAGGATGTTTCTCCTGGTGGGAGCTCCCAAAGCCAACACTACACAGCCTGGGATTGTGGAAGGAGGGCAAGTCCTCAAATGTGACTGGTCTTCTAACCGGCGGTGCCAACCAATTGAATTTGATGCAACAGGTAAATGTTAATGCAAGTATTATTTCTTTTCATTTATACCATATGATTTTCTTAATTTTAGTTTGAATGTAATAATTAAATAAAATAGAAGTTAGAAAACTAAAACCGAAGGACATAGTAGGCATTTCTCAAGCTGAAGAAACAGAAAGGGCGGGGGTGGGGGGGGTGGGTGTCCAAGTCTTGAGTTGCAATATTAAAATATTCTATGGGTAAACTGTGACTGGAAAAATGGGGTCAAAAATAGAAAATAATTATGAGGATAGAGCAGGACTAGGCAGTCTATCATCCTGTTGTACATAAGGTTACTTGAGTTGGAACAGACTCAGTGGCACTTCACAGCAACACGGGCAAAAGTTGAATGACCCCAGAAGCATCCAGAGAAGATGGAAGGAATACACGGACTCTCTGTACCAAAATCCATTACTGCTTGTCCAGCTATATCAGGAGTAACATATGACCAAGAACTGATAGTGTTGAAAGAAGAAGTTCAAGCTGCAAAGAAAGCATTGTTGCAAAATTACTTCCAGGAATTGATGACATACCATTGAGGAGGTTTTAGCAGGCAGATGCTAGAAAAACTTAGATTTGCCAAGTAATTTAGAAGACAACTAGCTGCCTGGCCAACTGAAAGTTCCTATTGAAAAGAAAAGAGACCCAACAACATGTGGGAGTTACTTAAAAAGAAAAATTAAAAATAGTTACAGCAGGCAGAATGTAGACAAGGAACTGCTAAAGGTTCAAGATGGGTTCAGTAAAATACGTGGAGTGAAGAATATGATATGATGTCTGATGGGTCATATTGAAAGTTTACTTGTGTTTACCTATGAAAAGGTATCTAGTTGTGTGAAGTGTAACAAACTATTACTAATATTGCAAAGAGTGGGAATTCCACAATACTTGATTGTACTGTATACAGATTATATACAGAACCTCTGTGTAAACCCAGGAGGCAATTTTTCAATCTGAACAAGGAGATAATGGCAATGTTTAAAACCAGGAAATGGATGTCAGGATTGTATCATCTCATGAAACTTACTTAATTTGAGAAGCTAAATTATAAGAAGATGAATGGGATACCAGGATTTGAGGAAGACTCGTTAGCAATATACAACATGCTGATGACATAATCTTGCTGGTTGAATGTAAAGAGGGCCTTGAAACACGTAAGAAAGTCAAAGAGTGCAGCCTTTAGCATAAAGGAAATCATAACTGGACCAGTGAACAACATCTTGATATATAGAGGCAAGATTGAAATTGTCAAGGATTTTACATAGATACACAATTAAAGCTCCTAAAAATAGCACTAAGAAAAGCAAATGATAATTTTTTTAAAAAATTTCATTAAAATGAATAATAATAAAAATCCCAAACAAATAATAATAATAAACAGGTAAATATACAGTTGTGGGTGCAAAAAAAAGCATTTACAGCCTCAGAAACTCGAAACAGGGCCATTGTGAATAGGAACTGGCCCCACAGTAATGAGATTGGTTTGTGTTTGTTCATACATGTTAGGTTTGATTGGAATTGACAGTTTTCTACACTTAGATTTTACCAGAGAGTCCTGGCAGCAGAGTAGGTAAAGTGTTGGAATACTAGCCAAATTCCACCAGGCAACTTTGTTACAAAAGACCTCTTTAAGGTGTTAAGAAGCAAAGATACAACTCTTAAGGTGTGCCTGACTGAGGCTGGTTATTTTCAGTCTTTTCATATGCACAGAAAACTGGGCAATGAATAAGGAAGACAGAAGATTTGATGCCTTTGAATCAGGGTATTAGCTAAGAAAATACAGTATTTAATGAACTTCTAGAAGAAGAATTTAATTTTTCTTTTTTTTTAAATTTTTTTTTTTTACAGAGGTATTGGATTTCCATTCATTCATTGCCGCAATTTTCTCCCTGCCCACCCCTCCCCACCAGCTCTCTTCCCCCTCCGAAGAGAGAGAAAAAAAAAGGAAAAAAATTCTTTCATTAGTATACAATTCCCATGTTCCTTCCCCCCCCCACAGATTTTATTTTTAAATTTTAGCATTAATGACATTGTTGTTGTGTACCATCAAGTTGGACCCAACCCATAGCTGACCCCCTCAGCAGGTTCTACGAGTCAGTAAATCTCAGGGAGGAGATGATCCATCTGTCTTCCATGGAGTAGTTAGTGGATTTGAACGACATACCTTTGCACTGGCAGTGCTGTCCCTTACTACTAAGTGACCAGGGCTCCGAAATGAATTTTTCTTGTAAGAAAAGTATAATCATTGCTTAGAAGAGAAGATGTTGAGACCTCCTTCCATAATTTGAACTTATTATCAGAAGAGATCAGTTCTTGGAAAATAATAAATAAGAAAATAAATAAATAAGAAGATTGGAGAAAAAGAGGAAGACCTTCAAGAAGATGAATTGACACAGCAACTATTCCACTGAGTTCAAAATAGCAAGATAGTGTAAGACCTGGCAGTTTCATTCTTTTTTTTTTTCTTTTTTTTTTTGCAGTTTCATTCTGTTGTGCATAGTGTAGCTATTAGACATAATTCATTTGGTGGTGGATAATAACAACCCCTTCAAAGAACATTTGCTAAATTTTTGTAATCTTCTCAAATTTCAGTAGTTTGCTAAAGTTAAAAAAGGACAGGGATCCTCGAACACTTAATTATGCTCTTATACAACCTATGCAGAGACCAGGAACCTATTATCTGAACAGAGGAAGAAAACGCTGCATGGTTTAAAATCGAGAAAGGAGTATTAGGGCTGAGTCCTCTCCATACCTGTTCAGTATGTATGCTGAGCAATTCATTCAAGAAACTAGAGTCTAAGAAGAAGAATGTGCTAACAGGCTTGGAGGAAGACTCATCAGTATGTTATGCAGATGACACATCCTTGCTTGCTGAAAGTGAAGAGGACTTGAAGCACTTGTTGCAGAAGTTCTAAGACTACACCCTTCAATATGAATTGCTCTTAATGTCAAAAATACAGAAGTCCTCATCACTGGGCCCACAATAAACACCTTTGGTATCAGAAGGTGTATTGCACTGGGAAAGTCTGCTGATAGGGACCTCTTCAAAGTACCAACGAACAGTGATGTTAAAGATAAGGTGCTCCTGATTCAAGCCTTGGTCTTTTCATTCACTTGCTACACTGCTGAGAGCTGGAGAATGAGTAAGGTTGATGGAATAGGAATTGATGCCTTTTGAGTTGTATCAGAGAAGTGTACTAAATATCCCATGGACTAGTGAAAGAACAAAGAGATAAGTCTTTGTGAAAGTGAAGCCAGAGTGCTTCTTGGAGGTAAAGATGAAGGTAAAGCTTCATCTCACACACATTTAGCATGTTGTTTGGAGGGCCCGTTCGTTGGAAAGGAACATAATGTGAATACATAAAGGTAATGAGTCAGCAAGAGAGAGGAAAACCCACAACAAGATGGATTGACCCAGTGACTAAGCAGTAGGTTCAAGTATGTCAGAGATGATAAGGATGGCACGGGATAGGGAAGGATTCATTATCGTTCATAGCATCACTATGAGTCCTACTTGACTCGATGGCTAACTAATAACAATAGCATGCATATGTGCATATACATTTGTGAAAACATAATAACTCTTCAAAGAAATAATGTGACATTTCACGGAAGCTTTAAAAAAAATATATTGTAATTTTACATGATTTGGTAAAGCACTTTGGAAAAATAGCCTGAAAAAAATCAATCTGTTTTCCATGTTCTGACATAGATTGATTCAGGGAATCATAATAAAAATATGGAACAGGAATCGTGATGTTGGCTGTTCCATTTGACATCATGATTTCCAAAAAGAATTGTCAGCTATGAAGCCAGCTTGTAATGGAAATCATATTGCTTGTGGTTTTTCCATTTGAAATCATTGGCATTAAACTGTGTTCTCCTCCTGCTCCCTCCACACACATAAGACTCATATGAAAAGCTATAAAATTTGTGTGTGCAAAAGACTTTATCACAACTGGAGAAATACTTGTGATTCATATTATTGTTGGTCAGGGCATTTATGTCTTCTAACAAAACATGAATTTTAATAAAATAGAGCCATAGATGTATTTTGATTGTGTGAAATCTTATCTTTTGTTGCCTTCAGCACCATAAGTTTTCTAGAACTACAGTATAATTTAGGGAGTTCTGATGGGCTCGTGGGTAAGGAATTTTACTGCCAATACAAAAACAGGCAGATCTGTCAGCTGCTCCAAGAGAGAAGGATGGACATTTTCCTCCCGTGTGATTTACAGCCCTTGAAAACTTGATGCAGGATCAGCTGTGATTCAGTTTTGACTCAGCACAGAACACAACAGTGTGATTGAGTACTGGTCCATTTTGAAATTTGCCTTCATATTTTTTTTTAAATTTTTTTTTGTGTACTGAAAATGTGTTAAGAATCGTGGTAAAGGAAATTTCCAAGTAAGAGGCAGGGGGTTTTTTTGTATCATTTTTTAAAAAATAGTTTCTTTTAAAAAAAATTTATTATTTTTTGTGTGTGTATGTCAAATTGGATCTGACTGGTACAGGAGATTGCCTCTCCTTCTCCAGCATAGCTTCAGATGGATTTGAACTACTCACATCTGGATTGCAGAGCAGCTTCTTACCAGTAGGAAATAGTTTCTTTTATCCTTCCAGAACTTTTCTTATTCTTTGAACACAGAGTTGATTTTTGTGGATAGTGTGAGATGTGGAACCTATTCACAGATAGGAAAACTCAAAGTTGTGAAAGTGACAATCCTATGAAAAGCAATCTACATTTTCAACATAATCCTGACACAGACACCAAACTCATTTTTCAAGAGATAGAAAAGACATTTGGCAGGTTTATTTGGAAAGGAGAGAGACCCGCAATAAACAAAGCTCTTCTGAAAAATAAAAATGAAGTGGGTGGCATAGCACTCTCTGATGTCAAAACCATAGTAACACAATCGTAGTAACCAAAAGAACATGGTACTGGTACAATGACAGACACTTGACCGACACAGTAGAATCAAGAACCCAGGAATCAACCCATCTACCTATAGTCGGTTGGTATTTGACAAGGAAGCAAAACCTATTAATTGGGGAAATGACAGCCTCTTCAATAAATGGTGCTGGCAAAATTGGACATCTATCTACCTACAGAAAACTGAAGCAAGTCTCTTTGCATTTAAAAAAGCAAGATTTTGTCATCTGCATATTTCCTGACTCTTATGTGTTTTGTTATTATGAATTGATTGCACTTCATACTGTTTCAGGGAAGAGCTGTGCTCTTATGTTGTTATTGATAGGTATTGAGTCAAATCCAAAGCATAGCAACCCTATGAATAAAGATCTGAACCTGCCTCATCCTGTCCCAGCTTCATAGTCTCCGACACACTCAAGCCCACTGCCATAGTTACTGTATCCACCCATTTCATCGTCTTCTCTTTTGATGACTCTCTACCTCTCTAAACATGATGTCCCTTTTCAAGGAATAACCCCTCTTAACATGTATCTATTTGTGGCATTGTTGGCTCTCTTGCTCTTTTCATTTTGTCAGATATGTTTATAAGGAACGGAAACTGGACTTAGGCTATGTTTGGCTTGGACTTAGGGTCTAACAGGTACTGGTGTGATTTGGACAAGTAACCTATGTTCACCAACCTCAGTTTTCCCGTTCATCTATCAGTAATCTTATCCTACAGGGTAGTTATGTAGCTCAAATGTTACAATGTGGGTGAATGTACAGTGAAGCGCTATACTAGTGAACAAAGGCCGCACAATGTATATAAAGGCTGTACAATATATAACAAAGCACTATACTAGTGAACTAGTGTTGATACCATGTTTATACTAGTGCTGTGTGTGTTTTAGGCTAGATTCTTTAGAGAAGGGGAGAAAAACCCCAACACTCAACCTTCAATCAAACTTACTATACATGAAAGAGAGGAAGAAGAAATTGATTTAAAGGAAATGGTTCACAGACTTGTAGAGACAAGTCCCAGGTCTGTAGGTCAGACCACAGGCTGGAGGCAGCTGGATAGGTAGAATCTGGGTCCTCAGCAGGCTCCTAGCAGGCTTGCAGGGTCTCTGACTGCTGAGTTTAGATGCTGCCAGCTTCCAAAGCTGACTTGTCCGAGGTCAATGTTAGGAAGCAGGATTGCAGACATTTGACATTGTATACTTAAGAGTTTGGTGTTAGCAGGCCAGATCCAAAGCCAGATAGATAGCCAGATGGAGATCTGTCAGAAAGCTTTCTGATGCACACCCATGTTTGGTGCTGCTTTGTTTACAGTAGTAAAGAGTTAGAAACAGCCCAAGTGCCCATCAACAAACAAATGGATATAGAAGCTGTGGTATATTCACACAATGGAATGTTATGCAGCACTGAACAAAAAAAGAACTCATGAAATATTATACAAAATGGGTGACCGTGGGGGACATTACGTTGAGTGAAATATCTCAGTCACAAAAAGACAAATACTGTATAATGTCTCTACTATAGAATGGGACTGATATGGGGCTTGAGAGGAAACTTAAGAAAAGAGGGGATAAATAATGTACAATATACATGGCTTTGAAACAGATGAGGGCGAGAACTGTGTAAAAGGAATATATGATTAGGTATTATTGGCATGGCAAGAGTCCTGAATAAGAGCTGCATAGTAAAGTGGTCCAGGGCAGGGTGGAGGGGACTGCATAACAATGAAAGAACTTTTTTACTAAAAATAAAAAACAAATAGGGGGAGGGGGAACGGGGAGGAAAATGTGCAACAATGAATTCATGGAAAGCCCAGTTCTTTAAAACTTTCATTAAAATCTAAAAAAAAAAGCTTTCTGGCTTTTTGCCAGACAGTCTAAACATAAATACAATGAATGTGATCTATACACTTGAGGAGACTTACCCTTAATCATTTTATTTTGTTACCGTGAGCCGTGTGGGTACATGGTAACTTACAGTTCAAGGAAAGATTGACAGTGAAGCTTTTTACCATTAGGCCACCAGAGGTCCATAGATGTTAACATTTACAGCAATATCAGATGGATCTTGGCTGAGAGAAGAAAATACCAGAAGAATGTCTGTTTCATTGACTATGCAAAGGCAATTGAATGTGTGGATCAGAACAAATTGTGGCTGACCTTTTAGAAGAATGAGAATTCCAGAGCACATGATTGTGCTCATGAGAAACCTATACTTGGACCAAGAAATAGTCGTCAGAACAGAGGAAGGAAACACTGCATAATTCAAAATCAGGAAAGGAGTGCCTCAGGGCTACATTCCACCTGTCTCCATACCTTTTCAATCTATATGCAGAACAGATCATTTGAGAGGGTGGACTTTATGAGGAGAAATACTGCATCAGACATGGGGGAAGACTCCTCAGCAGCCTATGATAAGCTGATGACAGACACAACCTTGCTCGCTGAGACTGAGGAGGAGCTGAAGCATTTGTTGCAGAAGGTCAAGGACAGCAGTCTTCAGTATGGATTGGAGCTCAACATCAAGAAGACATAGATTTTCACCACTGGACCAATTGGCTGCACCATGATAGATAGAGATTGAGGTTGTTAGTAATTTCAGAATGCTTGACTCCACAATCAGCTTTTGGCACCAGAAATCAGAAAAGGAAAAGGTGAAATGCATTGGGAAAATCAGCCATCAGAGACCTCTCTAGAATGCTAACCAGTAATGATGTCAGTCTGGAGACTAAAATATGCCTGATCTAGGTCATGGTCTTTGCAGTTATTTGCTATGCGTCAGAGAGCTGAACAATGAATGACTAACAATGATAGAAGAAGGATCAATGCCTTTAAGTCGTGGTGCTGGAGATGAGTGTGGAACATTCCATAGATGGTCAAGAGAACACACAAGTTTATCCTGGAGAGGGTGGAATCAAATTTCTCTTTAGAGGCAAGGATTTTGAGCCTCCATGTCACATACTTTGAGCATGTTGCCAAGAAAGACCAGTCCCTGAGGGGCATCATGCTAGGAAGGGTGTAGGGTCAGCACAAGAGAAGACAACCCTCAATGAGATGTATTGACACACAGTAACTGAGGTCAAGGGGATGGGTGTGTCAGAGATAGTGAAACTGGCTCAGGGTAGGACAGAGTTCAGAACTTTTGTGCATAGGGTCACTGTGAGACACAGGCAACTTGATGACACGTAACAACAGCATACTGTGGAATACACTCACATTAGGGAGCTCTGATGGCTTAGTGCTAAGGAATTACACTGCAAACCCAAAGGTACATGATTTGAAACCACCAGTTAGTTGTTCCACATAAGAAAGATGGCCAGTCGTCTGTGTGATTTACTGCCTCTAAAAACCTGCTAGCGCCTCAGCTGTGATTTGGTTCTGACTCCCAGTGCACATCAGCAGCATGGCCACATTGACACACAATAATAGCCTCCCAGAGAGGAAGTACATAAGTTTTGAAAAGATAAAGAGAATGTGTGGATGACTGTGGCTTCCTATCTCACATAAATGTAACAGAGTTTACTGATAATATGTATATATATAGTAAGGATTATTAAAGATAATATACGTGAATTTATATTTGCATCATTGAGACTGCACTGATTTACATTTTACCCTGTATAACAGTAACATTTGGTAAACGTTTCCTTGCAGTGTATTTTCATTTTTTTAAGAGAAACAGATGGTACTAATGAGCTAATACTCTCCCAACTTTCTCAATAGTTGATCTTTCCTAAAATGATAGAATGCCCAGCTGCCTGAGGAAGGACTTGTATCTCTTTGCTCTGCCAAGCCTCTTTATTAAAAAAAATATTATTTATCTGCATGATTGTTAAAAATACTCCTTTGACTGGATGTCACCTTCCTGTAGCAGAGTCCCTGCTTAGGTCAGAGGTCAGATTACTCTGTATCTATCACTATTCCTATTTGTTTGCAGAGGGGCTTAGAGACTGAGCAAACCCTGGGCATCATGCCAATTCATTGTGCAAATAATTTCTGAATTAGTAGGTTTTGTGTTTAATCTCAAACATAAACAAAAACTCAGAGTTGCTGCCACTGACTCACTTCCAAATAATAATGACCCTTCATTGGGTTTCGGAGGCTGTGTATTTTAACAGGAAGACACTATCCATCTCTTACTCTAGGAAAGGTGCTGCTGGATTCGTATGGCCAGAGCCCTTTAGGATAACAGTGGAACCCCGCAAGGACTACGGCACCAGAGTTCCCTTTAGTAGGGACTACAGTTGTTGTTATGTACTATCAAGTCAGGACCAACTCATAGCTGACCCTCCGGCAGAACTATGTTCCTCTAGTCTCCTTGCCAAACAGTTTTCATCTCATCACAATTAAGTTAATCAAGCTGAATTTAAAATTTCCAAGTTTAACCTCTTCATCTTGATGAATTTTCTGTCTGGTAGCGCTATAATTGTGAATGTTCTCTTAATGAAAAAGCTCAGAACGATAGAAAAAGAAGCTTCCTGTTCATTAATAATGAACAGGAAGCTTATACTCTAGGGATTATTTTTTTAATTGAAAATGTTTGGCTTGATACCACTTGTCATCCCTGGCACAGAATCACACAATTAGAGAGCTGGGAGACCTTTAGAAATCAATAAAAATATACTAGAAACCATTTAGTATAATTCCTTTATTACTAAGACTAAGAATTACACTGTTAGGACATATTTAAACATTTGTCTTACTGAAACTACATGCACACAAGTCTATCCCATTCCACTTTGACCTGAATTCTATCCATTATTTTAAGATTTAAACATTGGCATGACTTCCCCCTACCCACCAATCTTCAGTAAAGAGTTTTTGTCTTAAAATGTTAAATGCTTTCAGGAGCATTTCCTTCTCATCATCAGGAAGAAACAAACCCTCATTGATCCAGTAGTGAATGTTTTAAAAAGGCCTGTATTCTTGGTCCTGGGCTCCATAGTAGCATCGGCAGGCAGGGGGAGAGGGAGATTTTGATTCTGTTTCCACTGTGCTTGTAGGAAGTTCTTAAATAAATAAAAAAGCAAATGCCAGTCCCTGAAATGAGCTGCCTGTTGCTCTCTTTACTTTGGTAACCCTCCTTTTTTTTGCATTTGAAAATCAGTTTTCTTCAGACAATGTTTCTGTGTGGTCCTGTGGAAATTAATAGCCTTTCCATGTGTTCGTACGGGATAATTCTATAACTAAATTATATAATAAATTAATTTTTAGTAGTCTTTGGTTCAAAACACTTAGCGGTCTCAGGGCATTACTCTCTTGCCATTTAAGCTAATGCAATTGTGTATCTAGTAATGATTGAAGACACTTTAATAAAGCAAAGAATTCTTTTATTAACGCTAATAGATTTAGGGTGATCAGAATTTCTGAAGTGAACACTCAACTTGTATTTATTACTAGATTAAATAAATGATTAGGATTCAATTTTGGTCGTAAGTAATAGGAGATTTTTTTTTATTTAAATAAAAAAAATTTTTTAAAAATTAGTTATGCTTTGCTTTACTTTAAAAGTTAGATTCTGACAGAATATAAGTCTCTACAAAGAGTAATGCTTATAAATGCTAGGAAGAGTTTGTTCAGTGCCAGTGCTCATGAATTTTAAGATGTAAAACTACTTTGTGAAATGAAAACATGGAAAGTTAAGAGAACATCTGTTAACTTCTAACTTTTTGCATATGAAGATCAGTGGGTTAGTTCATATTACTTTTAACACTTTAAACCAAACTAATAATAGAGGTTCATTGGTGAAGAAATACTGAGACACACTAAAAAATAAGAAATACCCAAATACACAAGGAAAACCAAATAACTAATTGTAGTGTGCATTTATGGATGTGTGTTTAAATATATGTAACTATAATTTACTCCCTGTGGAGATTTTTTTAAATCATTCTAGCAATTCTTAGAACATACTATTTTTTCTCATATGTTTATTCTTTTTAAGATTAATTTCACAAATTAAATTTAGATGTGTTTGAAGACTTTTGAATATACTTGCAAGCTAAAACATTGATACCATCTACGTTCAGACCAAACTTGACAAATAGATGAAAAAAATCTAGTTTTAGTTTGCATTTTCTGTGGGAATAAGTCTTTGCTCATAATTTTTTAATTATTATTAATTTTAATGAAAGTTTGCAGAGACTCTGGACTTCCATTCATTCATTGCTGCACTTTTTTCCTTGCCCAACATCTCCCCCGCCGCCCCAGTTTGTTCTTCTCTTTGAAAAGTAAAATTCTTTCATTGTTATACAATCCCTCCCACCCAAGTCCATTTTACTATGCAGCTCTTATTCTGGACTCCTGTCATGACAATAGTACCTAATCATATATTCCTTTTAAACAGTTCTCTCCCTCATCTGTTTCAATGCTGTTGTTGTTATGTGCCATTGAGTTGCTTGCAACTCATAGCAACCCTATGTACAGCGGCCCTAAACTCTGCTCCGTCCTGTGCCAATTGCACTGTCTCTAATAAACCCATCCTGATTACCCCAGTCACTGAATCAATCCATCTCATAGAGTGCCTTCCCCTCATGCGCTGTCCCTCCACCCTCCCAAGCACGATGCCCCTCTCCAAGGACCTGTCCCTCCTTACAACATGCCCAAAGTACGTTAGACGAAGCCTCAGAATCCTTGCCACCAAGGAGCAGCCTGGTTTAACCCTTTCCAGAATAAATCTATTTGTTTTCTTAGCAGTCCATGGTACACTTAATACTCTTCTTCAGCACCACAGCTCAAAGGCATCAGTTCTCCTTCTATCCTCCCTAGTCATTGTCCAACTCTCCGACGCATAACAAGCGATTGCAAAGACCATGGCCTGTATCAGACGCACCTTAGTCTCCAGAGAGACAACATTGCTCTTCAGTACTTTGGAAAGGTCCCTAACAGCAGACTTTCCCATCGCAATACGTCTTCTAATTTCCTGCCTACTGGTGCCAAGAGTGTTGACTGTGGAGCCAAGCAAACTGAAGCTGTGAACAATCTCAATCTCTTCACCATCCATCCTGATGCTGCCAATTGGTCCAGTGGTGAGAATCTTTGTCTTCTTGACATTGAGCCTCAATCCATAGTGAAGGCTGCAGTCCTTGACCCTCTGCAGCAAGTGCTTCAGGTCCTCCTCAGTTTCAGCAAGCAGGGTTGTGTCATCTGCATAATGCAGATTGTTGATAGTTCTTCCACCACTCCTGATGCGACATTCCTCCTCATAGAGCCCCGCCTCCCAGATAATCTGTTCTGCATACAGGTTGAAAAGATATGGAGACAGGACACATCCCTGGAGTACGCCCTTCCCAATTTTGAACCATGCAGTGTTGCCCTGCTCTGTTCTGACGACTGCCTCTTGGTCCAAGTATAGGTTTCACATTAGCACAATCAAGTGTTCTGGGATTCCCGTTCTTCTCAGAGTCAACCACAGTTTGCTGTGATCCACACAGTCAAATACCTTTGCATAATCAATGAAACACAGATAGACATTCCTCTGGTATTCCCTGCTTTCAGCTAAGATCCATCTAACATTAGCTACGATATCCCTAGTACTACGACCCCTTCTAAACCCATCCTGGACTTCTGGCAGTTTTCTGTTGATGTGCTGCTGTTCTAGTCGTTTTTGGATAATCTTCAGTAGAATCTTGCTTGCATGTGAAATCAATGATATTGTTCTATAGTTTCCACACTCTGTTGTGTCACCCTTCTTTGGAATGGGAACAGATATATAGATCTCTTCTAGTCAGTTGGCCAAGTGGTTGTTCTCCAGATTTCTTGACATAACTTGGTGAGCACGTCCAGGGCAGCATCTGTTAGCTGAAATATGTCAATTGGTATACCATCTATTCCTGGGGCCTTATTTTTAGCCTCTTCCTTTAAAGCAGCTTGAACTTCTTCTTTCATCACCATAGGCTCTTGCTCATATGTTGTTTCATGAAATTCTTCTGTGTCTGCCAATTCCTTTTGATACAGTGACTCAGTATATTCTTTCCATCTTCTTTTAATACTTCCTGGATCACTTAATGCAGTATACATAATTTATTCCATCTCTCTCAGTCTCCCCTCAACCCTGATGTCAGTCCTATTTTACAACAGTGGCTCTATGCAATATTTGTCCTTTTGTGACTGAGATAGTTTACTCAGCATAATATTCCAGGGTCACCCATTTTGTATAATATTTCATGGGTTCCTTGTTTTGCAAAGCAGCATAAATTACATTGTGTGAATATACCACAGTTTCTTTATCCATTCGTTTGTTGATGGGTACTTAGGTTGTTTCCAAATCTTTGCTATTGTGAACAAAGCTGCGATCAACATGGGTGTACATATATCTGCTTGGGTGGCGGTTATGGTTTCTTTGGGGTAGATTCCCAGTTGGAGTTGCTGTGAAATGCGTTCAAGTTAGCACAACTCATAGCGACCCTTATGAACGAAACGCTTGAAGCCCCTCTATAACTCTCAGTATCAAAGTTCATAGGGTTTCCAGACACATGTTATTTAGAAAATGAATGCTGGTATTATCTGGCTTTATTTTGTGTCTGCTGCTCTACGGAAGACATTTTTTTACCTTGAAAAAGTGTCTATATTATGTACATGCATTTCTGTTGGTTACCTCTCTCTTTTACTTGCCAGTTTTAAACAGCTTAATTGAAAAATTTTCTCACCTTAACAGTCACCTGTTTTATCTAAAAAAATCAGTCATTAGTAAATACATGCATACTTATTTATAGTGCTTTACAGCTATTGTCATAACCTAATTTATAGCATTTCCGTCACACTAAAAGGGAACCTAGTGCCCATTTTTAGTTACTACCCATCCTCAACACTAATTTATATCGTTTTTCTATTTATTTCTTTTCTCACATAAGAATTACACAGTATTATCTTTTGTGTTGGACTTTTTCCTTTGAGCATACATACATGTGTACTGTGTATCTCTGCTACCTTTTCTGTATTACTGAGTGGTATTCTATTGAAAAGATTTTTTTTTTTTTAAAAAAAAAGCTTATTCATTCACTAGTAGATGCATATTTGCATTCTTCCCCCCACTCTCACTGCTTTTTGGCCACAGTAACATTAAATTGACCAGTAGCTGTCAGTTATCCCTTCATAATATTCTCTCAAATTATTGTTCTTTTTCATAGTATTTGTGATTCTCTGAAAAGACATGTTAGCTTATTAATTATCACCTCTCTTTGAAAGTAGATACCTTGTCTGCTGCTCTTACTTGTTATATAGCCTTAGCGTTTAGATGCTTTTTAAAATTTTTTTAAAATGAATGTTCAAAGAAATACCTTCCTCTAAGCTGCTGATTTTCACATACTTCATGGAGTTAGCTTGGGAGAGTTTTCTCAGGAAGTGTGATTGAGCAAAAGTTTAACATGTGAGGTCAAAAGCTGTTAATGAAAACTTGCAAATTATCTTTTCCTATTATTATTGAGGATAAAGCTGCATTGTTTAACCACTTTAAAGCAGAAAGCTAAGTCCTCTAAAGATGTAACTAATTTATTTATTCACTGGGTAATAGCAAAATAAATGCCAACCAAGCAACTAAAAACACATTTATCTTCTAAAAAGTATACAGCTTTTCCTTTCTAATGTGGCATTTTTCTTAGCTTTTGTCTTTTCAGAAAAAGGTGACATAGTCTTGTCCAAAGTTTGAACACAAAAATATTTAACTATAGGGTGATAACATCATCTAATAAAGACAAATGTTATTGGTCACATTCCAGTAGGTTGAATATTGAATATTCAGATCAGAGCAAATGAAAAGAGAGGCTAAAGCTATCATGGTTTGCTCTGTTAACTTTGTGTTATATTGTCCCCATGTGTGATATTATTGTATGAGCCCAGTGGTAAGGAGTGGCACTGCTAAACTGTGGGTGCGAAGTTTGAATTCACCAGCTGCTCTGTGGGAGGAAGATGGGTAACCACCTCCTGCAGGAGCTGCAGGTGCTGACGTGTCAGGAAGCATGAATGGCAACAACGCGGCAACCTCCCATGCAATTTTCAGTCTTTCAAAACTGAAGAGTCAGCTGTGAGTTGGTTCTAACTCACCAGCTTGTAATAACAATAGTAAAATATAGAAGACACATTTTAAAACCGGCATCAGTAGCCAGGAAATTAAAAGATGTTTTGCCATGGGAAAGTCTGCTGTTAGGGACCTCTCCAAAGAGCGGTGGTGTCTCTCTGGAGACTAAGGTGCACTGATATAGGCCGTGGTCTTTGCTATCACTTGTTAAGCATCAGAGAGTTGGACAATGACTAGGGAGGATAGAAGGAGAATTGATGCCTTTGAGCTTTGGTGCTGGAGAAGAGAATTAAGTGTACCATGGACTGCCGAGAAAACAAACAGATTCAGCCTGGAGAGGGTTAAACCAAGCGGCAAGGATTCTGAGGCTCCGTCTAACATACTTTGGACATGTTGTAAGGAGGGACTGGTCCTTGGAGAGGGACATTGTGCTTGGGAGGGTGGGGGGACAGCGCTGGAGGGTAAGGCCCTCTGTGAGGTGGATTGATTCAGTGACTGGGGTAATCGGGATGGGAGTGTCAGAGACAGTGCGATTGTCACAGGACAGAGCAGAGTTTAGGGCTGTTGTAGATAGGGTCGCTATGAGTTGCAAGTGACTTGACGGCACATAACAACAACAAAATAGACATTACCTTTTCAAAGCTATCTTGATTTACTTGCTACTTGACACCGAGTTTCACTAGCAACAATGCCTCTTTACATAATTTTAAAGTGGTAGTATAGAACAGCTGTTAGTTTATGTTGTATAGTTTTTCCTCATTTTTTCCCCACTGTTATGTAAAATGCTTTCTTCCTGTAATTCATTTGGGAGAGTAGTGCTAATCTTCCAGGATGTTTTGAGAATTATTGATAGAAATTTTTGTTTTATCAGCAACTCAATATATAGTAATTTTTCATGTATCTACTTGATTAGGGTCCAGTGACCAAACCATTAGGTAAAGTTGAGGTTATTAGAAAATGGAGCTGTCATTACATAACTTCTAGATCATTGAGAATCCAGTCATGTTAATGTAGAACTAAGCATCACAGCCAGTATTACTCTAGCTTTCCCCCTGAGCATTCCAGGCGTATGCCATTAATATGCAAAATAGTTGGGGAGTAGAGCCTTTTCTATGGTAATAAATGTAATATGTTGGATAGAAGCCAAAGCATTTAAGGCAGTGAATTATGTTTTCAGGGAAGATTCCCCACTAAGTTTTGGGTGCCAATGCATGCCAATGCCTTGTATCCAGTTGTGCGTGGTCGCTTTTGTTTGGTTATGTGATTGCAAACATGGTGATTTAAAGTTTGGCTGTGTTTTGGAGATGAGTAGTAGCTCTTGAGCAAAGGTGTGGTTTGAATAAATTGATGTCTTAAGAGGATTGTTGTTATTAGATGCCGTGGAGTTGAGTATGACTCAGAGCAACCGTATGAAAAACGGATCTGAACCCTATCCGTTGTGTGTGATCCGTACAATCTCTGACACATTCGAACCCATTGCTGCAGTCACTCTGTCAATCAACCTGGCTAAGGATCTTCCTCTCTTTTGCTGTCCCTCCACCTCTCCAAACATGATGTTCCTTTCCAAGGACTAGCCTCTCCTAGCAGCATGAGGATTAGTTTGACATAAGAGGATTAGTCAGAGAGTAATAGATGAGGTCTGTCAATGAGAGTTACATGATGAAGATAAAAGATATTGAATACTGGAATCAGTAAGCTGGATATGAATTGCATGTTGGCATAGAGATGATTTTTGGGTACCTTAAAAAGTATATATTCATTAGAATAAAATTCTTTATTATATACCATTTTTCAGAAAGTTTGTCACCTTGTCATAGCAGTACGCCTATACCTCAGACCCCAGAGACAGCCTTTATAAATGGCTATGTATTGATGTACTATACAAAATTGAAAATGAAACTATCATTTTATAGTGCCTGTCATATTTTTAAAGGGAAAAATGGTATGTAATTACATACATACATACATACATACATACATACATATATATATATATACCAGTAATTTTAATGCTTTTTAAAATACTTGCTTAAAGTGTTTTTATTTTAAAAATAAGAGGATATATGTGTGTGTATATGGAACATGTATAGACACCATGTAGTTACTGCTTTATCATAGTGTTTTGGTGCTATTTATACATATCCGTCTTTACTTAGTCTTGTTTTATTTTTAAATTTATTTGTTGATGCATAAGACTTAAGAGTAAAACAATAAAGAATTTAAATAAAAATAATAGAAGATATTGCTGGTCTTACCTTAGGTATAGTATATACTTATTGCTGATTATATTTGTGGAACTTTATTGAAAATAGATAATTTGACAGAAATGACAGGTGTGATAGATCATCAAAAGTTGCAGACACTTTGGTACTTTATCTCTAAATACTACCAACACGTATGTCCTAAGAAGGACCTTCTCGTCATCATGCTAGAAATGCACCATTACTGTGATACTATTAATCTACAACATAGTACATGTTCAGCAGTACACTTATAAAGTCCTTTTTATTTTTATTAAATTTATTAAATTTTGTGTACTGTCAAATCAGATCTGACTGATATAGGAGCAGATTGTCCCTCCCTCTCCAACAGAACACTTAGTGGATTTGAACTGCGTGCTTCTGGGATTGCAGTGCAGCTTCTTGTCACTAGGCCACTAAAGCTCGCCAATGAAGTCCTTTTTTGAAATTGTGATTTTAACTAAAATTTACAGAAAAGTTGGCTTTTCATTCATTCTTTGATGCACATTTTCCTCCCTTCTCTCCTTAGTTCACTTAAAAAAAATCTATTCATTGTTGTATAAATTTCCTCTCTCCCATTCACTCCTCTTCCTTAATAAAGTTATTTGATTAAAAAAAAATTAGGACAAATTCTAGTCAGTCGACACATCATACAGTTACTTGCTGTGTCTGACAGATCTTAATCTAAGACAGTTCCCTTACTTTTTTTTTTTTTTTTTGGTCTTTATCACATCTCTGCATTTTTTTTTTAAGGAATCCTATTGGCAGGGATGTTTTGTTGGAAAGAATAGAGTGATCTTGAGTTTGTCTCATAATTTTCTTGAAAGCAGACATTTCTAAGAGTATAAAAAAAAGTTGGTTTTATGTGCCATCGAGTCGCTGTGTACAACAGCCGTAAACTCTGTTCTATCCTGTGCCAGTTGAAAAGTATGTAACTTTAATTTGCTGAGGATAATCATCTGATGATGATTCTTCTCTTCAGTGTTGAATCTCCTGTAGTATAGAAAAGCTTCAGTTTTGCTAGGACATTTGTAGGGTATTGCCAAAAAGACTGTTTTAAATGAAGGAAGAATCAGGAAATAGCACTTATGAGAATTCTGTACTCTTTTGTTCAGCTACTTAACAGTTTAATAGAAGTCAAACTTCTCTTTGGACTGGTTTATTTTACCTGCGTTTATCCTGTTGCTTACAACTTTAAGGGACTAAGAATAGTGGTGAATATTTCTAAGCATCAACTGTTTTTTCCAGTGTATAACTGTAGTTATACTGCTTCATTTACTGCACATGGGGAAAATATCTTAAATTATTTTGTAGAAAGGAATAAATTAGAAAGCCAGCTATGCATCTTGTATTTTACTACCACTGTTCTACAGTGAATTTTTATAATCTTTTCTTTTCATAAGCAATTTTATACTGGAAAGATAATTCTAGAGAGTGCAGTGGATAATTAATAAGTAATTGTTTAATAGCTAATTAATGACAGTAACTAGAAAATTTCATTTACAATTATTTTTCATATTTGTATTATGATAATTGATAGAATTGATAACAACAATGAGGCATTAATTTCTAAATGACTGTGGGCTTTATTTTCTGCTTTGAGAGAGGTCTCTAGGCATATGAAGTATGTGAGATTAATGACCAATGTAATATTTGATTAATCAGAACTATGCTATTCTAGTGGAAAGATCGAAATACTTTTCCTATATATGCCAAGATAATAGATCTTTAATTTTCCCCCCCTCACTACTCACCATTTTCTTTTTTAGGCAACAGAAATTTTGCCAAAGATGATCCATTGGAGTTTAAGTCTCACCAGTGGTTTGGAGCATCTGTGAGATCAAAGCAGGATAAGATTTTGGTAAGTTTACTGTAGGTTAGCTTTAATTCATTGAGATATAGGTGCAGAAAGTTCTGCATTTTGAAGCTGTTAATAAAAGTCAGTGTACCTCATGTGCAAAACATAAAAAATAAGGTATCTCTGATCACAGGGTACTCCACTAAGGATACCATCAGCTGATAATGAAAGTCAGTGTACCTGGCTGGTGTGCAGAACATAAAAGTTAGATAAGGATCCCATCTCTAATTGCCTTTCAAAGATCTGGCTTCTGCTGCTCTCCAGTTTCTTTTCTACTTTGTTAATTTTTCCTCTCCTCACTTGATACTTCTCTTCTGGCTTTTCTTTTTATCTTCTTTCCATCCTGGCATAGGAATAGTGTGCCTTTGATTTATTCAAGACCTTAATACTCATCTCTTTATTTTTTTTTTTCATGTTTTAAGGACTTTTCATTAAAGCGAGAATTTTATAATCCAAATTACATTTCCTTGCTCAGTTATCAATTCTGTTACCTAAAACAGAAGTGACATTCTGAGCTATTCCACAGTAAATGATTGCAAAATTAAAGAAAGGAATGCTTTAAATTTTTGTACTTTGCTTAAAATTCTTTTTCCCAGCCTCTAGAAAACATAAATTTGTTTTTATATTTTACTATTTTCCCCCCTTTGTTTAGTTTTTAAATGACTAAGTAATGTAGGACTAGCGCATACTCTGTATATCGGTTCAAACTTTCCTTTTTTTTCCTTTTTTTCTTCAATATTTAAGCTTTTCGATGTTTAGTTCTTTTTCTTCAGTGAAGCATGAGTTTTCTTTCATGGTCCCTGATCATCTGTAAGTATAAAATAAAGGCGGTCATAAATACATATACACACAAATATTTCTAATAAAATCCCACGGTAGAGATACCATTTCCCAAACTGGTAATTAATAAACACTGCGCATTGCTGCTTTCCTCTTTGGGATTCTTAGAAATAAAGACTGGTTCTCTTTGTTCACCAAACCCTTAAAAGCATAACCACTGAAATCTATTAGTAAAATCTGAAGTCGTAATCAAATGGAAAACCTCTTCTCTTTAAAAGAAACAGAAACAACCACCTTTTACCTGGTCTTTTTCTCTTTTATTGTTCCTCCCACTCCATTTCCTCTTAGCTATACTCCTTTTCTCAAGAACAGTGTTTTATAGTACTTCTTCACATTCTCAGCTATTCCAGTCACGTGTGGCTAGGTAAAGTCTAGGTTATCACTGACTTTCAGTGTTTATAATCTATTGAGAGTTACCTTTGTAATCTAAAAACTGCACCTCTGGTGATTCACATCCACCAGTGGCTCACTGGAGAAAAACTGGGCAGTTTCCTACTGTGCAGTTTAAGAAACTCTGGAGTTTATTGGGTTCTTAAATTTTCTAACCTGACAACGGTACATTTGATTATAAGTTAATACACAGTGGAGGGTCCATTTGCCGTTTGTATTTAGTGTTGAATATTTTCTTTATGTTGAATTAGAATGTGATTAAGAAGAAAGAGTTATTTACCAGGGAGGAATTTAGCAGTGATGGCCATCTGGTTATTTGGTTCCCTATTGCTTGTCTTTGTTTGCAGGCCATTTCTGGGGGTGGCTGTGGAGGATGATGTTCCCAGGATCTCCAGGGGAGGGCTAGATCACTTGGTAGTCGGTTTGGATCCTTTTGATCTATTTAAACTTTTTTAGGCAATGTGCTCTGTGCTAACTTGTCTGTTTAGCATTTGGGAATCAGATGGAATTGAACAGTGGTGTTTGGTGAAGAGGAGGAACCCCAAATCAGACCTTTGGGCTCATCTCCAAGTTCAGTACTGACTTGGTATTTGATTACTCTCTTTTTCTATTTCCTCCTCTGCAAAGTAGGGATAACAATTGTGTTACCTCTGTTGTGTTTGTTAGGATAAGTCAGATAATCTGCACAGAGTGGCTGCATGGCGCTTGGCATTTTGTAAGCCTTTACAAAATTTAGCTGTTTCTTTTGTGTTAATATTCATGCTTCATCATGGAGATACATGAACAATGTAAACCACAGTGCTTTTGTAGAAAGAGGTATGGTGGCATGCTAAGTTTGCATTGTCTAAATATCTGTGTGTGTGTTTAAAGTAAAAATAACATTGAAAAGAATGGAGATCCCAGAACACTTGATTGTGTTCAAGTCAAACAGGTTCCTAGTCCAAGGAGCTCTTGTCTCACAGAGCAAGGGAGCACTTCATGGTTCAATATGAGGGAAGGAATGTGTCAGGGATGTATTCCTTCTCTACACCTTTTTCATTTGTAAACTAAACATATCATTTGAGAAACTGGACTTTATGAAGAAGAGTGTGGCATGAGGATTGGAGGAAAATTAAACAACACCTTGTGTTACACAGATGACACAACTTGCTGAAGGTAAGGATTTGAAGCACTTTATGCAGAAGATTAAGGACTGCAGACTTTAATATGAATTGCCTCTCAGTGTCAGGAAGAGAAAATCTTTGCTACCAGGCAAATTGACAGCATCATGGTAGATGGAGAAAGGGTTGAAGTTGGTAATTATTTCATCTAACTTGGATCCCCAGTCAGCATCCCTGGCACCAGTAGTTAGGAAATCAAAAGATGAGTTGCATTGGGAAAATCAGCTGTCAAGGACATCTCCAGAATGCTAATGAGCAGGGATGTTAGTCTAAAGACTAAGGTATGCCTGATCTCAGCCATGATCTCAGTTGCTTGCTATGCTTCTGAAAGCTGCACAGTGACTAAGGATGAGAGAAGCTGTGGTGCTGGAGAAGAGTAGTAAACATGCTGTGGACTACGAAGAGAACTTAACAGGTCTGTTCTGAGGGAAGTGAAGCCAGGTTGCTCCTTGGAAGCCAGGATGATAAAACTCCGTATCACATACTTTAGGCATATTGTAAGGAGTGGCCAGTCCCTGGAGAAGGACACAGTGCTTAGAAGGGTAAAATATCAGTGCAGTAGACGAAGACCCTGAATGAGGTGGACTCACATTGTGACTCTGGCAATGGAATTAGGTGTGTCAGAGATGATGAGGTTGGTTCAAGATAGCACAAGGTTGTAGTTCATAGGGCCGCTATTTGTCATAGTCAACTTGATGACACATGACAACAACAAAATATATTCCTGTTTATGTGTTTAACAAAAAAAAAAAAATAATGCTTAAGAAATGCTTAGCATCAGGGAAAAAGAATAGTTCTGAGGTGAAAAGCCATATTTATGGTGCAGGTCCTCATGGATGACCTGGCAGAGCACTGATCATTAGAGATTATAGAGTTAAGCAGCTGGAATGATACCACACACCAGGTAAGTACTCAGTAGGTGGGAGTTTGTTCCTTGTGGCAGACAATGAAAACAACAGCAGAATTCCTTGGCTGTTTGTTAATTGCCATGCAGCCATTTTTCCTGGCTCCTGATTTCACTGGATCACTATTAGATCCATAAGCCAGGGAACTAAAGCTTTCTTTTTTCCTCAGCTTTTGCTGACACGCTTCTTGACTGTGTTTCTTTAGACTTTCCTTTGTCATATTCCTTGCTCTTTGCTGTCACTCATGTAACAAAGCCTTGTCAAGTGACCTTTCTGGATCCACACTGTGATATATAAGCTGTCTCATTGCTGGTTTCTGATCATTTTCAACTATTCCAGAGAGTTGCTTGTGCACGCACTAACACACATACACAGCCTGGAAGTTCAACTTGGCCTTCAGTGTGATGATTATAACAGCATATCTGTGGTCCAGACTAGCTAACTAGAATGCTGATGAATTACAGACATGTGCTTATTTGTCATGGGACTTTTCTGCACTGCTTAAACTGACTGGAGCCAGTTAGGCTTAGTCATGGAGGACAGAGCTACCAAATAGCAAGTACAGGGAAGGGGAAATGGTTTTTTTTTTAAAAAGTATCCAGACGTTTTGGTGATGGTTGATGGAATAAAATCAGATAGACAGTACTCTGTGGGTATGTACATTTTATAACTGTATCTTATGTGTTCTAATTTTTTTATTCATATTAAGTATAATATTCAATATACATTTTCGGTTTTTTAAGCATATTCTTCCCATTTAATTATTTTTTTCTTATTCATTCATTATTTTACATTTTCCTCCCTGCCCACCCCTCCCTCCAATTCACTTTTCTCTTTGAGAAAGAAAAAAAAAATTCTTTCATTGTTATACTATCCCCTGCAGCCCCAAGTCCACAGACCATACTTTACTATCATTTCTTTTCCTAAAATCTTGTCATGAAAATAATACCTAATCATATATTCCCTTTAAACAGTTCTCTCCCTCATCTGTTTCAATGCCGTGTACATTATTTATCCCCTCTTTTCTTAATGTTCCCTCCAACCCCAATGTCAGTCCTGTTTTACAACAGTGGCACTATGAAGTATTTGTCCTTTTGTGACTGAGATATATCTGCTTGGATGGCACTTCTGGTTTCTTTAGAGTATATTCCCAGTAGTGGAATTGTTGGGTCAAATGGTATTTTTTGAGAAAGCGCCATACTGTCTTCCATAGTTCTAATTTATATCAACCCTCTATCCAGTTTCTGAGAAATTAAAACTGACAGTACTATTTCTCCCTGAGAATGTTTAGTGAATTTGCACAGGCAACCTTTCATTAGCAGTGAAACATATTATGCACTGTCCCATCAGAGCCATTTTGATACAGTGGATTAAGCATTGGGTTGGTAACCAAAAGTTTAGTAAGTTGAATCTGCCATTTACTCTACAAGAAAAAGAGGAGGCAGTGTGTTCCATAAACTTTTACAGCCATGCAGATTCTGTGAGACAGTTACAGTCTGTCCTGTGTGGTCACAGTAGGTTGGAATTGACTTGATAGTAGTGGATTTGGGTTTAGTTTGTTGATTTATGCCAGGAACTCAGCCAGAAAAACATAAATGGATGAAACACTGGCCTGACCTTGGAAAATGTCCCAGTCAACTGAAAGATGAAGTATGAACAAATTCACAAATACATCTAATGTGGGTTAGAATGTAGATATGAAGATTCAGAGAGGGAGAACCCACATATGACTGTGAGAGATTAGGGGAAGATTTATCTGGCAGGTGAAATTTCAATAGGGCTTTGAAGAATTAGAGATGGTTTGTGGATTGAACAATGGAAGCATTCTAGAGAGAGGCACAAAGGAGCTGGAGGAAGCAGATGGAACAGTTAGTCCTTTCTGGGGCATTGATTATGTGTATTAAGCAGGACCGCGACCTGTTTTCAGGTTTTTCAAAACAAGCATAAAGCCAGTGTTGCTGTTTGCAATGTTTGTGTTAGTGCTTTGCTTAAAATTTTTACTGAAAATTCACTGAATTGTGTTTGGTAAATGAAATTGCTCCACTTTTATTTAATTAGCATGTTAGTAAAACATTATTCTATCACTTATATTTGGTACTGAAATCTATAACTCTGAAAACAAATCTTTTTTTTTCTTTATGCACAAATTATTTATTTTTTTCTATAATTATATTTTATTAATTTTCATAAACATTTACAGAGATTTTGGGTTTCCATTCATTCATTGTTGCACTATTCTCTCTACCCTCCTCCCAGTTTGTTCTTGTCCAGATGCCACAGTGCTTGTCAAAGCCAGTTCTGATTAATCTTCTTTGTCAGTGTGTCCTTTGCCATTCCCTATCACTCCTCCCTGAGAGAGACTTCACCCTGAGTCATAAGGAAAAGGGGATGGCGTATTCTCTTAGCTACTTCCTGCTGAAAAGGGACGCTGTGGGTTTCAGGGTGAAGATCTTCTCTCACTACTCTAAAGGGCCCCTTTGGCAGTAGGAAACACATAGACTATTATGGAAATTGATTTTGGAATTTAGATGCACTCTTATTGATTGTACTTGGCCATACATGTTCATATCCTTGAAGATGTATCATGGGGGTGTTGCAACCTAGAAGACACAAATTTGATGGCCTTTCTCCTGCCAGGTTAGTTCCTCAACAGCTCGCCTGATAGCTCCAGGTGATGTCTGGATCCAAGGTGGTGCCCCGAGGTCACTGAAAACAAATCTTATGTTGTTTGGCAAGAGAAGAGAAGGAGCACCACATTCCTTTTCTAATATGAGAAATTAAATGCTTTCTAATGCCAGGATGTCTCCTTTGTGCTTGAAAGTGCTATTTAGAATCATTTCAATCTATGACTTTCAGCTGAGCATAAAACATAAAAAAGAAATGTGCTACCTGTTATTATTTTTAAAACATTTTTGAAAAAATATATTTGGGCTACAAATACAACATTCAGAAAATTGATGAAAGTACTTCTTTTTAAAATCTTTATTCCATACTTTGATAATGAACATAAAGTATAAGGTAAGTTTGTTAGCTTTTCTTAATGCTTAGAAAGTGCTGTGACATTCTGTGTGTGATAGTATAAATAATCTGAAATATTGATTTTTTTTCAGAGAATTTCACTGTCACGACCTGTGCCCTCTGATTCTAGGCTTGTGCCCCATTGTACCACTGGAGGACTGAAATGAAGCAGGAGAGAGAACCTGTTGGAACATGCTTTCTTCAAGATGGAACAAAGACTGTTGAGTATGCACCGTGCAGATCAAGTATGTATCGGAAGTTGTACCAACTTTAAAGGGGAGCAGAACACCTAGTTTGTAAAAAAATATGTGTGTGTGTGTGTGTGTGGTCTGTGAGTTTTCCATAAAATGAAAGCTTGTGTATAATATTTTAGACCTGTGAGCAGAATTCTGAGAGCAGAATGACCAGATGAATCATTCCCATTAAGGTGAAGAAATTACATATATGTGTCTGTTAAATGAGTTAAAATAAAGCTCATTTTTAAGCACTGTTTGTCAGAAGATGCTCAACTAAGTCTCTTACCTAACGATGCTTCTTCAGTAGGATTGAGGCACTTGTATGCTTATAAGTTCTGTGATGTAATTCTAATGGTACTAAAACTTGAAAATGCACTGCATTCTATTAGTAACTATAGAGAGACAGCTTAAATTGGGAAGTGGAACAGAAAGCTCAAGTCTGAGTCTGATACTTCTTGCTCTTCATCATTTTCTCTATTAATTCATTCCCAATCTCATCCCTTTCTTGATGCTTCAGAAAATCCCATACTCTCCTGTTATTGTGAAGTGCTGTCAAGCTGTGACTCATAGTAACCGTGTAAGCTGCACACTGACACCTTGCCCTATCCTGTGCCATCCTTATCGTCTCTACCAAGCTGAAAGCCATTGTTGCAGTCACCTCTCCCCAGTAATATTTAAAATTTCAAATGAAAATATATTTGGAAAACTTATTTTGAAGATTTGTGGTTTGATTGTTATTGTTGTTGTTAAGTGCCATGGAGTTGTAGACAATTCATAGCGACCCTGTGAACAAAAGACCTGAACACTTGTATAACTTTCATTGTTTCTCAGAGTTCATAGGCAAACTGTTTACAGAAGTGGATGCCACTCCTGCTTCCAAGCTTGTTTTAATCAGGGAGCTCCACCAAACACTGTCCACCATGGGTAACCATTATCGCATTTGACACACCAGTGTCACC
Source organism: Elephantulus edwardii (assembly GCF_000299155.1). Lineage (NCBI taxonomy): Eukaryota > Metazoa > Chordata > Mammalia > Macroscelidea > Macroscelididae > Elephantulus > Elephantulus edwardii. Next base: position 27,562,840 of record NW_006399751.1, on the reverse strand, counting down.
CTGTTTGGCATCACAGCAACCAAGAGTTACCTCTGTAGGAGTTAACCTCTGTACAGCAAACTGACACACCAGTGCTATGCCACTTAGAGGAATGTTTGACCACAAACAATTAAAACCAGTCCTGAGGGCCGTAGATTAAAATCACCCAGCTTTGCCTTTCTACTCACTGGGCCAACAGAGCTCTCTCTAGTCTCACAGCAATTCTATGAACAACAGATCTGACATCTGACAGACAAGCATTGAACACATACGAACAGATGATAGACAAGCAAACGTATGCCTCGAAGCTGTTAACAGCAATAACATGCAAAGACACTTCCTCAATATGAAAACTGACAGATAAATTCTGCAGTGGTCTTCCCCACTCCCAACCCCTACCCCCTGTCCCAGAGGCTGTAAGGCGAGGGCCCAACTAACCCCTAATATGATGGCTCAGGCGCCAGTCACTCCTGCCCATTATCTGCAGGCTCCCCAGTGAAGATGGCTCAGGCTCAGCTCCCCGCTGTGTGTTTGTTTGTTTGTTTGTAGACTTCCTAGTGCAGCTCCATGTCAGGGTGCTGCCACTTGCAGGCTTGAATGAGAGGAACTGACACAGTGACTGTGGCAGTGCAATCAGGTGTGTCAGAAATGGTGAGGTTGTCTCGGTATAAGGCAAGGTTCAGAGCCATTGTTCAAAGGGTTGCTGTGAATTGTAGTTAAATTGATGGCACGTGACAACTACTGAATTCTTTTTTTCAATATTGGGCAACTCATAACATCAAAGCAAAAGAACTACTCAGTCTACGAAATTAAAATTATCCTCTGAGAAATGACAAATGATTTTTTGAAAAATCTCTTTTTTTCCTTAGCCTACTGCCATTACCCCATTTCTGTCAGTGGTATGCACCAGGAATCACAATCTTTGTTAGAATTTGTTGTGATTAAATGCCATCAAGTCAACCATGACTCACAGTGACCCTATGACAAGGGATCTGAACCCTGTTCTATCTTTTGTCATAAAGCCTGGACAGAGGAAGTTGACAGCTTTATCTGTTGTCCATACCATTTCCATCTCCACGTTGATATTGTATTCTTTGATAGTGAGTGAACAATTTAAAGACAAAGTTAGTGTTATTAATTCCTATATTGCTAAAATTTTTGTTTTAACACACATTTTATTCTCCACAGTTTAAGAGAATCAGTGTCTCATTTTGGGTGCTGGCTTGAGGGGCAGGATTTTTCTGTCAGTTCTGGACAAAGGTTCTTATCTTGGTTTGGCACGGTGGGCCCAGAATTCCTTGGAGATCTCCATGCAACTTGGTTTGGCATGGTGGGTCTGGCATTGCTTGGAGATCTTGCTAAAATATTGTTAACAGTGAGAAAATAGCTATAGCTATGAAGAATGAGTTAACCCTTGTGTGACTTTAAATGATGCATACAGCACCTTCTTATTTCAAAAACATGAAAACTATGATTGTTACAGTTAAAATAGTGTTTGGTTTATTGGGCATTTTTTTTTGTTTGTTTCAGTGTTTTGGTTTTTGGGTTGCTTTTTTTTTTTAATGTCTAAAGCTACTGAGTAGCTTGAGTGAGGATATGAACCCAGATTTGTCTTATTCCAAAGGAATGGTTTTCCTTCACTGCTTGTTTTTAGTTTCATTTGTATGAAAGAGCCTGAAAATGTGCACACTAATGATGATCCCTTGTGTGTATGTTAGGCTAGTAGTTTTCATCATTTTGCATCTTCAGCTTTGAACAGTTCTTTTGTAAACATGTAAGGCAGCACAAATAGAATGTGTCTGTTGTATCATGCTTTCATTTACATGGTGTAAATACAGAAATTATAAAAATCAGTTTAAACATTACATGCCTATGCCAAACAAAGATCAAGGCAGTAAACAAAAGCTGATGGGCCTGTATTGTAAATAAAGTTTTTGGTACACAGGCACACCCATTTTTTTACATACTGTCTTTAGTCATCATGTCTTAATTGTTGCCAAAGAGATTGCATAGCCTGTGAAGTTTAATATATATACTCTCCCAGGCTCCTGTACAGAAAGTTTGTTGACTTCTAATTTCAATATTGAAACTTCAATATTGAATGAATAAACGTATTAAAAGTCAAGTGCCAGTTCCATCTCTGTGGTATATAACAGCAAAAACAACATCAAATTAACTAAATCCCAAAACCAAAGCCATCGTCATCAAGCTGATTCCAACTCATGGTGACCCTTCATCAGGTTTCCAAAGTTGAAAAGTCTGAATACAAGTCCATAGCCCCATCTTTGTCCCTCAGAGAAGCCAGTGTATTTGAACCACTAACCTTTGGATTCTCAGCCCGCCAAGTACCATACTACAAAAACTTACCTAGCCTATTAGAGAAGAAATAAGCAGTCTAGGTAAAAGAGGGAGGGGGGAAGATAAAAAGGGAGGAAGTACCTTTTTCTTAATAAGTCCAACTTTTAATAGTCTACAGTCATTTTACACATTTTTTTAAAATTCAACCTTAGAAATATTAAGCTGCATAAAACCCAAATTGAGACCCCTGGATGGGTGGTTCAAGTAATTAATCTGTTTGGTTGCTAATAAAATCACCTAGCAGTTACCTCAGAAGAAAGGTTTGATGATACACCCCTAGAAAATCAGCCATTGAGAACCCAGGGGAGCACTCACAATTCTGCTCTGACATCCGTGAGATCACTATGGGTCAGAATTGACCCAGTAGCAAACAGTTCTTTTTTAATAGCCCTGGATTACATAGACAGCCTGTTCAAAGAAAAGGTACTCAGGAATAGGAATTTTAAAGCCTAGATTATATTTCCCCAGTTCCTGATAACCTTAAGCTAGGGGTCTTTGGGGGCATTTAGGTGCACTGCTAGCCTAAAAACAGAGCTTCTCTTAGAATTTGAATCTACAGGTTCGAGGGACAAAGATGAGCAGTCTCTTCCTCCTGTGATTCATAGCCATGAAAAACCAGTGGAGGATCAACTTTGAGTTGGTTACAGCTTGATGGCAGTGAGTTGAATTTGAGCTATTGATCTGCCCGTAGTGGTTGATTCATCTACCCACACAGAGTGGTTGTTTATTATTGACTCATAGCATGCTGATTTGGACTAATGAGGTATAATTTTAGTATGTTTGATCTTCTTCATAGGTCAGTAAATTATACAACCTAGTCATTTTGTAATGATTTCAGTAGTGCTATGCGTTTTGTGCAGTTACATTGCTGACTTAGGTGTTTGCTTGGTTTGCTGTGGTGGTGGTTGATGTTAGGTGCTGTCAAGTCCAGTACGACTCACAGCAACCCTGAGAACAACAGATCTGACTCCTCTCCTATCCTGTGCCATCCGCACTCTGTCTGATACACTCAAGTCTGCTGCTTCAGTCACTGTGTCAGCCCATCTTGATGGAGTTCTTAAACTGACACTCCATCCTTCCAAGCATGATAGCGTTTTCCAAGGAATAGCCAGCTTTTCGTAGCAACAAGTCCCAAGTGTGAGAGATGAAGCTTTGGCATCTTTGCCTCTAAAGAGCTAGTGTTTTTTGTCTTCTTACTTTCATTGTTGAGAAGAAGCACAATGAAATACATTAATGCAATCAACCGTTTTTACAAGGAGCAATTGATTACATTGTTGGAGTTATAAAATTATTCCCACCCTCTTTTTTGATGTTTTTCCTCCATTAACATAAACTCACTGCCCCTTAAGCTTCATGTATAATTTTTTGAGTTGTTGTTGCTATGATTTTAGATATGTCTTAAAGGCGCAGAATGCATAAAGGAAGAGTTTGTGTTTTTTTTTTTTACTAGTTAAGCTAAACTATTATTTGGTTTTAAGAAGACTGCAGAAGGTAGTTTTGGTTTAAAGTTTTGTGATTACTTTAGGATATTGTTTCAGGTGTTTATTCAGTCTTCAGTGTTCTTGAAAATTGGGAGTTATGAGGATTTGAAATTCTGTTTTGTATTTTTCTTCAGTTGATTTGGGGTTGGGGGGGTGTGTGTGTGTGTGAATATTCTTTCTTTTTAATAATTTTTATTGTGTTTTTGAAAAAATTACAGAAAAGTTGGATTTCCATTCATTCATTGTTGTATATTTTCCTACCTACCCCCTGCCCAGATCATCGCTTTTCTCCTTCCCCCGCCCCCTTTATGCTTTTTTTGTTTTTTTGGAGATTTTAATGAACGTTTATAGAGAACTTGGCTTTCTAGTCAGTCATTGTTGCACATTTTCCTCCCTGCCCCACCCCCCAGTTTGCTTTTCTCTCTGAAAAATTAAAAAAATTCTTTCACTGTTCTACAATATCCCATCCCCAGTCCACTTTACTATGTAGCTCTTACTCTGGACTGTTGTCGTGCAACTAATACCTCATCAGATATTCTGTTTAAGCAGTTCTCTCCCTCATCTATTTCAATGCAGTGTACATTTAACATGACCTATTGGGCAGTCCAGACAAGGAACTCTATTACCAACTTATTGCTGAATTAGGTTTGCTTCTCTATCATTCCTGGCTCTACATAGTAGGCGGGGCACATTGCTGTTACCTGTGCCACAGGTTATGGTGACGTAAATGTTCTTTTGGTTCTTGGCTCAGACTTAATGTTTTTGTTCTCCCTGCTTGCTTTCTGATAGTATTATTTGTACATAGACTTTTTCAGTTGGGATATCTACTTGGAGTTTTCTTCATTATTCAGCAGCTGTCAACTGCAGTGCTGCCTCGAGATAGCACAGCTCCTCAAGTATAGATGAGCCCAGGTTCTGGTCCACCTTCCTTTATTTACTAGCTGCTTGGCTATCATCAAGGGGCTGTGTAGTGGCACAGTCTATTACATGTTATACTCTATACCAAAAGGTCTAGAATTTGACTCCAACAACTTGCCATGGGAAAAAGATGGACAAGATCCTTTTGTAAAGATCTGCACCCTCTACAGTCCAGTGGGAGGTTCCCATGTGCAACTCCACAGTGATAGCTTAAACCAGGGTCATATTTACTTAAGTTCCCTAAGCCAAAGTTTCCTAATCTGAAAATCCTTACAGAATACTTGGCTTAGTCTGCTACCTGGCTTGCAATAACAAAATAAAAGAATTTGGCTCCTCTTGTTGTCATAATTAATATTACTATTTTACAGTATTATTGTCTGATGTGGAAAATGAAAGCAGTTATTAGTTGTCTGTAGAAATAAACTCTAAAGCTTTCACTGAAATAGATTTGATATTCAACATAAAATTGAAAAAATTTATGTAAAAACTCACTTTATATGTTGTACTTGTTAAAAAAACATTTTAAAGGATAGTTAGGATTTTTGGATGAACATTCTGGGAAACCAACTAAAGCTGATAATGGTACAGTAAGATAATTGAAAAAGAATGTCTTTATAAACAGCCTGAAATAGTTCCCCAGATGCAATTTGAATAAAGGAAATAAATGGTTGACTTGAGGTCAGAGCAAGAATTCCTTAGTGTGATTCACTAGACCCTGGAAACCCCAGCATCGCATTTTCCCACTCCTTCTTGTTCAGAAAAATTTACTTTGGGTGAGGGTTACACTCTTGAGGCTGTTTTTTTCAAAATGTATTCTAAATTTGGATATTAAATGTGTAATCTTGGGCAGTTACCAAGTTTTTCAAATGGGTTAAAAGTTCTTGATGGGATTATTTGACAAATATTTTTGGAAATTTGTTTTCTTTATTACTGAAAATAGGTATATTATTTTTTGGTTCCTGTATTTTGATGACAAATAGAGTGAAAATAGAAAAAAATTATATTTTTTGGCATTGGCTGTAAGAATTATTTGCTAACTGAAAGTTTATGTTTTCCATTATTTCTTTTTATCCTCAAAATAAAATAAAAAGGCATTTTTCCTCACCTGCTTCTAGGTATACAGTATTCCTTAATTTAAATTTCATTTAAATTCATTGTCTAATATTCAGAATTATCTTTTTTGAAAACTGCAAAAAAAAAGGAGGAAATGGTTATAAGAGTACAAAACTGTTGAGTCTAGTGTCAACTGGAAAATACTTGAAAGTGTTGTGTTTACAATGTGCATTTTAATTTGACATTCGTGCTGGGCATGGTGAAGGAACTCTGGTGTTGCAATGGTGAACTACACGGCTACTAATGAAAAAGTTGGAATTTCTGCCCACTAACAGCTCCAGTAGAGAGCTCTGATGGCCTTGTGGTAAGAAGCTGTGCTGCAGGCACACCGTTCTAATCCACCAGCTACTCCAAGGGAGCAAAATGGGCAGTCTCTTCTCAAGTGTTGGTTCTGACTCAGCGGTACACAACAACAACTTAGAAAAAAAAGACATGAAATCTTCTCGCCTAATGGTTGTTGTTATGTGCCTTTCAGCTGAATAGACTCATTGCTGACTGTCCTGAATTTTCAGACAATAAATTGCACAGGAGATTGCTTGTCTGTCTCGGCTGAGCAGCTGGTGGATTCACACTGCTCGTCTTTGGGTTTGCAGCTCAACTCCTTACCACTAGGCCGTCAGAGCTCCCTCCCAGGATGATTCCAGCCTGAGCTTCTCTTTTGTTTTGTTGTGAAGTGCCATGGAATCATTTCTGGCTCGTAGAGACACTCAGTACAGCAAAATGAAACACTGCTCAATCCTTTGCCATCCATACAACTACTGTGCTTTTAGCCTGTATTTGTGGCCACTTTATCATCTTGTCAAAGATCTCTGCTCACAGCTCTGTTCCGTTACAAGGTGTCGCCGAGTTGTAGTTGACTATATGACAAATCCCACCATCTAAACATGTTGAGAAGAAAATTGCACATCTTGAGCTTCATGAGATGTTTACTGAGTTACATCATTCCTAGTACTCGTGTTGTTAAAAATAATTTTTATTTGGTATAATATTTTTAAATGTATGTATAGGAAAAATGAATACATTAAGAATGCATATAATTTAGCAAAAACATAACTGGAAGGTAATAGCAACTGCAGGATAAGGGAGAAATTTCCACTTGCAGTTGTGTGTTGTCTTTTTTTTTTCTGATTACAGTTTTTAACCTGTAGGTGCAACTGGTTAGTGTTTTCTGTAATCAGTATGTTTTTGTTGTTGTTACTTGAAGTGAAAACCAAATTAGAGCTGATCTCTAATAGGTTTTCAGAGGCTTTAAGTCACAAGGAAGAGATTTCTCATCTTTCTCCCACGGAGCATCTGATAGATTCAAGCTATGTGCTTTACGATTGACAGTACAGCTTCTTGCTACTAGACCACTAGAACTTCCTATACAGTGTTTGGCTTTTAAAAATTGTCGGGTTTGTGTATTGTAGAGTCGGAACCTACCCATTACTGTCTCTCCAGTGGGTTTTCAGAGGCAGGTAGTCACAGGGGAGGAGATTGCCCATTCTTCTCCTAGGAGCCGCTGGTGGATTCAAACTGTGTGCCTTCAGGATTGCAGTGCAGTTTCTTGCCACTAGACCACCATTGCTTTCCTTTTTTTAGTTATTGATTGAAAACCCACTATGCAATCAGTATAGGGGGTCTCGTTAATTTTTTTTTTTTTAAAAAGACCATATTAGGAAATACAGGTTTATTGCACACAGTTTTAATGATATGAAAGTTGATTCCCTGGGTAGGTCAAATGGTTAAGCATCTAGTTGCCAACTAAAAGGTTCGTAGTTTGAATCCAACTAGCAGTGCTTCTCTTCTCTTCCGTTACGTGAGAGTAAGAGGGAGAGGATGCAGTCAGAGTGATTTTGGTTCAGTGTACTTTCACCAAGGAGCTCTGTGGCCTACTAGTAAGAAGCGAAGCTACCTTTAAATCCCAAGGCATGCAGTTCAAATCCACTAGCTGCTCTGTGAGAGAAGGTGAGCAGTCTCCTCCCTTGCGATTTACTGCTTCTGGAAACCCACTCAACGGTCAGGTATGGGTCGGTCCCCATGCAATAACTCAAAACAACAACAGCAAGTGCCACAAAGCGAAAGTCTGGCAGCCTACTGCTGTAAATAAAGTGTTTCCGTTGAAAATCTTGTGGAATGTAGTTCTACTCTGACACACAAGGGATTGCTTTCAGTTGGAGTCTGTTGGATTACAGTACGCTTTTGTTTTTTTTAAATTCCACACAAGTTTGTGTGTGTGTGTGTGTGTTTAAATATAATCTTGCTGTTAGTTGTGGTTTAAAAAGTACTTGAAATGCAGTCTCTTAGGTTAACAATTTTTTTTCTTTGGTGTTCAGTGCAGGTACTTTAATCTCTGTTTCCTTAGAAAATGGTGCTTCTGGGGAGCTCTGGTGGCCTAGCGGCAAGAAGCTGCACTTCAATCCCAGAGGAGTGCAGTTTGAATCCATCAGATACTCTGCTGGAGGAGGGGCAATCTCTTCCTGTCAGATACGATTTGACAGTACACACACACAAAATAATAAAAGAAAAGAAAATGGTGCTTCTGATCATACATACTAACATTATTACAATGTGATAATAACCAGCTAAGTGCCTGAATGAATGAAACCATTGCATTGTTTTAGGACTATAGTGATAGCAGATTTTTCTCATGTTTTGTTATGTGTTGTTTGTTTGTTTGGCTTGTATATATTTCCAATCTTTTTATTTTAGAAAATATTGATGCTGATGGACAGGGATTTTGTCAAGGAGGATTCAGCATTGATTTTACTAAAGTAAGTCCCCTCATTTACGAGAAATGATATTCTCATCTACTTTGTTTTCCAAACTGTGGTTGAAAATGTATTGCCTTCCACAAAACATGTATTGCCCAGTCCTTCATCTTCTGTAAAACGATTAATTATTTAACAAAAACAGCAAAGAAATGACTCATATTATTTAATATTTTTTGCTTTATGGGGGTCACTCCCTTGCTGGCAAACTTACTTGTTTTTAAAGAAGGAGATATCAAAATGGAAATGGAGGAAACGAGGGAAGTCCTCAGTAAGTGAGAGTACCTATTGTAGTGTACTAAAATTTTCTGAATTGAACTGAAATTGCTTTCTCAAAAAAGGTTATCATTGGAAACTCTGTCACTCAATAAGATTTAGTTCTGTAAAGCCTGAGAAACGTGTATTTTAGCTCTTCTTTTTGGACCTTCAGGCACAAGATGATGCTAAAGCATTTTCATAATTCAGAGTAATTTCAAGTCCAGAATCTCTGTGTACTTTTTATTACATGGAGATTATTATTGTGTAATATACTTTTCAGAACTAATGATTTTATCTCTATTTAAATTAAGAATTATTTTTCTATTTCTAAAGCCAACTTTTACAAAGTATTATTCTTTTCATAACTTTATGTATGGGATATATGAACATTTTTTAATAGTTTCTGTCAAATTGAGGGACTAATTCCTTTTAGAAGAATCTCAAGTATATATTGATTAGGTTTGGTTTGTTGTTGTTTTTTTTTTAAAGAGTCCCACAGAATGCTATTTTCTTAGAAAATATATGCAAATACAAGTCTCATAAATTCATGGAAATAACAGAAACTATAATCTTGTGATACACAATTATCAAGAAAATGTATAAATTGATTGAATTTTTTGCTTTTGGCATCATGTTTTATAATATTAACTACAGTAGATCAAATACTAAATTGTCACTGCACCTTGTCTGTTCCTTTACCCTACCTGTCTACTAATCTTTGTTGCCTTCAACTTTTTTGTCCCCTCCCTCTTCTATTCCCATCATCTCTTCTTTCCCCTTCCTATTGGAACAGTTATACATTTCCTGTTCCAAGTTGCTAATTGCAGTTGGGTCCTTGATTTTTAATTTACTTAATATGATATTGCATTACTTATAAGTCCAAAAAATTCAGAAGTCAAAGAGATAACGTATTTTGATATAGAAGGAACATTGCATGCTATATTTTAAAATATGTATTGTATTTTTGAAAGAAGTAGCTTTGTTTTCTGTACTCATGTCTGTATGCTATCATTTCAGAACCATTTTCATGCCATGATGTCATTGCTAATTTTACTGTTGAGTTTCTTAACCCCACTTCTGGGAAATAAAAATGAGGTATCATTTTTAAAATACAAAGTGACTTTAAGACTAATTTCTAAGGATCTTTTGTAGAGCCAAAGGCAAGCATTTGTCTGTTGAAGGGTTGAAAACATGAGTATATATACATTTGGAGGAAAAAATTCTCTTCCTTTCAGCAATAAGAAAATTAAAATAATACAGTTAATAGAAAATATCTTGAGTTGGTTTGTTACATTTCTGAAAAATGCTAGTCAAGTAAAATTTATATATATGATATACTTTGAAATATTTATCTGTCAGATGCTAAAAATTATTTTAGTGGAAGAGAAAATTTCTTAACAGTTAGTGGTGGAAGAATTTGTATGAGTAATCACAGTCATGATGTACAAAATTAAAGAATGATAGTTTTTCTATTATATAACCCAATAGACTTTGTGCTAGTACTTCAGACCAAGTATAGGGAGCATCTGAGACTCACAGAATACGTATCTATATCTATATATACATTTGGAAAAAATATATATATATATTACATTTGGAAGCAAGAGTGGCATCCACTTCCTAAATAACATCTCTGGAAACTCTACAAACTTTGATAAAGGCCGATGGTTGTAGAGGGGCTTCAGGCCTTTTATTTACGGAGTTGCTATGAGTTGTGCTTGACTCAAAGACAGTCAACAATAACAACAACATTTATATATACTTAGGTATTTTCTGTATATTAAATGGGAAGTATTACTGTTTTAATTTCTAATTTTTATTGTATTTGGAAGAATTGCAGTGCAAGCTACTCTTTCTAAATATGCGGTTTTGTGTTGTTTGATTCAATATAGGCTGACAGAGTACTCCTTGGAGGTCCTGGTAGCTTTTATTGGCAAGGTAAGTTAATATTTTTAATTCAGTGACTTTATGTCTCTAATTTACCTGGTTTACTCTGTGCCCATGTGAATGATTTTCTTAAAAAGCAAAAAAATAGAAAATACAATTGAAGTATAGGCAGTTGCAGTTTATAAACAGCTGCTACTTAGGTACCAATTAGGCATCGGTCCCCTTAAAAGCCTATTATTACATTAAAAATACAAGATACATACAATAATTTGTATTAACCAGTGGGCCTTACTTTGTGATGCACATTTAAACATTATTACTATATTATTATGTTATAGATATTTTAGGAAGTCTTGTCTTTTTATATATATATATAATTTTTTTCCCCCGCAAATAGCATAAAAACTTTTATTAGGTAGTTTTTCTGGGGGGAAATTGTCTCATGTAAACAGAAAGCAGATACTCCAAATAAAATAAATGGCATCAAATGTCTTTCAAATTGACCAGTCTTGAAATATATTGCGTTAAAGATATTTTCACTCCATGAAATTAAACAATATCTTTCAGTGTCTTTTTATAGCAAATTTTGGTATTTCAGTATATTGCCTAAAAATGACATTTGTTAAGATTCTTGATGATGGGAGATTCTCTTTAAGTAGAAATTTCAACTTATAGAATGATCTTCACTACATTAAACATAAGGTAATAAAATAAAATTTTTTAAAAAATCCTGTTTTTGATGAGTGAGTGAGCAAATATTAAATTGTCTTTAATTTTTTTATAACTATAAATCTACTAAGAAATATATGACTCATTGACATTAGATACGGACATACTTCACTGTTGCAATCTGTACAAATACAACTTAAAGATCTAGAAACAGAAAGCGTTCCTATTCCAGGGACCTCCTGTTTAAACAGTCAATTATACAATATTTTTTTTATTGTGTGTGTTTGTGTGGTAGAAAATAAATGAGATTTAAAAAAAAAAATTATAATTATAATTAAAAATAGTTTATTTTTGATGGTGGTATACACTTTTTATAGCATAGTCTCTAATTTCTTCATAAGTCACTGCTTTTCTGTTTCTGTACACTAGTGTCTGTGATGTAAGCATTAGAAAGCACGTGGAACTGATATTTCATGGGCAAACTGTGACGTTCTGAAAGCTCATGGTTTTAGAAGCATTTTGAAGTTACTCCCTAGAATATTAAATGATGATTTTTCTCACCAGTCTTGAACCCCAAGGACAGGCTCCTTAAGTGTTCAGGACTGTTTGATTAATGGGATCTTACTGAGGTATTTTTTTTAAATATAATTAATTAGCATTGATGTGAAGAAAAACTTACTTTATTCAGTCATTGTGGAAGACCTAACTTTTGTAATTTAAACAAATGTTTGACATACTATTATATTTTACAACTTGAAAATAAGGAACTAAACCCATCTTATTGTTTATTTACATTTGTTTTGCCATTGACAATGTAGAATTACTCATTTAGCTAGTATTTTGACGTTATTTTCTGCAAAAACATGCTTGCTTACAAAGACAGAATTCTGTGTGGTAGTGCTCCGATATGAAAACATTGTCAGTATTTGAAACATGTAACTATATTGATTATACCGAGTCATAGCCGACTCTCCAGTGGGTTTTCAGAGATAGTAAATTGCACAGGATATCGCTCATCTTTCTTCTGTAAAGCAGCTGATGGAATTAAATTATATTATTTATATTAGATTATATATTTATACTATTTATATTATGTTATTTATATTATATTAAATTACACACATACATATACATTTGTTATTGATTACATCGAGTATGACTCATAGTGACCCTATGAACAAAAGGCCTGAAGCCTTTCTATAACTATCGATATTTATCAAAGTTCATAGAGTTTCCAGAGGCATGTTGTTTAGGAAGTGGATGCCATTCCTGCTTTCAGTGCATATGTATACATATACATATGTACACATATACATATGTATACACACAAACACATATGATTTGTTGTTATGTGGTGTTGAGTTGGAACTGATGTATAGTTGACACCTCAGTGAGTTGTTTCATAGCCAATAAATTAGAAGGGAGGAGATTGCCTATCTTTCTACCCTAAGCAGCTAGTAGATTCGAACCACGTGCCTTTGGTTGACAGCACAGCTTCTTAACACTAGGCCACCAAACTTCCTTATATAGATTAGAATATACATTTTATCTATGTTATATAGAATATAGATATAGATGATTGTTGTTATGTGCCATTGAATTTGGGAGGAGATTGCCTGTCCTTTTCCTGCAGAGCAGCTGATGGCCTCAAACCTTATGCCTTCAGGATTGCAGCACTGCTTCTTGCCACTAGACTATCAGAGCTAATATATATATATA
>NW_006399751.1:27513481-27549608 GCF_000299155.1 Elephantulus edwardii | reverse complement strand
ACAATATTAATGATGCTTTCGGATTTTGAATTTTATTTCTGCACACCATCCTTCCCTTACATCTCTGTAGGAAAAGCTTTGCTTGCCTTTGCATTTTAGAAAAAGAAACTCCATCAAAAGACTTGCTGTAGAAAATTTACTTAGATATGACTGAGATAGAAGGGGGATGAAAATTGAAAGAAAAGGACAACACAAGAAAAGGGAAATATCAAGCAAAGCCAGAGATCTGTATGTGAAATGAACTCAAAATTTTGAGTCTACAAGTTATACATCTGTTGGAAAAATTAAATATTTTAGGCAAAATTAGTCTTAAAGTTTATTGTATTAAAATGAAAATAAAACCCAAAATCAAAATACATATGAGAAAAGAGAAGATATGAATACTTCCTATAAAATATGACTTTTGCTTTTCTTCTTAACTCTTGGGTATGCCATTATGTGGAGGAGAGGGAAGTGACTTGGGTGCATGGTAGGGAACCAAACTGATAGTGCAAGGCTTCTCAGCACTGCTGGTTAACTAGGAAATACAGCTGTGAGCAAGTTTAAATGCGGAGGTTTCAACCTAGATAAGTATGCTAGAATGAATTTTTCCATACAGCTTGGAAATGTCATTGGAAGAATGGAGATATTGATAGCTGTTTTTCTATCATAAAGAGATAATGAATTTTCCTGTATTCTTTGATTTAAAAACTACTTCCTAATGCTAAGTATTAGACATTGTTTAGGCACAGACAATAAAGCAGTAAAACTACTCAGAAAGTGTTTCTGCCTCTACACCTACCCTATGGGACTGGAGAAATTGGAATAGGATGACAAACTATTATGAGTTCTTCTAAAACAGCAAAAAATAGATTGTTTTTACAATCTTGTGAACATGACATTTGATAAGTCAAGCAACCTTTTTTTGTAGGAATGGAGAGAAATCAGTTTGATTTTTGTGTAATTATCTACATTTCATATCTACCTAATAACTTAGGTTGTGAAGAAAGGTGATGATTTAGCCTGTACAGAGTGCTTCATAAACTAGCTTAACAAAATCAATTGAATCAATTATTCTGCCCATAAAAATAAAATTACTTAATTAGGTTAGCAATTTTATCATGTTTTAACAGATTTCCTTGGGAAATTGACCTTAATTTTGCTGCTCCATTTATATGACACTGATTTTAGTGAATGAAACAAATCTTGTCATTCTTAAATAATTCTTTATTGGCAGAGACTCACTTAAATACTTTATAAAAAGAAAGACAAGAAAATTATTGCTTTAGTACTGAAAATGAAAAGGTTAGAATTAGTTACAGATGTTATTTATCAGTATAATGAAATTTTTAATTGAAGTTTAGCATATATATTTTTGTTTCTTCCCCTCTACTCATTTTTTTAGGTCAGCTCATTTCAGATCAAGTGGCAGAAATTGTTTCTAAATATGACCCCAAAGTATATAGTGTCAAGTATAACAACCAATTAGCAACTCGGACTGCACAAGCTATTTTTGATGATAGTTATTTGGGTAAGTAAAACCAAAATGCACTTTTTGGAAAAGTTGTGGCATTTATTTCTTTTATTTGTGTGTGCTAATTTAAGTAGGAAAATCTTTCATGGATAATATATTAGGATTTAAAAATGCATAATGAACATATGGTAAATGATTTTCCTTAGGTTATGTTATATTTGAGTAATTTTATGAAAATTATTGTTTATTTTACAGTAATAACAGTTAACACTGAGGACATAATTCCTGTGTTCTGGGCATTCTAGGGTTTTATATGTACTAACTCATTAAAACTTCACAGAAGATCTATGAAAGAAAGTACGCTCTTGATCCTGTTTTGTAGATGAGAAAACTGAAACACAGCACTTGAACAAATTAGCTTGCCCAAGACTTAGAACTTGCTTTTCAGAGATGCGAACCCAGGAACATTATTATCTATACCCATTACTTTGAACAGTTTTGATCTTTAGAATTTATTATGTTTGGGTTTGTGTTGTTAAGTACCATCGAGTTAGAACCACCTCATAGCTGACCCTTTAACAGGCTTTCAGAAGCAGTAAATCACACGGGAGGAGATGGCAGGTCTTTCAACCACAGAGGGCTTGTTGATTCAAACCATGTGCCTTAGGCTTGGCAGCGCACTTTCTTACCACTAAGCCATCAGAGCTCCCAGTTTGTTTAGCTTTTTAAAAAGATTCTCTTTTATTTATTAAACCAATTTACACACTGCAGAAATGATGCATTATTGCTTGAATGAATCGATTATTATTTATTTCTTTTTTCTGTGTACTCTAAAATTTGCTTTGGTTTTTAGTCAATCAGTCATATACATTTTGTTTTAGATAATTAATTATAATTGATTAATTCAATTAATTAGTTTCTCATCAACCGCTATTGGACATTGCCTCTCCTGTCACTTGTCCTATCTATTTATTAGTCTTTACTTCCCTCTGCCTTCCTTCTTATCTCTTTTATTCTGTCAAGATTAATATCATCTGTGTGTAAACCTGTCCTTAGCTTTTTTTTTTTAAAAAAAATTCACTTTATTTTTAACTTATTCTTTTGTAGACTTAATGAAGTAGTCTTGTTTTTCTTTTAGAGATTTTATTTGCATATTTGAATTAACTGTGCTCTTTAAGATTTATTTCTCATATGTTGTTGTTTACCGTTGGGTTTGAGCAGACCCATAGCTGACCTTCCAGCAGGTTTTCAGAGGCCGTGAAGCACATGGGAGGAGGCTGCCCGTCTTTCTACTACAGAGCAGTTGGTGGATTCAAACTGTGTGTCTTCGAGATTGCCGCACAACTGCTTATCATTGAAGTTTTTTTATTCCTAGAGGACAAAATGTTAAAGGAACTAAAACATTAAAAGGATTGCTTGAACATGCTTGGTAATGGTTACTATCCTGTCCTGATGGTGTTTTAACTTTGCTTGCCTCTTTAGGGTACTCAGTGGCTGTTGGAGATTTCAATGGTGATGGCATAGACGGTATGATTAAACCCTTTAAAAAATATCAAGTATTTGAAACATGTTACATTTTGGTAGTTGTGTGTTTTAAAACTATTTTTATGTACTATAGTATATAATAATAGTTTCTCATACCATAACATGAGAAATAGGGGGAAAGCAGTATATTGGCAGAATTTTGAGATATATTTAATTTCTTCTAATGATCATTGAGTCTGAGATAGTATTTACTTCTGTCTCTTCCTGTTCTCCCTCATCTTTCCAGACTCCTGCACTTGCAGTCATTTGTTCAACTTCTTCTTTCTTGCTTTCAACATAATCTACTTGAGGAGGCTTCATTTCCTCTTTTGGTCTTCATTTGTAGCCTTCCAACAATAGAAACCTCCAACTCTGTGGTCTCTATTGCCATTGGCTCCTCCTCAGTCGATGTGTCAGTCTTCCTTCTGAGCTCCCTTTAGGAATGATGGACAGCACTTTATCCCAGATCTTTATCCCTTTTGTGTGCCCTCCTGCCTCTTTCCATTTGCTCTGTGTTATTTTTCAATGGTATAAATACAGCTTTCCTTCTTTCTTGGGTCAGTTTATCTCTTGCGTGCTTTTTTAACAGGATTAAAATGCCCGGAAGGCAAGCATGAATTTGTTGGAAAGTCCTCAATAATCTGTGTCTTCTTGTAAAATTTCAGTCTTAAGATTAGAACATGTTGGGATCACTTAGTGTAGGTTACCAGTTTTTGAAAGTCACTTGTTTATTTTCTACTGAAATAAAATAGAAATATTTTACACATTCACTTTCTCTTGCCATTCCAGTCTTGGTCTTAAATAAGTGATTAAAGTTTTTAATTTTTCTTCCAGATTTTGTTTCAGGAGTTCCACGAGCAGCAAGAACTTTGGGAATGGTAGGAAAGTTAAAAGATGTTTCTTAAAATTTCTGGGTCTTCTTATATTTTATTGTAGTTTATATATCTTTGTTT
Source organism: Elephantulus edwardii (assembly GCF_000299155.1). NCBI lineage: Eukaryota > Metazoa > Chordata > Mammalia > Macroscelidea > Macroscelididae > Elephantulus > Elephantulus edwardii. Next base: position 27,545,678 of record NW_006399751.1, on the reverse strand, counting down.
TTCCTGTACAGGTTTGTATTTATGATGGAAAAAACATGTCTTCCTTACACAATTTTACTGGTGAGCAGGTATGCTTCCAAAATAATATTTTTCTCTATAAAAGCATTATGTATTCATGGAAGAAATTTGGGAAATAGAAAATGAAGTGACAAATATTAATTATAACCCCATCAAACAGATTATCACTATGATAATCTTGGTATATTTTCTCCTTCATGTGTGTCTAAAAATTGGTTAGTAGTATGTTAATTTGGGGGTTGGGTTTTTTTAATGTAACATTTTATCATCACCTCCAAATTTCTTAAAACTTTTTTGGCAGCATAATTAATAGGTTAATGATCTCAAAATAGATGATATTATACATACACATGTAGCCAGAAGGAACCAGTGTTGAGAGAAGAACATTCCCCTTGGAAGGGTGGAGGGACAGCACAGGAGAGGAAGACCCAGGATGACATGGATTGACACAATAACTAGAATAATGAGGGTAGGTGTGTCAGAGAGTGAGATTGGCTCAGGATAGAGCAGGGTTCAGAGCAATAGCATAGGGTCACCATGAGTCATAGTTGACTGGACAGCACGTAACCACAACAAAGGTATTTTATTGTGTTCTGTATTGTAGGTCTCAGAATTCAGTGATGAATTAGTGATGATAAAGGAAACCATGAACAGTAGATAGGAAGATGAATTGTATGATGCAGACAGTTGAGTTTTGACAGAATAGAGGACTAGTCTAACAGCCCCAGTGGTCTTGTGCTAATTTGTCTCACTCAGGTTGATGCACACTGTAGATTGTCCTGCAAGGAGCAGGCAGGTTAGGGTTGTAATGATGGCTTGTTTATCCCTTTGTGTCACGGTGACTTCTTCACTGCAAACAGACTTTTGTCTATTGCCCTTGGGCAGATCTCTAGATCAATTGCTAAACAATCATTCCATTGTTCTTCTGTAGCCATTTGGGTGGGGGAAGCATAGCTCTCTGTTTTCAGTTGTTATTGCAGTGGACAAGATATTTACCAGTGCACATCTACTTCCTTATTTATTAAAATAGGCACATTGATTAACTTCTTCATGGGAATGTTAGGAGATCAAATGAAAACAGTTCCTCATAGCACCCAGGATACAACTTTTCCCATAAAACACTACTGTCAGAACAAACACTCTGTAAAGACCCAAGAATATTTTTCTGTTAAATTCCATCAACCTGCTGCTCCAGATACAGTGCACTTCATTATACTACTCTTTTCCTGTGATTAGATACTGAACTTGCCTTTTATTGTCTCAATTACACTGTGCTCTGCCAAAATAGATAATGTAGGGATCTCCCTTGATGTTCTCTTTTGATATACTGCTAATCAAAGTTTAGGAGCATTGCTAGTTTTCCTCTCGGGGATTTTTGACTCGTTTGCTTTGGTTTAACTTTTAATTTGTCATCATTCCCAATTTAATTTTCCTTATTGGAATCTCTGTAAGAATTCCCTTTTCACATTTACTTCTAGCCAGGCTGCTCTTTCTGTCATAGCCACAGTCTACTCTGCAGGGGGAGAGGACATCTCTTCTTTCTACTCATGATAAACTTGAACACACTTACACACTCTAAAAGAATGCAGTCAGCATAGGGACAGCTACGTCTGACCTCCACTGACTCTTCAAGGGAGAACGGTTCCCCTCAACAGCTATAGTACCAAACTGATCCTCCAGATGTCAGACAGGCCCCAGTGCTCTTTGCACCTATTTCTGCCTTTTAGATCACCAGCTGTCCTCATGGCTACAGAATTCTACCACTGTATCGGCTGATCGGCTGCGGTGGTTCTACAGAACTCCCCAGTAATATTCCTCATGACTTGGAGGTTTATTAGAGAAGTTAAAGTTTCATGTTGGAATAGGTTACAATTCTTCAGTGAGGGCAGCTTCTCAGATGTGCTTGCAGGCCCTTTGACTTTCAGCCTCTCAGCATTAGGTCAGTGCCACAAAGCTCTTGTAATCCTGCCAAGTATGGCATTTCTCCCTCCACTCTAGTCTTCCGGGAAGGTTGGGTGAAGGTTCCCGACTCTGTCCCTGGCTCCCTCCGTGGGGTTAGCTCTGTCTCGTGCCATTTTTTTTTGGTTCTCTGCTACTCTCACCTAGGTCTTGATCAGATAGTGCAAGAATCTCTGAACCAAATGTGTAAACCCCCGACTTCCCAATTCTTTATTGCTGGTATTGAGATTCCCATTTTTCTGCCTCTGATCCTGTTCAGTTTAAACCTTGTGGCATGGCAAGACTGATCAATTCCCTTGTTCATAGTCTCCATACCTATTTACATGTTACTACTGTCCTTTTTACCTCATTCACCGCCCAAAAGGTACTATTCACCTCATTAGTATATGTATGAGGATACAGCCATAGGTTAAAAGTCAAAGCCAGTGCTCTGGAAAGCCATTTTTAACAATAAATCTACTGCACCCATGCACAAACAATTATATAATTCCAAAATTAAATGGCCTATTAAGAGTTTGATTAAAGCACAAGACAAGAATTACCTTCTTTGATAGCTTTCAAGCAATAATTCTTTAGGGTATTAGTGATGCCACATAATAGAGCCACCTTTTGGTTCATTAATAATTGTTATCTATTATCCTTGCTTCAAGGACATTCATACACATAACTTCTTGAATTCGTTTAAAAAGTCTTCCTGCAACTGTCTGTATGAGCTAGAGTGTGTCTGCTGGTGTGTGGAATGTTGGTTGATGGAGAGGGAGGGAAGGTAATAGATTAGATCTGAGAAAAAAATGTTAATTTTACTTTCAGTGGCTTGTGCTGGAGACATTGGAATGTTATGCAGACATACTTCCTTTTACTGTGTTTCACTTTATTGCGTTCTCCAGAACTTGTGTTTACTTTGTTTTTAACAAGTCAGAGATTTGTGGCAGCCCTACATCAAGCAAGTGTGCTGGCACCATTTTTTTTCTGACAGCGTTTGCTCGCTTTATGTCTCGGAGTTCCATTTTTATAATTATCACAATATTTTGAAACACTTTTGGAAGGCTTAATTGCAACTTAATATACTATAAGCTCAGGCAACTCGACAGCACATAACAGCAACTTACTATAAACTTTCATATGTACTTCTTTTTTTAAAATAAATTGTGTGTGACTTGCTGTATTTTGGTACTCATTTTATTGTGATAATATGGAACTGACTGTCCAATTTCTCCGAGATATGCCTATGCAAGGAGAAAATGTTTTGCCCATAAATCTGGAGAAGTAAGCAGGCAGGCCTCATTACCTGTCATTATATATACAGTTATCCTTGTACATATTTACTGACAGAGGTGAAGTTTAGGTTTAAGTATTCTATGCACAGGGAGAAAAATAGCACCTTAATTTGATAGATACAATATTGTACAAATGTGAATTGTCTAAATGTAGACTTTTCATTTTGGTCTTGTTTTCCAGATGGCTGCATACTTCGGATTTTCTGTAGCTGCTGTTGACATTAATGGGGATGAGTAAGTTTTACAACCATGTTCTCAGAAACTGTTTTCTCTTCTGTTTATGAACACTTTACTAAACATTTTTTCCCCTGCTCCATTCTTGCTTATTTTTCTGTTTAAGAAACCATTTTGAAGCAACCTTAATCATGGCTATTAGAAAACGTCTCTGTTAACCATAATTCCATGACAGAGTAATTTTATGAATGACTCTTAGATTCTAAAAGAATTAAAAGATGACTTGAATTTATAATAATTGCTCTGCTGTCCTTTTACTACTTCACTGTGGCTGTGGCCAGAAAGAAATGGAGGGTTTTGATTACTATAACCAGACAGGGATTTCTTCATGTTTTGGTGAAATATTCTGTTCTTTTAGTTATGCAGATGTCTTTATTGGAGCACCTCTCTTCATGGACCGTGGCTCTGATGGCAAACTCCAGGAGGTGGGCCAGGTCTCAGTGTCTCTGCAGAGACCTTCGGGAGAATTCCAGACCACAAAGTTAAATGGTTTTGAGGTCTTTGCAAGATTTGGCAGTGCTATAGCACCTTTGGGAGATCTCGACCAGGATGGTTACAATGGTAAGATCAGAGTTCAGTTTAGCATCCTGGTTTTCTCGTCCTACCTGGAAATGTGCTATAATCTTGTTTGTAAGATTTTTATTAGAGGACACCTTCTGTCTCCATACCTTTTCAACCTGTATGCAGAATAGATTATACGAGAGGCTGGGCTCTATGAGGAGAAATGTGGCATTAGGATTGGTGGAAGATCTGTCAACAATCTGCATTATGCAGATGGCACAACCCTGCTTTCCAAAACTGAGGAGGACCTAAAGTGCTTGCTGCAGAGGGTCAAGGACTGCAGCCTTCAATATGGATTGAGGCTCAATGTCAAGAAGACAAAGATTCTCACCACTGGGCCAATTGGCAGCATCAGGATGGATGGTGAAGAGATTGAGATTGTTCATAGCTTTAGTTTGCTTGGCTCCACAGTCAACACTTTTGGCACCAGTAGTCAGGAAATTAAAAGGCGTATTGCCATGGAAAGTCTGCTGTTAGGGACCTCTCCAAAGTACTGAAGAGCAATGTTGTCTCTCTGGAGACTAAGGTGCGTCTGATACAGGCCATGGTCTTTTCTATCACTTGTTATGCATCAGAGAGTTGGACAGTGACTAAGGAGGATAGAAGGAGAATTGATGCCTTTGAGCTGTGGTGCTGGAGAAGAGTATTGAGGGTACCATGGACTGCTAGGAAAACAAACAGATTCATCCTGGAGTGGGTTAAATCAGGCTGCTCCTTGGAGGCAAGGATTCTGGGGTTTCGTCTGACATATTTTGGACCTGTTGTAAGGAGGAACCGGTCCTTGGAGAGGGACATCGTGCTTGGGAGGGTGGAGGGATGGCGCAGGAGGGGAAGGCCCTCTATGAGGTGGATTGATTCAGTGACTGGGGTAATTGGGATGGGTGTTTCAGAGACAGTGTGATTGGCACAGGGCAAAGCAGAGTTTAGGGCTGTTGTACATAGGGTCGCTATGAGTCGTAAGCGACTCGACGGCGCATACCAATAACAACCTTCTTGGAAAGAAGATTGAGAAGCCCATTTATTAAAAGACATGTCCCTTTTTTGTTATAAATGACAGCAGAGTATTCTAAACTAGACCACATGAATTACTGTCCGTATGCTTTCAGATTAGAGTGTGAGAATGGTCGATTTCTGAGAGGAATCTGCTTGCCTAGTAGACAAAGTGCTAGCTAGTGCTTTTCTAAGTTTCTCTGTCCTGCTTAGCGACAGTGCCCTCTACTGTCTAACTAACTACATTATAAAAAAAAAAAATTCATCCCACCTCATTGTGCAGGCATTGCTGACTCTACTGCACCTTTCATGAATACCTCAGACTGTGGACTGATTTATGATTGATACTTTTCAAGCATTGACTTTGCTCTTAATTTATTGTTACATACTGTGAGTTGGAACCAACTCATAGCTGACACTCTAGCTAGGTGTCAGGGACAGTAACTCACGCAGGAAGAGAGTGCCTGTCTTTCTGCCATGGATTTGAACCACTTGCCTTTCCCACTAAGTGACCAGAGCTCTGGTTGCTTAAATTATTCTGAAGGAATTCATGTGGGACTCCTCTTTATGTGGGCCATGTGATATTGAGTCATACTTGTTCCATTTCAATAATTTATAGACAAAATAAACTTTTATTATAGAATATGACATACGGAGTATAAATTGCCAATCGGTTTTTCTTTTTCTTTCAAAAGAATACTATTAACAACTTTTCCTAGAGACCACAGAGAAGAGTTTTATATGGTTTATTTGTTTAATCGACAATACATAGGTATATACCCCTTAAAATATTGAATTATTTATAAAGAAAAAAACTTCAAAAGTAGAGATGATCTTTAAATTTCTTAAGTAATGGAAAGGAATCTATCTGGCCTCCAGACTTTGTTCTTGCTCTGAAGGTAGTTTTATGGTATGTCCTAAAAATGCTCCCTTTAACATTATTAGCTTTACAACTTACTCAGTGTTAGACGATGAGCTCTTGGTTATAATATGTGTTCTTGTTCATATCTGAATTCTAACTCTCTGTTGCCCTATATTATACCATCACAAAAACACAGGTGTCCTTAAAAGGGATACGAGAAGAAAAGCAATCAAGCTAGTTTCCTTACTTTTATGTAACCTTGTGGTAATTATGTGAAGTTTTGGACAGTACTTCTTAAGAAAGGAGGTGAAAAAAAGAAAACAACAACAAATGCCTCAGAAAATAACACTTAAATTGATGAAAAGAAGAACTAGATTTCACTGAGAAATAGGTTCTTCTTTACTAGATATATAGTGACAGCCTTAAAAGAGAGGATTATAATGAAGAGAAGACAGAGTATAGAAAAGGTAATCTCTCAAACACTAGAGCCATCTTCTGTTGGAGAATTAATATTTTTATGATCATATTTTTAATGTATGTTCCAATTTAGAAGTTATACTTATCTTTCAAAAACGGAATTCTTTTACATAATTTACTACTTTATTATTACTGTTATTGTAGTTATGTGCTGTCAAGACGCTTGCCAACTCATAGCCAACCCTGTGTTCAACATCTCTGAACCCTGCTCTATCCTGAGTCAACCTTATTGTCTCTGACATTATCCTAGTCACTGAGTCAGTCCATCTCATCAAGGGTCTTCCTCTCTTGCGCTGTCCCTCTACACTCCTAAGCATGATGTCCCTTTCTAAAGACAGGTCCCTCCTTGCAACATGACTGAAGTATGTTAGACAGAGCTTCAGAATCCTTGCCTCCAAGGAGCAGTCTGGTTTCATCCTCTTGAGGATGAACCTGTTTTTTTCTCTTAGAAGACCGTGATATATTCAGCACTCTTCTCCAGCACCACAGCTCAAAGGAATCAGTTCTCCTGTCATTGTTCACCTTTCTGATGCTTAGCACATAATCACAAAGATGATGGACTGTATCAGGTACACTTTAGTCTCCAGACTGACAACATTGCTCTTCAGTATTCTGGAGAGATCCCTAACAGCTGTCTTTCCCAATGCAATTAGTCTTTTTATTTAATTTTTAAATTGTTATTTGAATGAAGATTTACAGAGAAAATTAACTTTCATTTAACTGTTAATATGCATTTATATTTTTTAGTAATATTAATTTCAATGTCTACAAAGTAATCACAATTTTTCCTCTTACTCCCTGCAATTAATCCTTCTATAAGCTCTCTTTGGAAATAAGTCTTTGTAGAAGTAATTAAGATGTAAGTTAAAGAGAGGTCATATAACACCTAGTAACCAAGCCCAGCTCTTTGACATTGAGTCAGTTTTTCCAAGACAGGTTTTCCAAGACTGTAGATCTTTATGGAAGCACATTGTGCATCTTTTTCTGGTAGAATGACTGGTGTGTTTTGTATCAGCTCCTTTTGATTTAGTAGCAAGAGGTTTTAACCACAGCCCCACTGGAGCTTATTCATAGTACAAAGCATAAGCCAAACCAAACACTGCCATCAAGTTGATTCCAACTCATGGAAACCCTTCATTGGGAATGATTTCCAAGGATGTAAATGTTTATGGGAGCAGACTGCCTCATGTTTTTTCTGCAAATCAGCTGGTGTTTTCTAATACTGCCTTTTTAGTTAGCAACCAGCGGACTATGTATGCTTCCAGGGCTCCTTCATATGGTAATGTTGCTATTGTGTGCAAGTCAGATCCTACTCAGAGTTGACACTCCAGAGGGCTTTCATAGGCAGTTGATCATAAGGGAGTTGATTGCCCATCTTTCTTCCACTAGCAACTGGTGGATTAGAAACCTATGCCTTTGGCTTGGCAATGTAGCTCCTTACCAAGAGGCCACCAGAGCCTCCCTTATACAGTAATAGATAAGCCTATATGCAGTTATCAGTGTTCTTGTAAGAAGAGATAGACACAGCGATCTGGACCTATAGAAGGTCATTTGAGAAAGGATATAGTAATTGAGATGATGCATATACAAGCCAAGAAACACCAGGTGTGGCTAACCACTACCAAAAGCTACAAGTAAGAAAGGCTTTTTCCCTAGACCCTGAGGAAGGAGTGTAGTCGTTCTACCACTTTGATTTCAGACTTCTAGCTTCCAGGCCATGAGGACATAAATTGCCAATACATCAGTGAAATCATTTTAAGCTCTCTTGTTTGTATTATTTCAGTATGTATTCAGCAAGATAAAAATTAAATAATTGCTTGTAAATCTCTAAGGACTTCTGGTCCTAAGAACCCAGAAATCATGCCTAATTAAGTTAACCAGAACTTTGATAGCCAGAAAAATCTTACGATCATTGAAACCTTCCCCCAAATGCCATTTTAAGACAAGGCACTTAGTCCAGAAAAGTCGGACCTAGAGTAGATGGTGGCAAGTTGATGTCATTTCTACAGTTTATCTCAAATCTCCTTAAATTAGATTGTTGCTTTTGAATAAAAAGTACCATACTGATCTTTGAATTTACTATTTATCACAATAAATGGATTTCATAAATAGTAGGATCTTCTTCAAATGATTATAAATTCTAAGACTTTATTTTTTATTCCTGTTTACTATACAAGATTAGTTTATTTACAGAATTTGAATACATTGTTTCCAGACCAGATTCTTCAATTTCCCTCACCCCCACTCTCATCAAATTGTACAGCCTGTAATTAATTCTCCCCCTCCCCCGCACATCCTCACCCCTCTGCTCCCACCCCCCACCCCGAATCCTCATACTCATTCTACAATAATGGTTTGACTTTCTTTTCTCTTTCTCTTCTTTTCCTCCCCTTCTGTCTTCCATGCCCCTTCATCTCTTCTTCTCCCTTATACTTGCTCTTCATTTTCTCTGTTTCCCTATGTAGATATTGCAATTGCTGCCCCATATGGAGGTGAAGATAAAAAAGGAATTGTTTATATCTTCAATGGAAGATCAACAGGCTTGAACTCAGTACCATCTCAGATCCTCGAAGGGCAGTGGGCTGCTCGCAGCATGCCACCAAGCTTTGGCTATTCGATGAAAGGAGCCACAGACATAGACAAAAATGGATATCCAGGTATGTCCATTTCAGAGATAATTGGAAGTAGTATTAGTTGATGTGAGTGCTGTATACAGGTATGTTGAAGTGTCTCTAGAAGAAGGGCATCAATTTGATTTTTTTAATCTACAAGTTAGTGAAGTTCTTTAATGAGGGTTTTTTTTAGCTTGTTTTTTATTACTGTAAACACTTATTATAGAATAAAAAAAAATGAAAACAAATAATAAAAAAAATACCACAATAATATCTGAGGGAGAGGGGAAGCTTTTTACGATAACACAATAAAAAATTATATCCTAGAGTATCTTAATTTATAGCTAGTTCCTCACTTCACTGCTTTGTACATTGAAGCAGAGTGAAGTAAAGTGATTTTCTCAATGATACAGTTTCAAAGAAAACAAAAATAAAGTGAAGCTTATATTTTCAGTTTTCCCTGTAAGCATTCTTACACATGCTTTCTTTTTTTATAAAATAGAAGCACTATTCATAGTATGTTTTGATTCATTTAAAATATCAGTTACTATTTCCACACATTAGTAACTAGTATTCTAAAACATGATTTTTATGTTTCCCATTCTATCCTATGGGATACCATATTTTATTTAGCCTTGTTGGAATCATGTTTTTATAAATAATTTTAGAACATACTTCTGATAATTTTATTTGAATAAAATTCTAGAATTACTGTATGAAAGGTATATCATTTCCCCCCCTTTAATTTGTATAACTTTGTTTTTGGGGGGTACACCCAGCAAAACAGTCTAAGTAGTTTGACCCACAATTCAGTGATGTTGATTATATTCTGAGTTGGGCAGCTGTTCTCGAACCTGCCTTTACTGAGTTGTCCCTCCCTTATTAACACAAGTACCCTATAAAGTTCCTATCTTTTGCCTTGTTGTCAGTTTAATCCCATATGCATCATTCTTTAGTAAAAGTCTAATGCTTGAGGTCATACTTTTTTCTTTCTTTCTTTTTTTAACTGATCTAGCTGAAGACTTCAGGGGATTTTTTTTTTTTTACTTTAGGATCTGAAGATACTGTCAGGGCAGTAGTTTAGGACTTGATCCACTCAGAAAGGCTAGAACCTGTGAGAATTTGAAATTCTGTCCTACATTTTCCCAGCTTTGATCAGAATTCTTCCATGGAATCTTTGATCAAAATTTTCACTAATGGTAAACAGGTACTATGCAGTTCTTTTAGTCTCATGTCAGATGAAGTAGTTTTTCTTTGAGACTCTCTCTCTTTCTAAAAAGGATATTCATACACAATGTCAAATTACAGCCCATTCCTTCCAAAAGAAGGTTTTGCCATCTTAATAAGTAAGTTTGATTGTTTAACCATAAGTGAGAATGATTGTTGATGTTTGTTCCTACATTGAGTTTAATCTTTGCTTCTTTTAAAAGAATTTTTAACTATTTGATAGGGGGCATATGTTCTTTTAACTGGTTTTTTTATTATTAGTAGTAAGTTTAAGCATTTTTTGTTATTTGCATATATTTTTATTTTTGTCAATTTTTGGCCTTTTTTTACTATTCTTTTCTATCAATATTGTTTTTCTCTCATTTTTAAAAAAATATTTTCTTTTATGTTATTTTGGTCACAAAGTTCTTTTATTTTTAATTTGTGGTTGCTGTGAAGCTGAACACTGTGACACTGATATGTCAGATGTGTTAATGGTTACCCATGGCAGATAGTGTTTGGTGGAGCACCCTGATTTAAACAAGCTTGGAAGGAGAAGTGGCATCTACATCCATAAACTTGCCTCCAGAAACTCACCCTTCTGCTGTCACTCTCCCTCTGCCTTGGATCCTCATATTCGTTCTACGATAATGGTCTTATACAGTATTTGTCCTTATGTGACTGAGTTAGTTCACTTAGCATAATGTTCTCCAGTCCCTCCCAAGTTAGGTAGTAATTTAGTTTTTCTTTCACTGCTTTTCCCCCTCTTCCTTTCTCTAGGGCACTGTTGTACTTTTGTACATTAATAATAATAACTCTAGAAGTAACCTGGGTTTGCTGTGCCACTGTCAGGGGGGGTGGTCAGATGCCATATGGCTGCCCATGATGGACAGTGTTTTGGGGAGCTCCCAGTTTAAGACAGGTTTGGAAGCAGGAGTGCCATCCACTTCCTAACCCACATGACTCTGGAAACTCTATGAACTTGAAGAAATGACACTAGTTATAGAAAGGCTTTAGGTCTTTTATTCATAGAGTCACTGTGAGTCGTTTTCGACTCGATGGCAATCAACAACAACTCTCATATAGGTTTCGCAGTATGTCACGTTTTTATGCTTTGACCAAAAAGATTACTTTTTCTTGTGATTAGAGTGAGTTTACAGAGCAAATTGGTTTTCCATTCAACAATTCACATGCATTTTCATTTGTGGTATTAATTGCATTCATAACAGTGTAACAGTGCTCTTTCCACATTTCTTTCCTGTGTTCACCATTTCTGTTTCCTCCTTCTGTCTTCTGAGCTGTCTATTGGTCTCATGTAATTGGTTGTTCCAGAGAATGTGTATTTCTCAGGAGTTACTGTTCACCTAGTATGCCTGTGTATTGTTTGATTGAAAGTCCACACACAAAGGTAGGGGTGTAAAAAAGTCTTTAATTTTTATGTAACCAAATCTGTCTGTCAATGGATTCTTAGGAGCTTTTGTGTTCAGAAAAGGCTATCTCCATTTTAATTTGGGTATCATGTGAGATATAAAGCTCTTACCTTCCTCCCCGCCCCCAAATCCCCCCAAATGTTGAACCAGTTGAACTACTAGGTCTGTTCTTGCTGATTAAAATGCTGTCTTTGTGTTGTGTTTCTCTGGTTTTATGTTTTGAAACTGTAAAATTCATAGATAACTATGAAAGGTTTTTTTGGGGGGGACTGTGCATGTTTGGAGGAGGGTGTTTCTTTATTGTTGCTTATCTTTGTTAAACATTTTTGTTAAATACTTTTATCTGTTGTATAAAGCTTTGTTGTGTGATGAAAATTTGTCATTGATGATAACTTGTGTATTATTTTCATAATTTTACCCTTTTAGATGTTCTCATACAACTGCTTAATGAAGAACAGTTATAAGAGCATGTCTAAATATTTGTTAGGAATTGGAGGTTTTATAGTGTGCTGTATGAATTTAGTAGCAATTATTATTATTAACAAGTTTCTGTACTGTCTCTTAAGATTTACTTGTAGGAGCTTTCGGTGTGGACCGAGCTGTCTTATATAGGTGAGCATTTCCATATCCTCTAAAATAAGGGTATTGAGAATTATTTGAAAGTTACAGAGGAAAGTACCAGTGTTTGAATTTCAATTTTATGCTCGTAAAATATTAATAAACATTTTTCGTTCTTTAAATTAAAGATTTGTTGTTTGGCAGTTGCTATTGAGTCTGTTTTCACCTCAGACCTTGTGGGGCTGAGTAGATTTACACCATGGGATTTTCAAGATTCATCTTTACAGGAGCAGATAGCCAAATCTTTTTGCTGTGGAGCTGCTTTGTGGATTTGAACCACTAATCTTTTGGTGAGCAGCTGAGCACTTAACCATTGTACCACCAGTGTTCCTTATTCAAGATTTGCTGTAGGTAAATAGTATTTATACAAAGGAGAGTCAAGGAAGAGACAGCTATAGATACTTTTATTTAGAAAAGCATTCAGTATTTCTCCTCTTTATTCATTAAATTATGTTTCACAATAGCTTATGATTTAAGTTCTTTATAAAAATTATTTGAGTCTATTTTTTTGCAAAAGACAAGCAATTAACTAGGTTCTTTGACACAGTGTTCTGCGATCATAAGGACAGTATATAATAAATCAGAAAAGGAATATTCTTAAAAGAGAGAAATGATGAAGTTTGTCTATGTCTGTTTTCTTACTTAAGTTTCTGATTATTCTCTATATTCCATCAATGCCTTAGAATATCTTCTGGCCTCCCAAGTAGATTTTCTGGCCTTTCAAGTAGATTAAGGTGTTTTCATTTTTATGGGCCATTTTTGTATGTGGCAGGAAAATGTAAATTTTTCTCTGGGACAGCAGTCACTTACAAACCCCAGAGATTGATGGTTTTCAAAAGAAAGTCACTGACGTGAACATGCCGGAGTTTTGTACAGACTTAATTAAACCTGTGCATCTGAATTTTTGCAAACTGGTTTTTGTTTTCTTTGTTGTTGTTTTTTAAATGATTATGGATTAAATAATACATATATATGTGGTAAAAATTCAAAGAATACAGAAGCAACTTCGCGATTTTTTAAAAACTCATTTTCTTCCACAGAGTGGAATAACTTCTCCCACAGTTAATAGTTTATTTGTATCTGTTTTTTTAAAAAAAACAATCAAACCTACTATTAGAATACAACTCATAGCAACCTCCCATCGGGTTTCAGAGATTGCATATATTCGCAGGAGGAGTCTGGCCATCTTTCTCCTGTGGAGCAGCTAAGAAACTCAAACTGCTAACCTTCAATGTATCAGTCAAGCACTCAATGCAGTCTGCCACCAGGGCTCCTTAGTTTATTTGTATTACGCCAGAAATATTCTATGCATTAAAAGCCATACATGTGTCCGTGTGTGTGGTCCTTTCTATCAATGCTTTCTTCTCATCTACTACCAGAATTCTATCTTGGATATCTTAGTGATCATTGCTTTATCAACATAGATATGTTTACAGTATTCATTTTTCCCATAGTATCAATTGGAATTGGATGCTATCTCACAATTTTTCTAACAAACCTGCTTTCGTAGACTGAATTTAGTTAGGATGACCAACTGTCCCATTTTACCTAGGAGTTCTTCTGGACACAGGGCTTTTTGAGCTAAAAGTAGGACAGTCTTGGTAAACCATCAAGCTCACTGGGGGAGGACTGTGTGTGTATAAATATATAACTGAGGTGTATATAAACTGAGGTGTATATATGTGCATAGATATGTATGTGTAAACATGATGTTGCACTGTATATACTATAAAACTGAACCTGCCTTGCCTTCTGGTTGTGTATGTATAACATTGCACTGTATTGATAGATAGATGATAGAGATAGAGATATATCTCATATTATTATGAGCCTAAAATACTTGGAATACTATAACATTTGTTTTAAAATCTCTTTTCTTCTTTTCACCAGGGCCAGGCCAGTTATCACTGTAAATGCTGGTCTTGATGTATCCCCCAGCATTTTGAATCAAGATAATAAAACCTGCCCACTCCCTGGCACATCTCTTAAAGTTTCCTGGTAAGAGCCTTTGTTCAATGGAAATCATTATTTCAACAATCATTGTTGAAAGTGAAGAGGGTCCTGTGACAGTGCTAAAGCAATTTCTGTAGATACACTGTTTTCATGTTGTAAGATTGTACTAAAGAAATGTTATTCCAAAGAAATCGTGCAGAAGTCTCCAGAAATAATTGTAATCTAGAATATAATTTTGTTTGTATATGCTCCATGAGCATATTTAGAAAGAAGACATAATCATAACTCATATTTAATTTTAGATAGATCCATTGACATGTATAATTTTCTAAAATCATATTCTTTTCTCAGATTTAATATCTCTGAATTAGTACATGTAAAGAAATTTTAGTTTGGACTAGTTATTGTTTTCATTTATTTACTAATTTCTAATTTCTTTTTTTTTATTATTATTATTATTATTTTTGTGTGAGTGTACCGTCAAATCAGATCTGACCGGTACAGGAGGAGATTGTCCCTCCTTCCCCGGCAGAGCATCTGGTGGATTTGAACCGTGCACCTCTAGGATTGTAGTTGCAGCTCCTTGCCACTAGGCCACCAGAGCTCCCCTTATTTATTTACTAATTTCTAAAGAAAAGAAATACAACATTTTTTGGAAAGGTCTCTGGCTGTATTCTTCTTTAGATTATCATTCTACATCATTTTGCTATTTCATTCTATTATTATTTTCTTTCCCTCTTTTCTCATATCTTAAAATAAAAAGAAAAAAATTTTCTTGACATGTATCAAAATAGATATAAAATTAAAATAATGAAAAATATTAATATAACTTTGTATACCTTAGTTTGGAAAATATGGCTCAAAATCTTTGTTCAGTCAGATAAGTTAGAGGGAATTTATAGATTAAAAGTAGAATGATATTAAATGTGGAAATTTTTTTCAAAGTAATCTTCTGATTTCTGCTTTAGATTTATGATTTACTAAAGACACTTTTCAAAATTTTACTTTTTGCTCATTTTTATTCATTGATTGTTTTTAGGACTTTGATTATAAATGTTCTACTGAGTTTTCCCCCATTCTCTCAACCTTCCTGTCTCTTCACAGTTGTAAATAATGTTTTTATAATTACAATTCACATATTTCAAATCCACCACAGTATGAGTTTCAAATGTTTTGATAAAGGCACATGGTACGATACACACTTTGCATCATATTCTATTAAATATGTGTAATTAAAACAAAGGTTTAGTGAAATAATACCGTTAATATTTCTATTCATTTTATTTATTTATTAAAATACGGGCAACACATCTCCATTTGTGTCTCAGTTCTCAATTCCATGGGGTATACTCCTAGTAGTGGAATAGCTGGGTCACATGGAATTCCTGTATTCAATTTTTTGAGGAAATTGCAGAATTTTACAATCCCACCAACACTATATTAGAGTTCCCACCTTTCCTCTTCCTCTCCAACATTTATTGCTTGCTGCCCTGCTAAACTTTACCGGTGCTACTGAGGTGGGGAAAAAATACTGGCAACAACTCACTACCTTTTTTAAAATTAATGATTCATTAAGATTTTGATGAAAGTTTACATGGAAAGTTAGGTTTTTCTAAAAGTTGATAATTTCTGTAAAAATGATTCGGTGTTCCTCCTTAGTTCAGTCATTCCAGTGTGTTGGTATTGACTACAGGTGTGTTTTTTGGTCTTCTTCCAATATGTTTTCATGCTTTCATGCCCCCTGATTTCTTATTTTTGCGTTTGAGAAACTGTTGATCTTTTGGTATTTTATAGAGGATATTAAAAGTTACTCTTAGAAGATGGACTCATTCTAGAGTTAGAGTCTTCATGGACAGTCGTCCCACAGGAATCCTTTGTTCCCTGCCTCCTGTTCCAGTTATCTGGCTTTATTTTTTTTAAGTTAGAATTTTAATTCTCTGTCTATTTCTCCCCCTTTATCTAATCATTGTTGTCTGTCTATCTCATTTTATCTATATAACTGTTGTGACATAAGTCAGAAGAGTAGATTGTGGTAGCAATAGACCATCTATTCTTTTGATTTCAGGATAAATGAGACTGACTCCTATAGACATGTTTCTTCTTTGCACTTTGAATTACTTGCTTACTTTACCGGTCAGACAGAACCAGTGGTGTGTCTTAGATGGCCATTTAATATTTTAAGACCCATAGTGTTATTTATTTCATAGGTTTTAAATCCTTTTTTTATGAACTGTGTTATGCCAGACTGAGTTGAGCTGTGAGACTACACCAGTTTCTCACTTATCAATATCGTTAGTTCCAAAGGCAAAATTGTTAAGTGAAATTTATGATAGCCTTGGCCATAAAAATGGATTGTATCTCATAATAGCTCCAACTCCGGACATCTTTGGTAAAGGACCAAAGACTGATAAATTCCAGAGTGAAACCTGAGTATGTATCTCAATGTCAAGAAAACAAAAGTCTTTGCCACTGAACCAATAGTCAAAGAAGAAAAGACACACTGTCACCAACTTCCTCTTACTTGGATCCACAGTCAACACCCTTGGAATTAGCAGTCAGGAGATCAGAAGACATACTGTACTGGGAGTTTCTACAGTCAGGGACCTCTCCAAATTATTGAGGAGCAGTGATGTCAGTTTGAGGACTAAGATGTGCCTTATAGATGTGCCTGATTCAAGACATGGTCTTCTCAGTCACTTGCTGCACTTCTCACACTGGACAATGAATAAGGATGACAGAAGGATTATTGATGCCTATGAATGACAGTGTTGGAGGAGAGTGCTGAAAAGCCCATGGACTGCAAAGGAACAAACTGTTATGTCTCGCAGAAGATGCAATCAGAGTGCTCCATCGAGGCAGAGATGATGAAGCTTTGTCTCATCTACTCTGGGCTTGTTGCTAGGAGAGGTTATTCCTTGGAGAGGGATATCATACCTGGAAAGGTAGAGAAATGGGAAAGGAGAGGAAGACCTTCAACCAGGTGGATTGACACAGTGACTGCAGCAGTGGGTTTGAGTGTATCAGAGATTGTGAAAATGGCAGAAGATAGGAAGGGGTTACTATGATTCATACCTGACTCAACAGCACTGAACAATAACAGGCCTAATGAAGTACTGTATTTGAAAGTTTACTATAAACTCAGTGTATAAGAGATGATATAAATGAAATGATCTCAGTCAAGCTCATTCCTTACATCCTTTAAAAAAAATTTATAGTGACTTGAACTTGAGTTTACTTAAACTCAGAACAATTTGGTTTCCCATTCAATTCATACACATTTTGTTTGGTGACATTTGTTCCAGTCTCCACAGTGTTGCAATACTTCTACTCTTTGTTTACTCTTTCCATATATTTTTTTTCCCCCCTGTCTTGCTTTTGAGCTTCTTCCCTTGGCAAATGCTGGCTCTCTGATCTCGAATACTTGGTAGTTCTAAGGAGTTCATTCCTTCCTGGTGTTACATTTTCAGCTGATAGGCCTTTCTGTAGCTTGCCATGGGGGTGAGTTCAGTTCTAAGGTTGAAGGATGTCTAAGGGCTGTAATCTAAGGGACCTAGTTAACTCTTAGGTTAAGCTTAACAGTAGTGTACATATCAAGGTTTTGTAATGGCCAGTTCACATCTTTTCATACTTGCTAAATGACATCATTACATGATTGCCAAACCAGCCAAGTTGCCAGTATTTCTCTTGCTTTGTACGTTGCTGTTTGTTATTGCCCCCCATATCTCAGTAATGCTGAAAACAGTTGGATGGTAGATGGGGTTTTTGAACTGTTTTTGTAAATGTGAAATATCAAATAATGAAGTCCTTGATTAGTGCAGAGTAGATGAATAGCCCTAATTCTTCAATCTCACTGAATCAATGCTGAATGGTGTTTAGTTTTTCCTCAATAGTGTCCATATTCGTGTATTCATTGAATTATGTGCTTATACCCATATACACCACATAGACACTCATTTATTTCATATCTGCTGTTTCATACTTATGGCAGTAGTGAAAAATCTATTTTGTATATTAAGAAAGGGAATGTCTGCAAAGGTCATGGAGCACCCACTCCTTCAAGATGAATCTCAGGTACCCTCTGGGAAACTGAGTGGCTTAGCTCTGCACTTTTTTTTTTCTTTCCTTCTAGTTTGTTTATTTGCAAAGTTCAGATATACTGTTTTCAAGAACAAATTCTTTCCATTTCCATCATCCCCCACCCAACAAATTGTACAGCCCCATGATTAATCCCCCCACCCCCTGCACATCCACACCCCTCTACTTCCATCCTCTCCCAACCCCTTGGATCTTTATACTCAGTCTACAATAATGGTTTTATACACTATTTATCCTTGTAGTACTGAGTTAGTTCACTCAGCACAGTGCTCTCTAGTCCCTCCCAAGTTAGTAATAATTTACAGCCATGCACTTTCTTATTCCTCTCACCAATAGTGGCATCCCATGGGGTGGACTTCCTCTGTAGCTGCAGCCTCCAGGTGGATACACAGGCATCACTGAGCCACGGAACACCTGTTCTGAGTACATGGCTCCGATGCAGCCTGAAGTTCTGCAGCTCAAATTTACTGAGAGGTAGGAAGAGAGGAAACAAAGTCATAGAAGTTTGTAAGAAGCGTGCACGTTTCTTAACATCCCTGAGTGAGTCATCGTGGGTGCAGCTGCTTGACTACACTCCCAGAATCCTTGTTAATCCCAGAATCCCAGATGTCAATCACTTGCGGGGACCAAAGGTCAGAGTCAGAATCACGAACACAACACTTGCAAGGGTGAGAATGGAGACTTGGAGACAGCTCTGTAAGGGAAGCTGTGATGTAGCACTAGAGGAAAGTGAAATGCAGTTAAACCATGAGCCTCCCGCTTTATTAAGCTTTATCTCCTCCATGTCTCCTTCTCTGCAGAGGAATAATCAGTAACTAGACTTGTTGTAGTGATGAACACATTGGAAAATCTTAGCGTTGTGGTGGGTTTTTTAAATTTCAGTAACTATATTTTCATTTTTTTTATATTTTCTAAACTAAAAAACAAATGGATGGTCTGGAAATGTATGGGGAAGAAACACTCCATATAATATCTGCTATTTATAGTTAGGTTCTACTAACTATTGGTGTTAGGTACTGTCTAGTCAAATATGACTCATAGCACCCTAGTGAACCATGGTCCAGCACCCTGTCCTGTCCTCATCAACTCTGGTATACTTGAGCTCATTGCTGCAGTCAGTCTATCCATCTCATTGAGGATCTTCCTATCTTTCACTGACGCTCTGCCTTTCCAAGAATGATGCCCACCTCCAAGAAATAGCGTCTCCTAGCAACATGCCAAAGTATTAAGAGATGAAGCTATGTCATCTTTGCCTCCAAGTAACACTCTGGCCTGTACCTTTTCAAGCTATATCTCATTTGGTCTTTTGACAGTCCATGAGCTATTAAGTACTCTTCTCCAACATCACAACTCAAAGGCATCAGTCCTTCGTCTATCATCCTTATTCATTGTCCAGCTCTCAGATGCATAGTAAGTGATTGAAAAGAGCAGGGCCTGAATCAGGCGAACTTTAGTCTTCTGATTGACATAGCTGTTCAGTACCACAGAGAGATCCCTGAAAGTAGACAGGCCCAATGCAGTGTGTCTCCTGATCTCTTGACTTCTGTTACCATGGATGTTGATTGTGGATCCAGGCAAAATTAAATCATTGACAACTTCAGTCCTTTCTCCATCTTTCATGATGTTGCCTATTGACTCAGTCTTTTTGATGTTTAGGTGTACTCCACGTTGAAGGCTGTAGTCCTTGATCTACAGCAAGAGTTTCTGTTCCTCTTCATACTGTTGTTATATGTCGTCGAGTCGCTTGCAACTAATAGTGACCCTATGAACAACAGCCCTAAACCCTGCTTTATCCTGTGCCAATTGCACTGCCTCTGACACACCCATCCCAATTACCCCAGTCATTGAATCAATCCATCTCATAGAGGTTCTTCCCCTCTTGTGCCGTCCCTCCACCCTCCCAAGCATGATGTCCCTCTCCAAGGACCTGTCCCTCCTTACATCCAACATGTCCAAAGTATGTCAGATGAAGCCCCAGAATCCTTGCCTCCAAGGAGCAGCCTGGTTTAAACCCTCTTCATACTATTAAGTAATATATTTGTATTGATGTGTACCTATAGTTACTTCTCCAGTAGGGAGCTCTGCTGGCCTGGTCTGTAGGGAGTTGCACTGTTAACCCAAAGGCTGCACCTTTTCTGATGGTTCATATTCATCAGTGTTCAATAGGATAAAAGTAGGCAGCCTTCTGTGTGATTTAAAGCCTGGAGGGTTAACTATCAGTCAGTTTCAGCTCAATGGCAGTAAAATCTTTTTGGGTAGTTATTTTGTTGTAGTTTTCTGTTGGATTTGTTTGTTTGTTTAAGATTGATACTTCTAAGGAGCAATGGTGGCATAGGGTATAGTGTATCAGGCTGTTAAACATAGGTTGTCAGTTCTAATCCAAAGGTTGTTTCTGCCCATCTGAATGGTCTTTGACCCCTTGTCAAAAATCAGTTGTCTGTAGATGGCTGAGTTTAATTCTTGTTTCCCTATTCTATTGCACTAGTCTGTGTGTCTTTTGAGCACATAGACCAGGGCATTTTGATTTTAGTTGCTAAACAGTATGATTCTTTTTCAGTACTGCTTTGTTATTTGATTTCTATGTTCATGTGAAGTTTGTAAGTGATTTTTCCATTTCAGGGAAGAATGTTGTGTAGGGTTAGAGCTAGTGCTTTGTTCATGTTACTATAACTGACTTTCTTGTGGTGACAGTATGGGCCCAGTCTTTTCTTCATTGGTGCCCCTTTTAAAAACATGCTCCCTAGTGTCCTGCTATGAGCTATATCCTTTTCCCCTGTTACTGTGTAATATTCTCGCTGTAATGCCCTGTACTTCCTCCTTGTCCTCCACGCACCCATCACAGGCCTCAGTGATACTCAGCTGCACTCTTGTAGCCCAGTGGTCTCAGCTGTATGACTTTTTAACTCTCATGGCTGATTCACGTCACTTTAAGAAAAAAAATCAGGCTGGAACTTTCTCAGATTAGCTCCTTTTTGATGTTTCATGTTTAGAATGGAACGGCAGCCCCTCTTCCAAAATAGCTGTGATGAGAAGTGCTCTCAATATTAGCACATAACATCTCCAGGCTTCTGAGTCAGCCCTGTCCCCTTCTTTTTGCTTTTGGACTCACCTCACCTGTCCTATACCTCATTTTCTTTCTTATCAAGGCACCAGGAAAGGAACTAAGTTTAACTTAATAAATAATGAATTAAAGTTATTATGCAAAGTTTTATATTTTGAGAATAGTATTAAATCTTTCACCATGGCTGTCTGCAATTTTGAGATCTCAGTCTGTGGTTGTTTTTAGTCATTGTTCAGTGAATTGGTTGCTAGGGAAATACAGCCAGTCACTTCTCTAACTGGCTCCGTCTCAATCATTAGATGCAATTTTATGGCCTATTAATAAATTGTGGAAAATTAGCTGGAAGAACTTGATAATTTAAGCAGCTATGTTCGGTACTGTAATTAAATGAGATATTAATTTAAATCTAAACTGTCATTTTTCTCATTTAGATTTATAAATTTGAAAGGCATTTAGGAGATTCTTTTTCTTCTTTCTTTTCGTCAAGGTACCAGAAAGGAAATGTACTTAAATTAATGAAAAATGAATTAAGGTTATTATGTAGAGTTTGGTTTTGCTTTTTTTATTTGTTTCTTTTTATTATTATTATTAAATTTTATTAGTTTCAATGGTTTTGCTTTTTTTAATAAAAGCAAATGAAGTTTATTGAAGGATAGAGAGGGTCCAGAAAGGGAAACATCTGCTCCCTGTTAAAGATCATTTTATCTTTAATGAAAACTATGTATAGTTTTATGTGTCATTTTTGCCATGTAATTAAAAAAAAATGTGTGGTACCCAGTAACATATTATTACTAAATATTCTGATTAGGAGTTCTGTATAGGAATCATGATCAAAAGCAAAAAAATGCAGAGCAGCCTTTCTGGAGTAACAAAGCCTGGGTAAATCCCTAACGCTAGTGTATTGAGATAGTCTTTAAACATTCAGTCACAAATGTCTCCTGACATCGTCTTAAAATGAAACAGTAGTTTAACTAGTCAAAAACGGCTGCCATGAGCATTGTGCTCCTTTACTGTAACTTGCTATGAGATCAAGTTACAGTAGTGTAAAAGGTTCCTTGGGAAACATAGAGGAGAATGAGTTTGTGTCTACAGGGGAGGAACAACCCAGGAAGGGAGAGGGAATGGTTGCAAAGCTAGAAGAATATAATCAGTGTCACCGAACTGTCTGTCCATGTAAAAATGACTGAATTGGTGTGTATTTTGCCTGGGTGTGTATTTCTGAACAACAACAAAATAAGTTAAAAATCACACAGTATTAAGATATTAAGTCTTCATAATGTAAACTGTAGTCTAAACTAGATTATAGAATTAATATATGCCTTTTTTTTTGGTACAGTTTTAATGTTAGGTTCTGCTTAAAGGCGGATGGCAAAGGAGCACTCCCCAGGCTGCTCAGTAAGTTGCGCAACGGGAAAACAATATTATTAATAGTATTGTAGCACAGCATGTAAAAAATATTTTTTATATTTAAATAGATCTTCAAATTGTATAATTTATTTGAATGTTTATGCATAAAGTTATTCCTCATTGCTTCATAATTTCTTCCTTTATTTGGAAACTCTTTTGCTAAGTCAGGCCTAATGTATTTATTTCTTGACTCTCTGGAAACACAATGACCTGCTGAGAGATTAACCTTTAGAAAGGCAAGCAGTTACCAATGTGAGATACGTTAACCTTCATGACAGAAGTCTCACTGCTTATAGGTAAAGGTCCGCTGATTTATGTTTTATGTCTGGGAGAAGTTACCTTTTGACTCCTCCTGGGTTCTTTGTATTCTGACTGCCTACTGATCACTCTTAGCACTTTCAGTAGCAGTGGGGTAGTTGTAGGTCTTTTAGGAGAAAAAGGGCCGTTAGATGTAAGTCAGCCAACAACTCTTGACTCTGTTCTTCCTTTCTTAAAATGGTTTTGTGTGACCCTGAGAGCAAGGTTGTTACTGTTATTAGGTGCCATAGAGTCAAGTATGACTCACAGTGACCCTTTCTGATCTGAACCCTGTCCTGTCCTGTGCCAGCCTTCCCATTTCTGACATACTTGAGCCCATTGTTCTAGTCACTGTGTGTATCCAGTGGTTGAGCAGGGTAGAGGTATTCATTAACTATTGCCAATATTTTCAATATGTTTGATCGTAACAAGTGTTGAGGAACATTAAATAATAGGACAAGAAGAATACAGTTTGAGTGTGTGTTATGCATGAATGTTTACATAGGGCAAGGAGGCAGGGTCTCATTGGAAGATAACTCACTCAGCGCTGTTTATTCTGAATCAACATGTAGCTGACCCCCAGCAGGTTTTCAGAGGCTGTAAAGTGCAGGAGTGTACCCATTTTTCTGTCTCAGAGCGGTTGGTGGATTCAAACCATCAGGCTTTGAGTTCGCAGCACAGCTCTCTACTGACTAGGCCACCAGAGCTCCCTCTTTGGAAGATAGTACTTCAAAAAGACCTAAAAGAAATGAAGGTGCTAACAGATTTCTGGAGTCCAAAGTTGAACTCACATATTTTTGAGCATGTTGTAAGGAAGGGCCAGTGTGTGGAAAAAGACTTTCAGTTCTCTCTCAAAAGAGAGAAGACTCTCAGTGAGATGAATTCAAACAGTGGGCTTGAGCATGGCAGAAATTAGGAGGAGGATGCAGGATAGGGCACGGTTTCAGTCTAGTTTCACAGGGACCCTGTGTATGACAGTTGACTCGGTGGCATGTATCAGCAACAACAGCAGATGTCTTGGGAAATTTTACACAGGGAAATGATGACTCCAAAAGGCTTAAGGAACTTTCGGAAATTGTTAGGAAAACAATAGTGAGGGCAGTATAACTGGGTTGAAATAAATAAGAACCAAAATTTCCTTCTGAATTTGAAGCAAAATTCATCATTCAGAGAAGTCGGGATCAGAGTGTAGTTTTACAGGTCTGTGCTCATCTACTTTGAAGAAACCACCTAAAGAAAGCCTTCATGGAAGGTAGTAGTCCTGATAACTGTATGCTTCAGTGTGCTGGCTGCGTGTTCATTTCAATATACAAGTAGCCCCTGGTGGTGCAGATAGATAGGTGAACATCCTCAGTGGCCAACTGAGATCACCTGCTGAGGATGAAAAGTTGGGGATTTGATTATATCAGAGGTCCCTCAGAAGAAAGTCCTGAGGTTAGTTTTACAAAATGTAGTCAAAGAAAGACTATGGAACACAATTCTACTCTGACACAGTCAAGGTGGCTCTGGGCTGGAACTGATTCTGTGACAGCTGTTTGCTGTTATTCCTGTTAAAGTGGTTTTGATCACTTACGTTGTGGGAGACAACATTACCTGACATTTTGATGAATTAGAATTGACTTGTGGCAATTTACTACTTCTTTACTGCTTCATTGGAAACATTAATTGCAGATGTTGCAAACTATCCATTAATCATATGGAGTTTAATACAATGCTTTGAATGCATGTTAATAAACATTTCTTCATCAGAAGCAACAATAGTCATGTTATTAGTGTCATTGTTTACTATCAGTACAACCTATTGTATGAAAATAATATATGATGTTCCTGGGAGATAAAAACCCAAACCGGCTGCCACGGATTTGATTCCAGCTCTTGGCAACTCTCCATCGAAATTCTGTGACTGTAACTCCTTGTTAAAGGACACTCTTCCTCTTTCTCCTGAGAAGCAACTGATAGCTTCAAACAGGTCATCTTTCGTGTGGGAGCCTATTATGTTACACACTTACACCACCAGAGCAGTTTACTTTGAATATAGCAGGATTTAAATTAGTGATCAGATACTTACTCAGAATGAGTATGTTAGTAATTTTACTACCTGTGTAAAATATATATTTAATCTGTAATGGCCAAAAGAACAAACAAATCTGCCTTGGAAGGAAGTGCAACCAGGGTGCTTCTTAGAAGCAAGGAGAGTAAACCTTTGTCTCACATGCCTTGTGTATATACTCACGAGGGACCAGTCCTTGGAAAAAGACACCCTGCTGGGAAATACAGGCTCAGCAAAAGAAAGGAACACCCTCAGGACACAGTGACTGCAGTAATGGGCTGAGCATGACTGAGATAGTGAAGGTGACCCAAGATATATATATATATGTGTGTGTGTGTGTGTGTGTGTGTGTGTGTATGGTTGCTAATGACTTAGAATCAAACTACTTTTTAAGGAACACATATTTTTATTTGCATAAAATGTCTAGGTATCCATGTCAGATAAATATCTGTAAAGGGTAGGTTGGTTATATCTTCTATTCTTCTGTTTGAATAGCTTTCCAGGTGGAACTCCTTTTGGATAAGCTCAAGCAAAAGGGAGCCATTCGGCGGGCACTGTTTCTCCATAACAGGTCCCCCGCACACTCCAAGAACATGACCATTTCAAGGGGAGGACAGATGCAGTGCGAGGAGCTAGTCGCATATCTGCGGGCAAGTTAACTTTCTGTTCTTTTATCTTGTTTTTTCAGTCTAATTGTTTTCTCTTTCCCCTAAGTTATTTTCTCTTTTTGTAAATTGTTTTGTGTTAAGCCAAAAGGAAAAACAAAAAAATACACTTCAGAAAACATGGCTTTTTTTCCAGTGTTAAACCTAAGGAGTAATGGATTTCCATTCTTGACAGATCAGATATTGCAAATGATCTTCCCCAGCAGTAGTGCTGAATAAATTATGATAAATGTACTTCATAAGTATTGCTGGACTCCCTAGAAAGTAAAGGAGTTCTCTAGGGTCCAAACAACAATCCATTGTGGGTTGCAAGCATGTGAGCCAGGAGTGCTGGTGAGGGGTGGAAGTGGAGAAGAAGCAATAATGGAAGATACTAGCAGTGGGATGCAGACTCACGGGGGGCCATCTGCAAGCCAGGTCTCAACCTGAAATTCTGCATTTAAATCAGCCAATGGAGTAAAATTTAAGAGTTCTCAGGAGAGAGGACCACCTCCAACAAAGTCAGAATTTCTACAGAATAAGTTCAATCAAGTATGAATTCATGGAAAAGAAAAATGCACTGAACATAGCTAATAAATCTGCAGAAGACTAGAACTGTTAAAATTATCAGTTCCAGAATATACACTGGATTTTTTTTAAAGTGGTAAAAATTTGTATAACAAAATATTTGCCTTTGCAGCATTTTTTACACATACATTTTCAATGACATTACTACTGTTCACCATACTGTACCACCAAAGGGTGAAATTTTTTAAAAAGATAAAAACTTTTTAAAAATATATAGATTTTGAAGACACTTAATAAGGATGCTTAATGTAGTGGAGAACTCTGCACCAAACCACCATATTAGAAAATGTAAAAATTGACCTCCTATGTATCATAATTGGAAGCAGAAGTGGCATCCACTTCCTAAACAATATACCTCTGAAAACTCTGTGAACTTTGATAAATGGCGATGGTTGTGGAAGGGCTTCAGGCCTTTTGTTCATGGGGTCGCTATGAGTTGTTCTTGACTCGACAGTAGTCAACAACAAGCTACATGTATCATAAAGGAAATCAATAAACATTTCAAAAACTGGTATCATAGAGAACATACTTTAATCACAATCCAATTTTGAAAATCAGTAAAAAGAAAAATTGGCAATTAGGAAAAACTCTTAAGTAACTTAAGCCAAAATTAATTACTATGAGATTTACTTGGAATGGAATCAGAAGTAAATACAATATGGCCTGGTGTGTAGGATGTCAAGGAAGCAGGATGTGAAAGTGAATGTGCAGCCTTACATGATTTAAAATAAGCACAAAGACTGCAGTTAGGGAATGAAATATGTAACTTAAGTGTTTTGAAAAGAATCTGCAGTAAAGACTCGAAGGGGGAAAAAAAGAATAAGAACCAAGATTAATGAATTTTTAAAAGATAGAATGAAGAAGATTATCTTTTTGAAAGACTGACCAAGAAAAAAATGGAAAGAAGAAAAACCACACTTAAAAAGAGACATACAACAAAGAATTTTGGTAGATTTGAAGGAACAAGTGTAACTTCTGACTTTGTGTTGTGCACCCAAGTATTTCACAAGATAGTTTAAGATAATATCATCATTAATCGGAAGCTTTTTTTATCTCTAGGATGAATCTGAATTTAGGGACAAGCTAACTCCAATCACTATTTTCATGGAATATCGGTTGGATTATCGAACAGCTGCTGATCAAACAGGATTGCAGCCTATTCTTAACCAGTACACTCCTGCCAATATTAGTCGACAGGTACTGTATTCAAGCTATCATGACTTCATTCTACAGTCTTAAAATGATAATTACGAACATAAGGTGGTACTGTAGCAAAGTGATATATTTGGAAAAAAGCAAAAAGCAGCTCAAACCCATTGTTCCCAAGTCACAACTGACATACAGCTGACCCTCCAGGGGGTTTGCAATAGCTCCTCCTTTTGGGAGGAGATCACCCATCTTTCTCTCTCAGATCAGCTGGTGGATCCTGAACTGCTGACCTTTGGGTTTGCAGCACAACTCCTTAAACATTGCTAATCATGAAACATTAGTGGTTTTAATTTATGTATGTTTATTTCAAATATGAAGATACGAAATAAATAGGTCATAAATAAGGTCTCTTGATAAGCTGAGAAAAATTTTTCCATTTCAGCTGTAATTACTCTGTAAAAAGTCACATCATTTTATTTCAGAGAAGTTAGAAGAAAAAGAATCTGAATGTTTTTTATTCAAATTGTGAAGAGCCACATAAAACTTATTATAAGGAGCTCTCCTGCCATGTTGCATTGCTAACTGAAAGTTCAGTGATTGAAACTTAATAGCTGCTCTGAGAGAGTGAGATGGGCCATTTCTTCCCATAAAGATGTACATCTGGGAGACCCTAATGTAGAGTTGCTACTAGTCAGACTTAACTCAGTGCCAGTGGGTTAGTTTTGGAAAATGTATAATAGGATAATCTATAGAGAAAAATACTATCATATTTTATAAAAATAAAGCAAATAAATTATTAAAGAAAAAATGCTCTGTCACTTACATAACACTGTTTTACTAAACAATTGTGATGAACATTTACTCTTGGATTTACATTTTATGTCTAGAAGTGTGCTTGTTTATAATTCATAAAATCAAAGGAACATGGTTTCAGACTATATTTTTAGAAAATCCTGTGAAAAATCTTTTCATTTGAAGGTAACTTTATTTCTGCCTTTTCCTTTTTTATTATATGTTCATGGTTTTAGATTGATAATTGCTGATCTTTTAAAAATTTTTTTTCCTAAATTTAGTTTGTTCTTCATTTTCCTAATATCACATACATTTTTATTTTCAAATTTGACAAAATTGTTTGTGAGTAACATGGGCGCATTCCAGTGGAATTTTTACATTTTAACAATTCCGTTTTAAATTTCATTTTTTACATTAATCATCATAGAGTACACTGTTTTCTACTATTCATTTATGAGGAATGTCTAAACATTGTTCCATGTTAATACATATTTGTTATTTTTATTTTCAATGGGTGAATAGTATTAGATTGATTAGTAATTTAGTAATGAATTTTACCTCCTTGGGTCTATCATTCACAACTTTGTATTTTTTAGTTATTATTTTGCCTTAATTTTTAAATATACTACTTATGATTTTCTTTTTATAATTTTTTATATTATTAATATAAATGATTAATAAATACACTAGTAGTTTTAATGCTAATATTCTTTTTAAACCATTTAAGTAAATTCCATTTTGAAACTCTAGAGAGTAGTAACTTCAGACAAAACTTACTTCCTTTCCTTTTCTCTTCTAGTCTTCATCCTTTATTATTTGAATGTTTCTTTCTGTGTGTGTCCATCATATGTTCCAACAATGATGGAATTTATTTGTAGGCATCTTGCTTCTGCCAGAGCAATTTTGTGTACACTTTACATTGTTATATACCCACCCCACTAGTTATACTTTTTGCTTCTCTCTAAAATGGATCCTCGTTCATCAGTTTTATTATTGAACTTTTCTAGCCCATTGGCCTCACAGTAAAGGACTCTGTCCATTAGAAAGATTACATGGGCCATGCTTATCATTTGAAATTTGCTACTTACAATATGAAATAAAAGTAAAAAGAAACACATGTAAATGGTATATATTATCAGATAAATATCTTGCAGTATATTTTTTTTTCTTAATTTTATTGGGGAAAAACATGTTGGGGATACAAGGAGGTGGGGGTTGAGAGCAGAAGGGTGAGGATGGGCAGGGATGAAAATTGTAGGATGCAGTTACAAGGCTGCACAATTTGGTTGGTGGGGGGAGCATGTGAAGGAGATGAAAAGGATCCAGTGGGGACCAGATGATACAGGGCAATGGTAAGCATAGTCCAATGGTGATTAAACAAACTGTTTTATTCACTTATGGGTTTCTCATTTGGGAATTGGGCATAGACTCTCTGGCTTCTTCATGCTGAACAGTGGCATTGATGTGAAGGGGGAAAAGGAGCACACTTTATCACCTTACTGGTGGTCTTGGGTTGAAGCTGCTTGCCTTCTTGTTCTGTTAGAAGATATTTTCCTGACTTTTACTCCCCTCTGGACTGCAAAGTGTTTTCCCAGGTGCGTCCAATGGGGATGGCTGACTAAACCCTGAGGCTCCATCCTCCTTTGCTTCCTTAGCTGGCAGTTGTATTTCCTTTTTGTCTCTGGAACTGGGTTCAGGGTCAGGTCTGGAGTAAAACTCAGTGTTAAGGTTACCTATAGGAAAGGGAACAAACCCAGAAAGAGCAAACTTGTGAGTTACAAATAGAAGGGCTTTGGGGGTGTTACTTACAGTGTACTGGGGGAGAGGGTGAAGGAATGTAGCCTAGATAAAATTCTCTGTACACCCTAGGCAGTTTTTTCTACTTAGGGGTCACATGGCACAACCTGAGGGCTGAGGAGTTTACCCTGAGGGCTGGTTCACACTGAGGGCTAAGAACGGCTCACCCCCAAGCGCCAAGAATGGTTTGCCCTACACCCCAAGGGCCAAACAGCACTTCCCCAGGGCCAAACAGCCCACCCCAAGGGCTGGATGACATCCCCCAAGGGCTGGGTGCCACACCCTAGGGGCTGGCTGGCACACTTCCACACCAAAGTCCCCTCCCCCCCAAGTCAGGACCCAGTGCCTCACTGAAGACTATGTGGTCAGGGACAGCGTCCCCAATTCCAGCACCACCACCTTTACCCGCCCCCTCTAATAAGTGGTTATACTGTAATTTGAAATAGGTGTCACTGCCTTCCCCCTTTATAAAAGGAGAAGGGAACCTGAGAGTGGTGAACACCCCACCCCCACCCCCACATCTAAACAGTTCTTGGCAGAGGCAGTCAACAGATCAAAAGATGTGGTGCATTTAGGATATCTGTCGTCTTGGACATGCTGCCACTGTTAAGTGTCATCAAGTCATAGACAGCTCATAGTGACTCTCATCAATCCATTGTATTGGTGATCTTCCTCTCTGGCCTTCCCAAGGAAACCCCAACCTGCCGTTTCATCTCCCAACGCCACCATCTTGCTCCAAGAATTCTCCCCAGAACAAGTCCACTCTGTGGTGGTGTGGTGGCTCTGCTGCACCAGCCTGGGGGGAGGGGGGTGGTGCCTACCATCCATCCCAGGTGAGGGGATCCCTGGGGCCCGGTGGTGGGAGCCTCATGGAGCTGCGGCGGTGGCGTGGGCTTGGCAGCAGGGGTTGGGAGCTGTGGGACTCACCCATTCCTCCCTGGGAATCCTTGATCTTCTGATGTTGAGCCTCAATCCGCACCAAAGACCAGTCATCAACTGTTTAACTGTTCAGTTATCAATAAACACAGGGCTATAGAAGGCCATGGTGGCCCTCCTCCATGTGGTCTGCTGCTCCCACAGCTCACCAGGCTATTTCTGCCACCATCTCTTCCCCTTGCAATATATTTTAATAATCTCTTAAACCTTAAGGCATAGTAAACTTATAGCACATCTCAATTCAGGTATTAAAACTATTGAAAATATTCTTTGTTTAGATTTCCTAACATTTTACAGCTCCAAAACTATATTCACATATTTAGATTGTTCCAAGCATCCTAAAAGATTTTCTAGTAACTGAATTGATTATGTTTTTAAATTAATTGCATTAGAATTAAAGACTTTATCTCCCTTGTCTTCCAACTCCTATTTCAAGTGCTGAGTGGTCACCTGTGCTCACTGGCTACTGTGTGAGTGCAGCACTGGAATTTCCATTGCTATACCCTAATCATTTTTATACGCTCCTTCCTCATTTATTTGTTCCAATATGTATTCTTTTGTGCAGGATATTACACAGCCATGTGTGGTTAAGTACCATCGGGTCGGAACCAACGCATAGCGGACCCTCCAATGGGTTTTCAGTAGCATTTAATCACATGAGGGGAGATTGCCTATCCTTCTTCCTTGGAAGAGTTGGTGGATTTGATAACCTTCGAGATTGCAGTGTAGCTTCTTAACCCCAGGCCACCAGAGCTCCCTAAAATAGCCTTAGAGATTGTAATTTTTTTCCCCTCTCTCCTTGCTTGGAGGACAATGCTCTGCATTTCTGTGTCTGAAACTATTTTTCCTAAATACCATGCATGGAGAAGTAGAGGGTAAAAAAAAAACTAACAACAAAAAAACCTTTCAGTAAGATTGATTGACATGGTGCAACAGTGTGCTTAATTGCAGCCGGAACTAGGAGAATAAAGCAGGGTTGGGCAAGGTTCTGTTTTGTAGTACATAGGGTTGCTATGAGTTAAGTCAGTGGTACCTAATAACAAGCACCCCAAGTTTGTTAAATCCTTTTTCCTCCCTGTAGGGTGGCAGTTAGATAAATTTCTCTTTACTGCTGCTTTATTGTTGTTGTTGTTATGTGCCTTTGAGTCACCTGTGACTCGTAGCAATCCTGTGTACAGCAGGTC
>NW_006399751.1:27510804-27512111 GCF_000299155.1 Elephantulus edwardii | reverse complement strand
AGGCACAATTTAATCCATGACATTCCATTCTTTGGCCCTCCATAATCTGTCCTTGCCATATGTAAAAAGTCTCATTGCAAAAGTCCTCATTCAACACCAAGTTAA
Source organism: Elephantulus edwardii (assembly GCF_000299155.1). Lineage (NCBI taxonomy): Eukaryota > Metazoa > Chordata > Mammalia > Macroscelidea > Macroscelididae > Elephantulus > Elephantulus edwardii. The sequence goes on along the minus strand of NW_006399751.1, from coordinate 27,512,006 downwards.
AATTCTGACCTGGGGCAAAAATCTGTGCTATCATTGACTCTAGAAAACAAATGATCTGTTTCTGAAATGTATAATGAAACAGGTACAGTATAGAGACGTCTATTACAAATGGAAGAAATAGAGGAAAAGAAGGAGTAATGCACACCACACGCTTCTCAAGGCTTGGAAATAATCTGTCCTCTGAGGATTTTGAAGCAATGGCTTTGCCCATCAGACAGGGTGTTGGCCATGCTTTCTGGACTCAGGGTAGAAACTCCTTAGCTCTGGCTTAAACGGCACATTCCAGGTCCAAACTCTGTTCCCTCAGCTTTGTTTTTTTTTTGTGTACCATTGAGTTGGAACCTAACCAAAGCTGACCCTTCAGCAAGTTTTCAGAGGCAGTTAATAGCATGGGAGAAGATTGCCCATCCTTCTCCTGCGGAGCATCTGGTTGATTTGAACTGCATGCCTTCGGGATTGCAGCACAGCTTTTTACCTCTAGGCCAACAGAAAGCAGCCTCATTCTCCTGTTCCAGCTGAGTGGCAGCCTCAATTTCTCAGCCCCATCAGGCCCTGTCCTTTCTTGGACATGGCAGCACTGCACCGTCAGCTTTGGGCGGTAGAGTCATCCCATTCCCCTGGCACTCATCAATGGTGGTCCCAAGCTCCAGTGTTGAATTAGTGAAGATCTTACTCTTTGAAATTTAGGAGACTATAGTTGCTCACTTTGAAACCCCGGGTGCTTAGCTTCACCTACTGAAACCTTCCCCTTTGAGTCTGAGGCATCTCTGCTCCTGAGCCTCTTACCTCCTTCCTAATTTCTTGTATCTCAAACTCTCATGGACCAGCCTAATCTCTCTACTCAGGCAAGTGTCACAAAAGTTTTTAGTTTTCTTTCCTGGAGGCACTACCAATAGCCTCTGTCAGAAAATACTGTGCTCTGTTGCTGCATGGATTAGCAAGCCTCACACCTCCGTCGAGTCCCACGAGAATCCTTACTCTCTATAAGCCCTCTACCTGGAGGCACTCAGATCTCTCTGTGGGTTGGTTGGCTTTTGCACCATCTCTCACCATTCACATAGTTCTGCTGCCGCTTTTCTGCCTCAGCTTCTCATCATCTTTTTATCTCTGGTGTTAACAGATCTTCTCACTTCCTTCTGAAGCTAGACCAGAACTGACCTTGATACCCATCATTCTACCAACAGTCTTTTAGAAACAATCTA
>NW_006399751.1:27506546-27508305 GCF_000299155.1 Elephantulus edwardii | reverse complement strand
TCAAGAAGACAAAGATTCTCACCACTGGGCCAATTGGCAGCATCAGGATGGATGGTGAAGAGATTGAGATTGTACACAGCTTTAGTCTGCTTGGCTCCACAATCATCACTCTTGGCACCAGCAGCCAGGAAATTAAAAGATGTATTGTGATGGGAAATTCTGCTGTTAAGGACCTCTCTAAAGTACTCAAGAGCAACGGTGTGTCTCTGGAGACTAAGGTGCGTCTGGTACAGGCCATGGTTTTTACAATCACTTGTTATGCATCAGAGAGCTGGACAATGACCAGGGAGGATAGAAGGAGAATCGATGCTTTTGAGCTTTGGTGTTGGAGCAGAGTGTTGAGGATACCATGGGCTGCTCGGAAAACAAACAGATTCATCCTGGAGAGGGTTAAACTGAGCTGCTCCTTGGAGGCAAGGATTCTGAGGCTTCGTCTGACATACTTTGGTCATGTTGTAAAGGAGACTGGTCTTTGGAGAAGGACATCATGCTTGGAAGGGTGGAGGGCAGGCGGAGGAGGGGAAGGCCGTCTGTGAGATGGATTGATTCAGTGACTGGGGCAATCGGGATGAGTGTGGCGGAGACAGTGCGATTGGCACAGAACAGAGCAGAGTTTAGAGCTGTTGTACAAAGGGTTGCTATGAGTCGCAAGCGACTCGACGGCACATAACAACAAGAACAATTAATTCCCATGGATTGTTTCCTTTCATCCCAATTAACAGTGAAGATTCCTACCATAAAATGTTATTCCAGCAGTTGTACATTTCCCATGACTTGAGCCCTTACAGGCACAATTTTTTTGAAGGATCCCTTCCATTCTTTTTTCTCTTCAAATCCTCTCTTTTGCCTGCCTCTGTGCTTGAAGCTCTTTGAATGTTAACAGTTAACAAACATAGAATGGCTTCATCATTCTTCCACCATTCCTCTTTAATTTTATAATCTTTTTGCATCGTGCCTAAGGCATCTGCTTTCTCCCTCTCTTACTCTCTTTGGGGTTTTCTCGCTTCCTTTGTAGCCTTACTCTCCTGTAACCACAGCTCTGAACCCTGCTTTACCTCGAGGAAGAACGTTTCAGTTTTTCTTATTTCTACTATCCTGAGTCTACTAACTCCCATGACTCTTGTGCATGTTTATGCTGGACTCGTCTCGTCTAGTTCCTTACCTGCCTGGAGAGCTGCTCTGTATCTGAAACTCCTTACTCTTTTGGTTAATAGTGCAGCAGCTTACATCACCAAAGTTCCTGTTTGAACTCTTTATTATTCTTTAACCTTGGCAGTCATATTTCCTATTTCTGGGTATGTATCTCTTAAATAGGTATGTGTGTATTTGAGCTTCACAGGAACTCCATAATGTCAAAAGCCTAGTCTGAAATGAGAAGCTCTAGAAGGGAGTCTAATTTGCCCAAGATCTTATCATTTACTCAACAATAATACCAACCTGAACTATCTTAATTACTATTTTGTCTTCTACATTAACGTTCATTCCAACATTAAAGCAGCTTAATATAGTATGAACATGTTCTCAACTAACTTTGTATTATTTGTTTTTGTTTTTATGTGCTGGTGGTTCAGAACTGACTTATAGTTGGCCTTTCAGCCAATTTTCAGGGGCTAAAAATTGCATGAGAGGAGACTGCGCATCTTTCTTCCACAGAGCAGCTGGTGGATTCAAACTGGCTGCCTTTAAGTTCAATGTCTTACATGTTAGACACCAGAACTCCTTAATTGTATTATATATAATAAATTTTTTTTTTTTTTTT
>NW_006399751.1:27486189-27506174 GCF_000299155.1 Elephantulus edwardii | reverse complement strand
GTCTGCCTTTGGGTTGGCAGCATAAATCCTTTCCACTAATTTCCTTTCAGCAACTGTTGTTGTTGTTGTGTACCATCAAGTCGAAGCAACCCATAGCTGACCCTCCGGCAGGATTTCAGAGGCAATTGAATTGCCCGGGAGGGGACTGTCCATCTTTCTACTGCAGAGCAGCTGGTTGGTTTGAACCAAGTGACTTTGAGATTGAAGAGCAATTTGTTACCACTAGGCCACTAGAGCTGTCACTGCGCTACTACAGTTCCCTAAATAAATACATGTATATGTACATACATACAGATACACATATAGATGGCATATGTACTCTATATTGATATATTTCCTGTATTTTTAAAAAGCGTTTTTTTTTCCTAGGCTCATATTCTACTTGATTGTGGTGAGGACAATGTTTGTAAACCCAAGCTTGAAGTTTCTGTAGACAGGTAAATGGTTTTTTTAAGAATAAATATGGTTTTATGTTTCAATAATAAACATGTTATTAATTATCATTAGTAGTAAATTTACATAGAAGAGCACATTTTTCTGTTCAAAATATGAACACAATTAAGTGAGTATTATATTAGAGAACAATGCATGATTGTGAGTAAAACCATCAATATTGTTTTACTAATATTTGATAGGTCTCTTTCTGGTTTTCATTGTGTAATGTCATAAAGTAATATTATATTCTCTAAAGATACAACAATACTGTGTTTTCTCTAGACAAGATATTTTTATCTAAAAAAATTTATCTCTAAAGATAAATCAATACTGTCTACATGTAGCCTACTTTGATAGAACTATTTTATATTAGTCATTGAGTAATGAAAGTAACATTATATCCTCTAAAGAGAATACATTTCATGATAGATAATACCCTTAAATATGAACAGATATTACTGTTTTTTACAGTATAGGCATTTGAAAGAGCTGTGATAATCATCAAAAGAATTCATTTTACTTTTATTGTTGAAAAACTCATAGAATTAATGAATATATGCAAAGATACATTTGATACTACTTCAGTAATAGATATGTGTACAGTAGTGATAAATTAGTGGCATTAACATTTTCTTTTACCAAGAAACATTATATTTGTGTGCTATTTCCAGTTTGCTATTGAGCTGTGAAGTCTTAAAATATCTTGAGACTCTGCTAAACATGTTGGTCCTGTCTTAGGCTCCCTCTCATCTCTTTGAACAGTTATGCTCTCCCCATGCAGTTTTTCTTTCACTGTCTGGATTTATATTAACTTGCAGTGATCAAAAGAAGATTTATGTTGGGGATGACAACCCTCTGACATTGATCGTGAAGGCTGAAAACCAGGGGGAAGGCGCCTACGAAGCTGAGCTCATTGTGTCCATTCCCCCACAAGCTGACTTCATTGGAGTTGTCCGCAACAGTGAAGTAAGCAGTTGCATCTTTATAAATCGAAATGCACTCATGGACCTTATTAATATTCATGAGCTGCTCCCCTATTTAGTAGAGTACTGGCTTACTTATTCTACCTAAAGCTAAATTGCTAGACAATAGAGTGGCTATCTATGGAATTCCTTTTAAGCTTACTACTTTGTAAATGCACTGATATGGCATTTTAACAGTTACTAGTTGAGTGCATGAAAACAAGGTCAGATAAATGTAGTGCCTAGGCCTGTCCATCACATTATTTGTCAAAGGCAATACAGTTGTGTATCTAAGTCCTCTAAGCACAATTTGGAAATACTTAACGTTTATATATGGTAACTACACAGTCCTGCCTTTTCCTTCACTTTCATAGTTCAAATGGACATGTTTGCTTCAAGTAAAAAAAAAAAGCACAACTCTGCAAAAATAATTTGTTTCCTTCTTTTTTTCTTTGTCTTACAAAGGCTTTAGCAAGACTTTCCTGTGCATTTAAAACAGAAAACCAGACCCGCCAGGTGGTATGTGACCTTGGAAATCCAATGAAGGCAGGAACTCAAGTAAGACTTATTAACAAAATTTTTTTTTCCCTTAAAAGGAAAAAATAGTTTGCTTATAGTAATTCTTTTTACAAACATTTCACACTGTTGTCATTAAGTTGGTTTCGATTTCGAGTTTAGTGATAGCCTAGTTTTATTTCATTGTGATCAAGATACTGAATAGATTGTGCTGTTAGAGCATATTGAACTCACTGCTTTGCGCATTGCCTTCGATGATGCAAGTGGATGAGAAGATAGTTTAAACAGAGCGCTGAGATAATAATATTCTTAAACTGGTGCTTTCCTTCATGGGTTCTCAAAAATAAAAAAGCATCTCTGGAAAATACTGTCTGTCTTTCTTGGCTGGAGTAGATTCATCTCATTAATTTGAAATACAGGGTGGTCTCAAATAGAGGATCAAAGAGAATCTTAGTTTGATCAGATACCTCTTCAGTTGGTGGATAATAAAACCCAGGCGATTGAGAAGTCTCACTGGATCTCTTTTAGAATCATCAGAAACACGAATAGAGTATAATAGGGTTTTGTTTTGTTTTGTTTTAAATTTTATTATTTTGTGTGTGTGTCCTGTCAAATCAGATCTGACTGGTACAGGAGGAGATTGTTCCTCCTTCTCCGGTGGAGAATAGAGTATAATAGTTAACATACCAACCCAGTTGCAGTTGAGTCTGTTCTGGCTTTGACGGCTCCATGTGCTGGGTAGAGCTGTGTACCAGAGGCCTTCCACTTTCTTTCTTTTAAAAAAAAAAAAATATTATTTTGTGTGTGTACCATCAAATCAGATCTGACTGGTACAGAAGGAGATTGTCCCTCCTGCTCCAGCAGAGCATCTGGTGGATTTAAACCTCAAACCTCTGGGATTGCAGGGCAGCTTTCTGCCACTAGGCCACCAGAGCTCCCTCTGCTTTCTCTTTGAAGGTAGCTCATCAGGTGGCTCACCTTCGTTCTGAGGCCCCCTTGGACCTCCAGCTTCTGGGTTAGGACTGAGCACACGGTCATTATTTGTGTCATGCAGGAACTCGGGTTTGTTGTTGCTGTCTCAACTGCATTTATTTAATCAAACAGGAAATACTGGTCAGATGAGAACTGGTAATAATTTGAGGCTAACTATTTCATTTATTTACTTATTCTTTTCCAAATAAAAGTAACTATTTCTGGAAGTTTTCTGTTTTAGGAAGGAGGCCTTATACACATTATCTTGAATTTGGCTTTTTAGCATGTATTTATAATTCAGTGTGTTGTTATTAATGAGTGATCATGATTTTTATTTTCTCATCATTTCATTTTCTTTTTTTCGCTTACTCATTGTCCATGCAGTATAAAAATTTATGATTATGCCAAATGGACAACTTCTGACTTTGTTTTAAAAAAAAAAAAGAAAAAGAAAACCTAATCATCAAGTCAGTTCTAACTCCTGGTGACCCTTCATCAGGTCGTGGGCTGTACGAGGAGCACATGGCTTCATCTTTATCTTTCAGAGCAGCTGGTCGAATCCCCTTTACATTCTGTCAAGTAGGAGACAATATAAGGAAATAGCCAAGAAGCTCCATTTTTTTTTTTATCTATCCTTTACATAATCTCTGTGAAACTTGGTTTCTTGAGCCTGGCTGCTTAGTTTTCCAGCTTTATTTATAACCTGTCAGGCTTCTACCGGCAGGAGCAGGATTGGTCTTGGTGGGGTGAAGGGTGGAGGCAAGGGAAGAAATTCTGGTTCTAGTCCTGTTCATGCCATTAGTTTGTTTTGGGTTTTATTTCAAAGTAAGATTTTCCCACTCTTAAAAACCACTCACTTCTTCCTTTCAATTTCTTTCTGACTACTTAGTTCATTACTTAGCTTTCTGTTACCAAATCATGGTGCATAATTGTACTTTTATTGACTTGACATTCTTTCGCTCTTGTAGTTTCCTAGTTAATCATTTAACAGCTACAGTTACCAAAAAAGTATAAAGTATAATTAATATTATTTAATAGATTCTTTATGGATTGGCACAAGTATCTTAAATAAAAGAAAAGTGATATAAAACTAAGAAGCCGTGGTTGCTCACAGATTAAGTAGTTAGACTCCTAGTTCAGTGGTTCAAATCAGCTAGCACCTCCATAGGAGAAAAATGAGACAGTCAGCTTCCGTAAAGATGTTTACGCCCTTGGAAACCCTACAGTCAGATCTAGTCTGCCCTGCAGGATCACTGTCACTCCAGTAAGCTCTCTGACAGTGGTTCATTTAGGGTTTTGGGGTTTTTTTTAATAGAAAATTAGTTTTACTTGTCTTTGGTAGAGTACTTTCCATTTTATTTGTAATTTAGAAAGACTCAGTTTTTGAAAGTTTTTATTTGAACAGTTGTGGAATTTCGTGAATGAAAAAGTATTTTGACAACCGTGCCATACTTTTTTCCCACTTAAGCTTTTAGCTGGCCTTCGATTCAGTGTGCACCAGCAGTCAGAGATGGATATGTCTGTGAAATTTGATTTACAAATTCAGAGGTATGCAAACACATTTTATTTGTTTGTAAAGGCTAGTGAGAAAACATTTTAACATAGTTAAAAATTAATAATGCAGAATATTTTAAATATTATAAAATTTAAGAGATTACAGTTACATTGCTTGATCGTTGTTAAGCCATATTTTAAACATTGTTATAATGTCAGTTTGAGGTTATAAAACAAAATATATATGTGCCACTAACATGAACACTAGGTTGGATAAAAATCTTCAAAGAAAAGTAGCAGAACTTTATCATCTTGGAATTAAATGCTACTGAAAAGAATGTTTTTAATTTGTGAGTTTTTTATTTGTAGTTATCTTTCATTTGTTCCTCTTTAGTTTTACTCTATTTACCGCTATGATTTGATAATTGTGTACAATTCAGTTCTGACTTTTTTTTTTTCTTTTTCAGCTCCAATCTTTTTGATAAAGTAAGCCCAGTGGTGTCTTACAAAGTTGATCTTGCTGTTTTAGCTGCTGTTGAGATAAGAGGGTCAGTATGACTACTAAGTTGAGTACCTCATTCCCCAGATTGCTTTCTGAAAGTTGTTACAAGGCCCTAGCTTCTTTCTAAAAATAGGTACTTCATGTTCAATGATGGTTTCACTAAGGCTTTAGCTTTACGGAGAGAAAACCTCTTCCATGTATCATAAAGCTGTAAATATTTATCTGGTGAACATCTGGAAGGAATTAGACTTGGCAACACTAGACGCAAAATAAGTTTATTGACCTTTTTATACAAATTGACTCATCAGTTCACCTCCTAATATGCACATCTAATAATAAAGCATGTATATGTCTATAGATTTTTGTGTGTGTGTGCCTGCATGTGTAGGTATTTTTTTCGTTGGAACTTCCTGTTCCATTATTATTCATTTGATTATAGAATACTCTTGGAAATGAACTGACTGCGTCATTTTGATATTCATAGTAGGCTTTCTTTGGTCATTGTTTAGAGTCTCAAGTCCTGATCATATCTTTCTTCCGATTCCGAATTGGGAGCACAAGGAGCACCCGGAGACAGAAGAAGATGTTGGGCCAGTTGTTCAGCACATCTATGAGGTTTGCAGCTGTTGGATATAAGTGGAACCGAGTCATAGAGCCACTAAAGAGTGCAACAAACCAGTTACTTCTTTAAATTTTAGCCCCAGCATTTCATTTGTACTGGTCAAGACACTTCAAGTGTTTAAAAGAAATCAAATCCTGTAAATTGTTTTTTAAGAGCTAATCACTGTCCTTAAGTAAAGATAATAGATCAACATTTTGTTTCTCTTGGAAGAGAATCTTCTTTGCCTGTCTTTCATCAAGAATTTTAAATGTTTCCTCTTTTGTCGTCAAAGACAAATGTTGACCATTTTTTTTCATAATCACCCTCCCATTGAAATACTAGCTTAACTGGGGAATGTCTGACACATAAATTGTTATTAATTTGCTTACTAAAGTTAACTAGGAGAATTATTAAAAAATATATTTTTTTTATGTTTCCTTTCCTCATTAGTTGAGAAACAATGGTCCAAGTTCATTCAGCAAGGCAATGCTGAATCTTCAGTGGCCTTACAAGTACAATAATAATACTTTGCTGTACATCCTTCAGTATGATATTGATGGGCCAATGAACTGCACTTCAGACATGGAAATTAACCCTTTGAGAATTAAGGTAATGTGCTTATTAACAACTCTTCATTATGATGATAATTGCTTTTCTCCTCCCTAAGCCTATAAGACAAATACACAAAAGAAAAACAGCTATTTTTCTTTTTTTTTTTAAAAAAAATCCTATTCTCAAACACAAATGCACTCATCAAAAATACTTTGTAGTTCTTATTTAGCATACAAAAATTAAGTTATTGATTTATTGAATGAAGAGGAATTCTGTGAATTTCTAATTCGCAGGACTATGTGTAGACACATATACCCATATGCAGACAGTATGCACACATAATTCTGTATAGTTAATAATGGTTCGATTTAACTTTGGTACTCCACATGATAGATGGTGAGGAGATTGAGATTGTTCAGAGTTTTGGTTTGGTTGGATCCACAGTCAACACTTTTGGCACCAGCAGACAGGAAATTAAAAGATGTATTGCGATGGGAAAGTCTGTGGTTAGAGACCTCTCTAAAGTGCTGAAGTGCAAAGATGGCAGGCTGGAGACTAAAGGGCACCTGATATAAGCCGTAGTCTTTGCAATCACTTGCTATGTGTCAGAGAGCTGACAGTGACTAGGGATGATAGAAGGAGAATTGATGCCTTTCAGCTGTGGTGTTGGAGTATGGAATATACCGTGGACTCCTAAGAAAACAAACAGATTCATCCTGGAGAGGCTTAAACCAGGCTGCTCCTTGGAGGCAAGGATTCTAAAGCTTCGTCTCATGTACTTTAGATATGCTGTAAGGAGGGACCAGTCCTTGTAGAGGGATATCATGCTTGGAAGGGTGGAGAAACAGCGTAAGAGAGGAAGACCCTACAAGAGCTGGATTGATTCAGTAACTGGGGTAATGGGCACAGGTGTGTCAAAGACAGTGGGATTGGCACACAATAGAGCAGAGTTTAGGGCTATTGTACATAGAGTCTCAGGCGATTTGACGGCACATAACAACAACATCACATGAAAGTTTTTCCAGTGTATAATATTATGTTAAAGGAGGACAGTGATCATTCAGTGGTAGAATTCTTGTCTCCTGTGCATGAGTTCCTGACAGCCACCACTCATTTGTCATTGGAGGCATGCATTTTGCAGAACTGCTGAATAGGTTTCATCAGGGTTTCCAGACTAAGAAGGAAGGACTTGGCAATCTGTTTCCAAAAATCAGCCAGGAGTAAGCTTGTGCATCAAAATAGTCTGATCTCATTGAACATGGCATCCTTGAGTCCATTCAACAGTAGCTAACGCCAGCAACAAAGACACTGAAATTTCTGTCTCAAGGATAAGTAAAGGCTGTACTTAGAAATTTCTTGATAATTACATACCCTAGAAAGACGTCATTTTATGAAATCAAGTGTAACTTTGGATATGGACTAGGAAAATGGATGGACCATCCACTTCTGAAATAACAGGATTCTGAATTGCCTTTGAACAATGGAAGGACACAGATAGTTAATAGTATTAGAGGCAGAGCCCAGATTGGAAGTCCGTCAAAATGAGAGCAACAGCTGCAAACATCCTTTAATAGTTGGAATATAGAATGTGCAAAGTATGAGTGTTTGAAAACTAGAAGGTGTGAAAATTAAATGGAACACCTGAACATCAACATTCTAGGCATTAGTGAGATGAGAGGGACTGGTTTTGGCCACTTTGCATCAGACAGTCACTTGGTATACTGTGCTGTTGTTGTTATGTGCTCTCAAGTCACCTGCAACCCTATGTACAACAGCTCTGAATCCTGCCCTGTCCTGAACCAGTCTCATTGATTCCGACACACCAACCCCCATTATCCCAGTCACTGTATTAATCCATCTCATCCAGAGTCTTTGTCTCCTGCACTGTTCCTTCACCATTCCAAGCATGAGGTCCTTCTCCAAGGATCAGTTTCTCCTGGCCACATGCCCAGAGTAAGGGAGACAGAGCCTCAAAATCCTAGCCTCCGAGGAGAAACATGGTTTCACCCTTTCTAAGATAGACCTATTTATTTTCTTGGCTGTCCATAATATGTTCAATACTCTTCTCCAACACAACAACTCAGAGACATCGATTCTTCTTCTGTCATCTTTAGTCATTGTCCAGCCCTCTGACGCATAGCAAGTAATTGTGAAGACCATGGTCTGGATTAGGCACACTTTAGCCTCTAGACTGACATCATTCCTTTTCACTACTCTAGAGAGAGCCCCTGACAGCAGATTTTCCCAATGCAATTGATCTTTTGATGCTAGAAATGAAAAACAGAGGAAGAATGATGTTGCATTCATAATTAAAAAGATATTGTCAGGTTCTATTCTGAAGTACAATATTGAGAGTGATAAGAATATCCAGACGCATACAAGAAATACCCGTTAATATGATGAGTATTCAAATATACACGACAATAAATAAAGCCAGAGAAAAGGAAATTGAAAATTATTATCAAACTTTGTAGTCCAAAATTGACTAATATTTAATCAAGATACACTCATGATAAATGGTGACTGGAATGTAAAAGTTGGAAACGATGAAGAAGAAAGAGTAGTTGGAAAGTACAGACTAGGTGACAGAAATGGAATGATCAAATTTTATATGTTCAATGATTTATTCATTACAAATACCTTTTTAAAATTTATTTTATATTGGTTTACGTATATAATTCATATACATTGTGTTTCATTTACATACATTGTGTTCCACATATTCCTCATTCACATTGTTTCCTTGAAACATTCACATTGAATCCTTGAAGAAGCTCAGTATCAGCAGTCAAAACCAGGCCAAGTGCCAACTGTGGAACAGATCATTAATTATTCACGTGCAAATTCAAATTGAGGCTGAAGAAAATGAAAATAAGTCAGTGAGAACCAAAGTATGACCTTGATTTTACTGCATCTGGATTTAAAAATCACCTTAACGATAGGTTTGAAGCATTGAACACCAGTGATGAAGAACAGATGAATTGTGGGATATCATCAAGGGCATCATTCATGAAGAGAGCAGAAGGTCTTTTCCAAGATGGAGGAGAAACAAAAAACTGAAATAGTTGCTTTAAGAAGCACTGACAATGGGACAGATGTTGAAATGAAATGAAAATAATTAAATAGAAGATTTCAAAGAACAGCTTGAGAAATGTTCAGGGACGAGAATTCGAGAGTTAAAAGGGAAGAACTCACTTGGTATTTCTCAACCTGAAGGAACTTAAATTCAAGTCTCAAGTTGTAACTTGGGTATTTAGAGATGCTATGGGCAAAATCTTGAATGACTTGGAAAGCATGAAAAGAAAATGGGGGTAGTACAGAAAATAACTACCTTAAAGAACTGGCCAACCCTGAAGTATTTTAGGAAATACCATATAATCAAAGCCAATGGTAAGAAAGGAAGTCAAGCTGCAGTAAAGACATTGGCATAAAATAAAGCCCTAGGAATCAATGGGATACCAGTTGACATATTTGAGATGACAGACAGTCAAGGATGTATGCTCCAGTTTTTGTCAAGAAATTTGGATGACAAGGTGAGCCTAGCTCACTGACTGGAAGAGATCCCCATGTTTGTTCCCATTCCCAAAAAAAGATGGTCCAACAGAATATGGAAATTATTAAACAATATCATTAATATCACATGCAAGCAAAATACTGCTGAAAATAACTTTAAAATGGCTAGAACAATATATGGACAGAAAACTGCCAGAAGTTCAAGCTGGATTTAGAAGAGGCTGTGGCACCAAGGATATCATTGCTGATGACTGGTGGATCCTGACTGAAAGCAAGAATACCAGAAAAATATCTGTCTGTGCTTTATTGACAATGAAAAGGCATTTGACCATGTAGATCATAACAAATTATGGTTCACCTTGAGAAGAATGGGAATCCCAGAGCTCTTAAGTGTACTCGTGTGAAATCTAGAGCTAGACTAAAATGCTGTTGTGCAACAGAGCCAGGGAACATTGCATGATTTACAATTAAGAAAGGTGTGCATCAGGGTGGTATCATTTCTTGATCCCTTTTCAATCTGTATGTTAAGCAAATTATTTGAGAAACTGGACTCCATGAAGAAGAATGTGGCATCAGATTGGAGGAAGACCCATAAGTAACCTTCATTATGTAGTTGGCACAATCTTGTTTGCTGAAAGTGAGGAATGACTTGAAATACTTGCTATAGAAGATCAAACACTTCAGCCTTAAGTAAGGATTGGATCTTGCTGTCAGGAAAACAAAAATTCTCACCACTAGACCAATAGACAACATCATGATAATGGAGAAAGGATTTTACCTGTCAAATGACTTCATCTTACTTAGACCTGCAATTACTATACTTCATACGAGCGGTCAAGAAATCAGTAGATGTATTCCACTGGAAACATCTGCTGTCAGGAACTTCTCCAGATTATTGTTAGCACTGTTGTTAGTTTGAGGACTAAGACTGATTCAGAACATGGTCTTTTCAATCCCTTGGCATGCTGCATAGAGCTGGACAATGAATAAGAATGACAAAAATTGACACCTTTGAGCTATGTTCTTGAGAGGAGTACTGAATATCCTATGGACTGCCAACAGAACAGACAGACATGTCTTGGAGAAGGTGCAGCCAGAGTACTTCTTGGCGGCAAGGATGTGATCTTGCGTACTTTAGGCATGTTGCTAAGAACAGCTATTCCTTGGAGGATATCATGCTTGGAGAGATAGGGGGAGGCAAAGGTGAGGAAGACCCTCAACCAGGTGGATTGACAGAGTAACTTCCCAGTGGGCTTGAGTAAGTCAGAGATTGGGAGGTTGGACCAGGTTAGGGTTCAGATCTGTTGATCATAGGATCGCTATGAGTTGTATTCAACTCAGCGGCACCCACAAGAACCATTCTGTCATGCACATTTGGATAGAAAGGTACTACTTAAAACGGAATTGAAAAAGTAAGACTATGGGACAAAAAGTGAACTCATAACTGCCACTCAGCACAGGTGTCGTGTGAAATTTCAGACTTGCAGTATGTTTCATTAGCTCCCCCTCCATCTTTGCAAGAAGAAGAAGTGAAGGCAGTGAGGTGTTTCTCTCTGTATAACAAGGACTCTATATTTTCTTTCCTTCTTTTATGGAGTATATTAAGTAGAGAGTTTTCTATCATACCTATACTTTTTTTATCCCCTGCTTTTTTAAAGAGCAATTTATGTAAAATTGACAAGATGGACACATTTTATGTTATTTTTTTACCACCATTTTGTTGCTCCAATACTAGGTCTCAAATTCCCAGACAGCTCAGAAGAATGACACACTTGCTGGGCAGGGTGACCGGAACCATCTCGTCACTAAGCGAGATCTCACCCTCAGTGAAGGGGATGTTCACACTTTGGTAAGTGCCACTTTAACTACACAGACGTTAAAAATTTTTAAAATGTGATTATAAGACTGATGCCAAATAGCATATTTCAAAAATAACAACAGCTGTGCTCACAAGAACTACATATATTTTTATAGCATTCCGTCGTCTTCTTTTCCTTCTTCCTAGTCAAATTAGCCTCACATTTTCTTCAAATGATTTGGGGTTTTTTTAGCTTGCTAATAAGAATACTTGATGTTCCTACATATTTTCTGACTGCTTTCTTTTTACTGACCTCTTGGCTTTACCTTGGTACCCAGTGTGGAGGGTGGTTCCTTAGAGAACCATCTGGTAAGGTAGGGGCTTCAGCCTTTCTTCATAGAGGGAGTCAGTTCTAGTCTGTAATAGGGAGGAGTGGGCTACTTCTGGCTCAGAGAGTTCAGGGTTATCTGGGATTGGAAAACTGTTTCGAGCAATTGCCTAAATTTCTCCATCTTTGTCAATGTGCTTTTGCAAAGCAGACCAAATAGAATTTAAAATCCACGATTTTCTGGAGCTCTTATGCTTTTGAAGTGTATCCCAGATCTGATCCTTAGCTTTTCAAGCTCTTGTCCAATGTGTGAGCAGTAGAAATGTTAAGTGTTGCACCATTACAGTCTGCCTTGGACTTAACAACTTGACCTGCAAATAGTGATGGCATCTTCATTGCCAACTGCTCCCTGGCAGATAGTCCAGCTCTGAAGGTTTACTCTCTAGGACCATGTGTAACAGCAGCAGTTTTCCTCATAACAGGCGCAGAACAGGGATTTGCCTGCAGGGACTTTGTTATGAGAGAAAGGAGCATTAGTGGAACAATGGTAAAACATCAGGTTGCTAAATGAAAGAGTAGTGGTTTGAGCCCACCAAAACTCTCCATGGCAGAAAAGACCTAACAGTCGGCTCTGATAAGATTACATACCAGAAAACTGGTTGGAGTCATTAAGAGTCAGAACTGACTGCATGGCACACAACAGCATGAGTGAGAGAAGACTCAAGCATGGTCACAATGAAGTTGTACTTTTTGATGTAGCTCCAGCTGTTTTCTCAGCTGCCCCCAGGCTTTGGAGCTAGGATGCTCCTTCAAAGTTGACCCAAACGGGGTTGTGAACCCAGGCCTTGGTACCCCCATATCACCCATTCATTGTTGTTGCTGTTAATGTGCCATTGAGTTGCCTGTGACTCATAGCAACCCTATGTACAACAGCCCTAAACCCTACTCTATCCTGTGCCAATCTCACTGTCTCTGACACACCTACCCCCCTTACCCCAGTCACTGAATCAGTCCACCTCATGGAGGGTCTTCCTCTCTTGCACTGTCCCTCCACCCTCCCAAGCAAGGGACCAGTCCCTCCTTACAACATTTCCAAAGAAGTCAGATGAAGCTTCAGAATCCTTGTCTCCAATGAGCAGCCTGGCTTCACCCTCTCCAGGATGAACCTGTTTCTTCTCTTAGCAGTCCATGGTATATTCAGTACTCTTCTCCAGCACCACAGCTCAAAGGCTTCAACTCGCCTTCTATCATCCCTAGTCATTATCCAGCTCTCTGATGTATAGCAAGTGATTGCAAAGACCATGGCCTGTATTATGCACACCTTAGTCTCCACACTGATATCGTTGCTCATCAGTACTTTGGTGAGGTCTCTGACAGCAGCCTTTCCCAGCTCAATTCATCTTTTAATTTCCTGGCTCTTGGTGCCAAGAGTGTTAACTAATGCTGTTAAAAATCGCAATCTCTTATATGTAGCTATTTCCAGAGTAGTAACTTCAGCAGATATCTGTCCTTGAGTGAGGACATTTCCCCACCATTGAACTTCCAGCCAGCAGCTGAGTGCTTAACCACTGCACCACCAGGGTTTTTTAACTGTTGACTATTACATATTTTAATACTCCCAGTAAATAAGAATTTATGCTATATAACCAAGCAGCCTATTCTGTTCTTAAATGGCTCTGAAGTTATAAATTCCTTACACTTAACATTGGTTGTTGATTTGAATCCATTATTTTATTCTGCCTTTTGAGAACTTGTAAAAATTTTATTTTTAAAATAGATGTATTGATTAGAATTCTTAGGTGTGTGCTGTTTGCAATTTTGATAAAGCTGATACAATTTAGTAGAAACAATACATGCTTTCCTTTGGAGTCTGACATATCTGGATTTAATTCTGTTTCTCCCATCATTTTCTGGGTAATTGATCCATTTGCTAATCACTGAAATTTTATTTTCTCATCAAATTGTGGTATATGCCACTTACAGAATAAAATTGTTATAAGTTGCCTAATGCTATAAAAAAATTGTTATAAATTGTCTAGTGTCTAGCCAGTTTCACTGGCTCATAGAAGGTTATGCATGTATGCCTTGTCTGGTTGGATGCCTTCAAGTTACAGTAAACACATGAAATATGTTAAAGGCCATAGGCATGTTGCTTGATTATTGCACT
Source organism: Elephantulus edwardii (assembly GCF_000299155.1). NCBI lineage: Eukaryota > Metazoa > Chordata > Mammalia > Macroscelidea > Macroscelididae > Elephantulus > Elephantulus edwardii. The sequence continues at coordinate 27,492,334 of NW_006399751.1, read as the reverse complement.
AGGACTAACTTGATTCTGTTACTTAACAGTCATTAAAAAGTCACTGTTTCTCCATATTTTCCACAAGAACATTGTAATCTGCTCTTCATATCTTATAAAGCCACTGTGCTTTGGTATTGCTTGAAGAATCTTGATGTCAAGCCTTAAAAAAGGAATCTTTTCATATCTAGATATTACAACTGTCATACACTACATTAAAATCAAACCCCCTTCATAACAAAGAGCATTCGTCATCTCGAGTCTTAGCCTGCTCCTTTTAGATTTCTTTTCTTAAGAGAATCTAGATCATCACTTAAGAAACCTGATTTTGAAAAGTTTTAAAGGGGTGATAGAGTGGTGTTTTCATGAAAGTAAAAAACTTGTCTTGGAAGGGCTGTGGAATTGCCGAATGCTTGAAGATCACCTGCCAAGTTGGACGGCTAGATAGAGGGAAGAGTGCCATCCTGTACGTGAAGTCTCTCCTGTGGACCGAGACCTTTATGAATGTAGGTGGACAGAACCAGCATTATAAGTTCATCTTTTTCAGACAGCTAGAATAGCCCTCACATTTAAGAAACCACTTCATTTCTATTTCCATACAGAAGGAAAACCAGAATCACTCATATTCTCTGAAGTCCTCAGCTTCGTTTAATGTGATAGAGTTTCCCTATAAGAATCTTCCCATTGAGGATATCTTCAACTCCACACTAGTAAGTACTTTATTTGGGGAGATGAAATAAATAAACGCATTTACTTCAATTATCTTAGATGCTTTCTTTTGTGGTTGTTATTTTTAATACCAGTTTAGCTACTTAATCACCTTTTTCAAAACTTTGAGTTATTTCTTTACACCATGGAATGTTTAAAGCTAGCAGTTTGTTTGGTTTTGTGGTGTGGGTTTTTTACCATTATGTCCTTTGTGTAGGAATTCTTAGTATATACTAAAATTTTTCAGAGGAAAATTCTAAATGCACAGAGGTAGAAAGTTGGAAATGAACTACATTTTGAAAAGCTTCAGTTGAAGAATAAGATCAAGAAACATCATAAACTGACAGAATATTTGCATATCTGTTCAGGGGCTATCAGAAGTTAACCTACTGTTAGGAGTTTTCTGTGTCCCTGCTTTCATTACCAAATATATGATCACTAAATTTCATACACAAAAAGGAGAATCATGTGAAAGTCATTTAAATTCAAGATAATAATCACGCAAAATGCTAGTAGAATAAGTGAATAAAAGACTTTTAAAATGCAAAAATGTTTTTTCCCCTAACAGGTTACCACTAATGTCACCTGGGGCATTCAGCCCACACCCATGCCTGTGCCCGTGTGGGTGATCATCTTAGCAGTTCTAGCAGGGTTGTTGTTACTGGCTGTTTTGGTGTTTGTAATGTACAGGGTAAGTAGTGGAACCCAGAAAAATGGAAGAAAGGGGAGGCCAAAAAAAAAAGGCAGATGGGGTTGCTGTTGTTAGATGCCATCCAGCCCACTGTAGCTCACAGGGACCCTGTGGATTGGAACCTTGCCCTGTCCTGTGCCATCTTCACCACCTCTGCTAAGTCCTTTCTTGTAGTCACTGTATTGGTCCCTCTTGTGGAACGTCTTCTCTCTGTCCCTGACCCTCTACTTTTCTCAGCATGATGTCTTTTTCCAAGGACTGGCCTCTCCTGGCAGTATGCCCAGATATGTGAGACAGAAGCTTTACTATCTTGCCTCTAGGGCAATGCCCTGGTTGCATTTCCTCCAAGACAGATAATGTGTTGGGTTTTTTTTCTTTTGACAGTTCATAGTATATTTAGCACTCTTGACCACCACACAATTTAGACATCAGTTCTTCAGTCATCCTTATTCACTGTCTAAATTTCAGATGCATACAAAGCAACTGAAAAAGAGAGAAGGCTAACAAAGCAAGAGTTCTGTAATGTCGATGTGTTATGGGCATTGTATGTTACTTGAAGCAAGAGAAATTGTAACATTGTTTAAATTTTCTTGATTATAGTAACTCAAAAAGTCTTTTTATATTGTTAACTGATAAAGTGTAATATGTCTTTTTCTTCACCTGACAGATGGGCTTTTTTAAACGAGTCCGGCCACCTCAGGAAGAACAAGAGAGAGAACAGCTTCAACCTCAAGAAAATAGCGAAGGAAACTCTGAAACTTAACTGTGTAACTTCTGGCACATCCTGACCCTGCCAGCATCGATACAGACTGAGACTGCCTTCATGAGGAATGAAACTCCTAGACTGTACTGCTATTGATGACCATTGAGACTAGTCACAAAATGAGAGCAATATTTGCCAACCTTGTCTTTATAATTAATTTCAGACATACCCTTAATAGACATCAACTGGTTTTGGTTATTTAAATGATAAACTTTCAAGTGCTAGTTTTCAATGTATATAGGACAGTTAGTTTCTTAGTTACTACTTTATATAAAATTTAAGAGCTTTTATAATTACTGTTTATTATTTAGTATGTTAGATTTCATTGTTTATATTGTCATCACGTTAAACAGTTCACATTTGGACCTTGGCATCCATGTTTGTACAGGTACTTAATGTTAAAACACAATACACTACAGTTGACTCTTCAAGCTACTAAAGACTTTATAGCTGCATGGACTTGGGATTTAATATCAACTATATGATAGAACTTTTGGGGGGTTTTCTTTTTCTTTTTAAATGCATGATTTCGTAAAAATTCTTATATAGCAAGGTAGTTATAATGGTTGGTTTTAATATGGGAATTGGGTACACAGTGTTAAAGTTGTATTTATTTTTAATTTTCAATCTATTTTATTAGATACTCATTTGTAAGATTCCCTTCTAGGTGCTTCAAACTTCCTTCTAGTATCAAAAACACCTCCAGTGTGTAATAGTTCATTTTCAGCTGAACATTCAGAAATGTTGAGCCTTATAAGGTCGGAAGTTGCTTCTGTAAAGTACATATGTTCCATTGTTTTGTTCAGGGTATTGTGGTATAGACTGTAGAAAGTTGCACTGCTGACCTAAAGGTGGCACTTTGCTGATTCTTGTCTACCAGTGGCTTCACCCCTTTGATTTTCAGCTGTGCATTGGTTCTGTCTGATTCAATAGCAGTGATTTTGAGTTCTTTACCGTAGGGGAAAAAAGAAAGCATTTCCATGAAAAGACTATGTCTGCAGCTCTTTGATACCATTGCATGTGGGTATTAAGTTTTTAGAGCAATTTTCCACATGTGTATTTCCTTGTATTTCTAAAACTAATTGAGAGGGGGTTGAGATTAATAAGGAATCTTAACAATTTATGAGACTGTTTCCCCTCACCATCCCCCCTACCTCATGAAGAATGCTTAGAATCAAAACTCTCATTGATTTTTCTTTACAAATAATGCTAATCACTTAGCTTTTACCTCATTTTAAGCAAGATAATGTATAAAACCACTCTCAGCTATCAAAATTCTTTTTATAAGATAATTTTATAAGCAACTTGTTACTGAAAACTTTTTAAAGTTTTTTGGGTTGATTAATAAAACTACTTTTCTAGATTCTATTAAAAGTGGTGCACTTGGTCAGCTGTAGTTTTATAAGCCTGTAGAGAGAGTGGTGATCTTCTAGAAGAAAAAGTGATTATTCACAGTTTCTCAAGGCCTGGGGATAACTTTCGGCATAATTATTTTTGTGCAATGACATCATGTTGTGCATTGGAAATTGAAAGTTTAATAGCTTTTTAACTGCTGTCCTCATTTAGCAATGGTAAATATTGCCCTTAAATAATTGACAGTTTTTTGTATGTTTTAAAAATAGATTTTATCTTCTCATGTCTTGTTTTATAATTCTGTTCATAAGTGCATGAACTAATCTTGAAAATGTAATCATGAAATAGAAACTTATTATGTGAGTTAAGCAAATTAGAACATTAATCAGACCCTCTATTTAGATTTAGCAAATTTCTAATTTTACAAATTTTTTACTACAAATTTTATTAGTAGCTTAAATCACATATGAAATATTTATATTTATTATCAATGACTACAGTTTTTTAAGAAAAAGTCTTTTTATCAGAGGGACAAGTATATATAGCCATTAAATTAGTTTAAGATGACATTGATCTTGAGAATATAAGTTTGGTAGACATTCACTCTTGACAAAAAATGTTAGTATTTACAATCTGTTCCTTTTTTGAAACCTATTGTATAATCATATTGAAGTTTGAAGGATGTTCTGATTCAAAAATAAGATGATGATTTAAATGCCTTTCAAAAATGTCATTTTAAAATATAACAGTGGGTTAGTTTTTTTCCCAAAAAATGAAAATTTATCTCTCTATAAAAATATGAAAGAAGTATAATTGAAAAGCCATTGGTAAGGAATAGTTTTGGGAAAACGTTGAGATGCTTTTTACCCTAAAGAAGCATGTGAACGGGGAGCTCTGGTAGTCTGGTGGCAAGAAGCTGCACTGCAACCCCAGAGGTGCATGGTTCGAATCCACCAAATGCTCTGCCGGGAAAGGAGGGACAGTTTCCTCCTGTACCAGTCAGATCTGATTTGACGGTACGCAGACACACAAAATAATAATAATTAAAAAATAAAAAGAATTTTTCTTTAAAAAAAACGTGAACGTATTTGATTCAGATATCAAAATTATAGTCTTAGAAAAAATTAGAATTTAGAATTATTTCACCATTTAAAATATCAGTCTTTATGGTTTATTAAGAATTACAATACATTTTAAATTTCTAAACTTGGCCAGTTTAAGAAAAAAATACATGCAAATGATATTCAGAATACAGAAAATATTTAATATTGGAAAAAATATCAATACCGATTTTTAAAAAATATTCATAAGTACTTACTTGAGAAATCATGTTTTGAGAAAAATTTTTGTGAAGATCTTTATTTCCTTCTCTTCCCTTTACTTTCCATTTGTGGTTAATAATTACTATAATTCAATCAAAATACTATTACCACAATTCCTTCTCCTAAAAAACTGCTTACAGTAGATTGGTAGTCAGGAAAAATACTACATACACTGGCTTGAATAGGACTCTGAAAGTTTCTAATGATGAATTATGGTCCTGAGAGAGAGATTTATGTGGCAAAATATAGTGTGTAATGGATTAGTCAGTTTGTGTAGTTTGTAAGTTGATAAACATGCTTACATTGCAGAATGTGGTACCAAGCTGGGGAAGACGAATTCATTCTTGGAATATCTGTGTGTGACTATTGCCTGTCTCATGGTCACTTTACTTATACTCTTGGAAATCACATATATGCAGTTCTTTGATAAATAAGAAACAATATATATGAAGTTTGAAAATGCAACATAGGATTTAAAAATTAATGACCCAGTATAGGCTGATTCCAAAGATGAACCTGTGGACGTGCAGCATTGAGTATGTATTTTGTTTTAATTTCTGATGCATAATGAACTTTGTAGTATAGGTACTGAATTTTTAAAATCTTGTTTGATTGTTTTCAAGTGCAATATAACAATATAAACAAACTTACTTAATTTAAGTCGTTAACATAGTAAACCCAGTCTAAATGGAGATTATTTGTTTTGTCTTGAGCGGGAGGGATTAATTCTACTGTGGATATACAATAGAATTATTTACACATTCTACATTTTATTTTTGGATATTGTGCATGAACTATCCCCCTACTTATTTTGAAACACTTTGAGATATCTTACGATAACTTAGAGCTGTGTATGTCAGGTTAATATGATGCTTAAGTAACATAGAAAATAGTGTTCTTTGTCTAGCTTCTCTTGTAATCACCCACATTGGGTGAAACAAATGGAATATATTCTAAAATTTCTCTTTGGCTAACTTGATTTGAGTTAGTGAAAAGTGGTACAATGTTCTTCTGACCTTCCAACTTAAAACTTATGACTGTACAATAAAATTGAGCATATAGTGCCAATTTTGTGTATGACCTTTATACTTTTTCTTTAAGATATTTCTCATTTGCCTTTTAATTGCATTCATCTTTAACAGTGCAGTAAAGATATGCCTTGCAAAGTTTGATACACCTTTCTCACATTAGCCTGAATTAAGAACATTAGTCATTGGAAGAAAGGAAATACAAAAAGAAGGGGGAAACCCAAGCATTAAAACATACTCCTGTTAAGGGGAATAAGTTGTTGTTTTTGTTGTTGTTGTTATGTGCCGTCGAGTCGTTTGC
>NW_006399751.1:27482222-27485599 GCF_000299155.1 Elephantulus edwardii | reverse complement strand
AGCTCTAGGCTTGAATTCTTCCTTCAGATCTTTTAGCTTGAGAAATTCCAGGTGTGTTCTTTCATCTTGGTTTTCTAACTACAAGCTTTTACACACTTTTGTTACAATGCATAGCTTTGTCTCCCCAAGTCACCCTTTGAAATCTTCTGTGCTCTTATCATTTCTTCCTTTCAGAGTCCATTTTGTCATCTCTTTTGGTCTACGATCATTAGTGTTCAGAGTATCAGAATTATTCTCAAGATGGTTTACACAAGGTTGTATTTTGGCGCTCACATACTTGTTTCATTCTCTTAAGCTTCGGTTTGAGATTGCATGTGCACAATTGTTGATCTTTTTTCAGAGTGGTTCCTACTTCTGTTCTTCCTGCTGATAGCAAGCTTTCATCATTTTTTCCACTCAAACTTGAGTCACTGCTATTGAATTAATTCTGACTCATAGCAACCCTCCATTAGGTTTATGAGGCTGTAAATGGTAAAGGAAGAGGTTGTCCACTTCTCCTATGGAGCCACTGGTAGCTTCCAACAAGTAGAAAGTGGCAGCCTTTGTTTTAAATTTGATTTTAATTTATTATTAATTTCAGTAAAAATTTACAGAAACTTCGGATTTCCATTCATTCATTCTTGCACTTTTCTCCCCTTCCAACCCCCCCCCCTAGTACACTACCCTCTTGGAAAAATAAAAGACAAATTCTTTTATTGTTTTACAAACTCTCCTCCAGGTCCTTCGCTCTAGACTCCTGTCATGACAAAAATACCAAATCACATATACCTTTTAAACTGTTTTCTCCCTCATCTGTTTCAATGCAGCATACATTATTGAACCCATCTTTCTCAGTCTCTCTCCATCCCCAAGGTCAGTCCTGTTTTACAACAGTGGCACCCTGTAGTATTTGTCCTTTTGTGACTGAGATACTTCACTCAGCATAATGTCCTCCAGGGTCACCCATTTTGAATAATATTGCATGAGTTCCTTGTTTTTCAATGCAGCGTAGTATTCCATTGTGTGACTATATCACAGCTTCTCTATCCATTCGTTTGTTGAGGGGCACCTAGGTTGTTTCTAACTCCTTGCTATTGTGAACAAAGCCGCAATAAACATGGGTGTGCATATATCTGCTTGGATGTCAGTTATGGTCTCTTTGGGGTATATTCCTAGTAGTGGAATTGCTGGGTCAGATGGTATCTCTATTTGCAACTTTTTGAGAGCCATACCGCCTTCCACAGTGGTTGCACCATTTTACGCTCCCACCAACAGTGAATCAGGGTTCCAGTTTCTCCACAACCTCGCCAGCATTTGTTGCTTGCTGTTCTGTTAAATTTTGCTATTCTGACTGGGGTGAGATGGTATCTCATAGTTGTTTTAATTTGCATCTCTCTTAGAACTAGGGATTTTGAACATTTCTTCATGTGCTTGTTAGCCATCTGAATGTCTTCTTCGGTGAAGTGTGTCTGTTCATATCCTGTGCCCATTTTTCTATTGGATTATTTACCTTTATCTTGTAGTCAGAGTGGCAGCCTTTGGGTTAACAACTCACTTCAAACTATGCCACCCGACCACTCTTGGTCTCTTCTCACAGATGTAGTCACTTTGATTCCTGTATGTTTCATTAAACAATGTTCATGTTTATAGATGGCATCTATGTTGGGTTTTATGGGAGTTTTTTGAAGGCATTTGCAATGAATAAATCATTGTAAAAAATTCTGTCATCTGATCTTCAGCTTTATTTTTACCGCCAAAGCCATATTTTCCAACTACCAAACATTTTTCTTTCCACATTATAAACTCCTTACCACTAAGCCACGAGAGCTCTCTTTTACATTATAGTTACCGACTATTAATGCATCTTGATGGAATGCTCAGTTTTAGATTGGTTGTTGTTATATACTGTTAAGTCTCTCCAGTGGGTTTTCAGAGGCAGGGTCAAATGGGAGGAGAGAACCATTCTCCCCAAAGAGCAGTTGATGACTTTGAACCAAGATTGGCAGCACAGCTCCTTACCACTAAGCCACCAGAGCCCCACCTGCTGATGTTGGTAGAATCCTGAATCCCTTCATCTTTCACTTTAGTGGTCAATGTGTATATTTAAATAATAGTCATATTAACGAGCTTTTCTTGTACGCATGGATATTTTCACTCTTTCAGGTTATGGAGTTCTAGTGACCTACTGGTAAAGGAGTTGTGTTGTCAGCGTAAAGCCAGGTGGTTGGAATCACTAGCTGCTCTGAGGGAGAAAGATGGGCAGTATTTTCCCATGTGACCTACAGCCTCTGGAACCCCATAGGATAATCGGCTATGAATCAGTTCTGACTAGCTGATACTGAGTGGTATTTCGGGATGGGTCTTGGAATACTCTTTTTGATGATGTGGCACCATTCCTCTTCAGTTTGACGTTCCTCACCCAGGAGGTCCTTTGATTGATTCCTAAGGTCCAGTGATTGATTGACACCACATGCCTTAGGGTTGGCAGCTCAACTAAGGCACCAAAGTTCCCTGGATAGATAACGGACATAGTAAGATGGGTAAAAGGGGAAGGCAAAATATGGCAAAGATAATCAGCACAATATCACTAAAGAAAGGAAAGTTCAAAGAGGTGCACAAGAGATAAAAACACAAAGCTAAACACTATTACATGTTCTTGTTAGGTTCCCTCAAGTCACTTGTGACTCATAGAGACCTTATATACAACAGCTCTGAACCCATCTCTATCCTGAGCCAACCTTATTGTCTCTGACACACCTACCCCCATTACCTCAGTCACTGAGTCAATCCATCTCATTGAGGGTCTTCTTTTGTGCTGTCCCTCCACCCTTCCAACCCTGTAGTCCCTTATCAAGGACTGGCCCCTCCTTGCAACATATGCCCAAAGTATGATGGACAAAGCTTCAGAATACTTGCCTCCAAGGAACAGCCTGGTTTCACCATCTCTGGGATAAACCTGTTTGTTCTCCTACCAGTCCATGGTTTATTCAGTACTCTTTCCCAGCACCACAGCTCAAAGACATCAATTCTCCTGTCATCTCTAGTCATTGACCAATTCTCTGATGCATAGCAAGTAATTGTGAAGACCATGGCCTGTATCAGGCACACTTTAGTCTCCAGACTGACATCATTGCTCTTCAGTACTCTGGAGAGGTCTCTGAGAGTAAACTTTTCCAATGCAATTTGTCTTTTGATTTCCTGGCTGCTGGTACCGAGAGTATTGATTGTGGAACCAAGCAAGCTGAAGCTGTTAATAATCTCAATCTCAATCTCTTCACTGTCTAAAATGATGATGCCAATCAGCCCAGTGATGAGAATCTTTGTTTTCTTGATGTTGAGCTTCAATCCATATTGAATACTGCAGTCCACCTCACTGCAGCGACGACCTCAGGTCCTCC
>NW_006399751.1:27477426-27482052 GCF_000299155.1 Elephantulus edwardii | reverse complement strand
ACCCATTATTTTTAATGTATCTTGATTGCATATTCAATCGATTTCTGACTGCAAAAGTTGGTAGAAATCTTCTACTTCCTTTTTGGCACTAATTTTGGGTGCATATATATTAATGATAGTGGTATTCATTTGACTTCCTTATATGGGTATGGATGTGTCCTGTCGCTCACAATATTGTTCAAGATGAATCTATAAATTATGTTTTTAACTATGAAAGTAACCCCATTTTTCCTCCTTTTCGTCTCCAGCGTAGTAGATCATATGATCATCTGATTCAAAATGTCCCATGCCAACCCATCTCATTTCTCACTGATTTCACATACAGGCAAGATTTTACTGAAGATTATCCAAAAACGACTGGAACAGCACATCAACAGAGAACTACCAGAAGTCCAGGCTGGGTTTAGAAGGGGTCAGTGGTACTAGGGATATTGTAGCTGGTGTTAGATGGATCTTAGCTGAAAGCAGAGAATACCAGAGGAATGTCTATCTGTGTTTCATTGACTATGCAAATGCATTTGACTGTGTGGATCATAACAACCTGGCTGACTCTGAGACGAATGAGAATCCCAGAACACTTGATGATGCTAATGCAAAACCTATACTTGGACCAGGAGGCAGTTGTCAGAACAGAGCAAGGGAACACTGCATGTTTCAAAATTGGGAAGGGCATACACCAGGGATGCATCCTATCTCCATACCTTTTCAACCTATATGCAGAACAGATTATCCGGGAGGCTGGGCTCTATGAGGAGAGATGTGGGGTCAAGATTGATGGACGATTTATCAACAATCTGTGTTAATACAGATGAGACAACCCTGCTTGCTGAAACTGAGGAGGACCTGAAGCACCTGCTGCAGAGCATCAAGGACTGCAGCCTTCAATATGGATTGAGGCTCAATGTCAAGAAGACAAAGATTCTCACCACTGGACCAATTGGCAGCATCAGGATAGATGGTGAAGAGATTGAGATTGTACACAGCTTTAGTTTGCTTGGCTCCACGGTCAACACTCTTGGAACCAGTAGCCAGGAAATTGAAAGGTGCGTTGCCATGGGAAAGTCTGCTGTTAGGGACCTCTCCAAAGTACTGAAGAGCAATGGTGTCTCTCTGGAGACTAAGTTGTGTCTGATACAGGCCGTTGGTCTTTGCTGTCACTTGTTATGCATCAGAGAGTTGGACAATGACCAAGGAGGATAGAAGGGGAATTGATGCCTTTGAGCTTTGGTGTTGGAGAAGAGTACTGAATGTACCATGGACTGCTAAGAAAACAAACAGATTCATCCTGGAGAGGAGTAAACCGGGCTGCTCCTTGGAGGCAAGTATTCTGAGTTCATCTGACATACTTTGGTCATGTTTTAAGGAGAGACCAGTCCTTGGAGAAGGACATCATGCTTGGGAGGGTGAAGGACAGGTGCAGAAGGGGAAGGCCCTCTGGGAGGTGCATTGATTCGGTGACTGGGGTAATTGGGATGGGTGTGTTGCAGATGATGAGATTGGCACAGGGCAGAGCAGAGTTTAGGGCTGTTACATAGGGTCCGTACTCAAGGGCACATAACAGCAACAACAACAATGCTGAGATGTAATCTATATTAGAGGCTGTAGTCATTGACCTTTTTCAGTTAATTGGTTCAAGTTCTCACTGTCAGCAAGCAAGGTTGAATCATCTGCCCATCTGTCTGGATTACATCATTAGGCATGACAAAGGTGGCAAAATTTTGGCCTTGATTAGTTTTAAGCTAATTGGCCATTTTTCATTGGGTAGAGAGAGAAAAAAGGAGCAAAACTAAATAACCTGTAAAAACAGACTGTTAATGCAGGTTTGAAGATTTTCTAAAAGGCATAGAAAAAGGGAAGATTTTATAATTTTTAGTTTAATACCAAGGAAAATCAGCTACATTGAAATTCAGACATTTCCATTTTCTCGTGTTGTCAGTACAAATCCAAGCCAAGTTAGTGGCCCTCTAGTCCATCTGCCCCCTGGTGATGCACGTGTAGCACAGGAGAACTGCATCCCGCAGGGGTTTTTGTGGCTTTTATTTCTTTCTTTTATTGATATTTTAGCAAAAGTTTACAGAAAACTTGGATTTCCATTCATTCATTGTTGCACATTTTCCTCCTTTCACTTCCCCACAGGTCCCTTTTCTCTTTAAAAAGATTCATTCAGTGTTGCACAATTTCCTCCCCCCACCCTAGGAGTACGCTTTGCTATACACCTCTTTTTTCTGGACTGTTGTCATGCAAATAATACCTAATCATATATTTAGTTTAGAGAGTTCTTTCGCACATCTATTTAAATGCATTGTTCATTATTTATCCCCTCTTTTCTTAGTTTCTCCCAAACCCCCATGTCAGTCCTGTATCCCATAGGGTTTTAAAGGCTGTGACCTTTGAGGAGTAGATATTCCCAGGTATCTCAGGGTGAGTTCAAACTTGCATCCTTCACAGTCTGTAGTTGACCACTTACACTTTTGTGCCAAACAAGGATTCTATGTATTTTTTAAAACCTTTAAAAAAACCCACCAAACTTAAAAACAAACAAACAAACAAACTCATTGCTAACAAGTTGGAACTGACTCAAAGCTGACCCTCCAGCAGGATTTCAGAGGTTAGACCACCAAGAAAACAAACAGGTCTGTATGGAAATGGTGAAACCAAGTTTTTCCTTGGAGGCTAGGATTTTTGAAGCTCCATCTCACAGATATTGGGCACATGGCCAAGAGAGACCAGTCCTTGGAGAAGGACATCATGCTCAGAAGGGTGGAGGGACAGCACAGGAGAGAAAGACCCTGGATGAGATGGATTGATACAGTAACTGGGACAATGGGGGTTGGTGTGTTGGAGTCAGTGAGACTGGTTCAGGACAGGGCAGACTACAGACCTGTTGCACATTGGACAGCTATGAGTCACAGGTGACTTAACAGAACATAACAAGTTGTATGGGAGGAAGTATGTTATATGTACTTGGTTATCCTTTGCTCTCTGATAACCCTAGCAGATTTCTTTCTGTGGTGTTGTAAAAATGAATTCCTCCTAATATTAATAATTACAATCTTGTTTGTTGAAAGCAAGGAGGACATGAAACATTTACTGCAGAAGATCAAAGATTACAGCCTTAAATATAGCTAAATCTCAATATCATGAAAACAAAAATCCCTCTACTGGGCCACTAGATACATCATGACAAGGAAAATATTAAAGTTGTCAATATTTCATTTTGCTTGGATCCATTATTGGTACCACTGGTACCAGCACTCAAGAAATCAGAATGTCTTTTGATTTGTTGCATTGGGGAAATGTACTGCCATGGACCTTCCTGAAGTGTTCAGGAACAACAATGTCATTTTAAAAACTAAAGTACCCTTGATTCAAGTCAGTCTTTTCATTTGCTTCTGATGCATCTGGAAGTTGGGCAATAACAGAAGAAGAATTGATGTCTTTGAATTGTGATGTTGGAGAAGAGTATTAAATGGACTTCCAAAAGGACAAATAGTCTCAGAGAAAGTGCAACCTTAGAGGTTCACCTTAGACTCAAGAATGGTGAAACTTCATCTCACATACTTTGGGCACTTTGTTATTTAAGAGGAGCCAGTCATTGGAACAGGACATCATACTTAGAAAGGTGGAGGGTCAGTGATGGAGAGGAAGACTCCAGGAGATGGACCAACACAATGACTGCAGCAGTGGTCTTGAGTGTATCAGGGATGATGAGGAGAGCTCAGCTGTCTCCAGGGTCTAGGAGGTTCCAAGTACAACTAATTTGTAAGCTAACCCTAAGCTTCCCACTCTTCAGCCACTTGGGTCCTCATTTCTTCCTATTTGAGGTAAGTTTTCCAAAGCTCTTTAATGCCACTAATAATTGCAGTCTCCTCCAGTGTAATTTACAGGCTTTCAAGAACCTGCTGGAGGGTCAGCTCTGAGTTGGTTTGGACTTAGCAACACAAAACTGCTGATATATTTTGTCCCCCTGGTTGGCCAGAGCTTATCTACATAGCTCAACCCACTTGTTTAGTGAGAAGCACATATACAACTAATCCACAGTACGAAAGTTATATACTGGTTTTTGTTTCTTGACTTTAAAATCAGCATTTGAAATTCACATGGAACCAGATAATAAGGCTTCTGTGTGTTGCACAGAACTTAAGCACAGCGATCTAGTTATGAATAATGGAGCATTAAAAAAAAACCCTAAGTGCTCATGATTGAGAATTCTCATTATCTCTTTAAATAGTCTATAGTGCTGGAGAATTTCAGGCCCACTATTTACTGGGGACCATCACTCAGGGACTTTGCAAAAAGATCAGCTCTAATATATTAAAGATGACTTGGCCACCATGAGGCAGAATGATGACGGAAGTCCTGGCAGTGTTCCTTTTCTTCTGATCTGCCAGTCAGGTTTTTGGCCGTATTTCCATTTTCTCCTTTCTTCTCTCCAGGAGCAGATGTAGCTTGGAAAAGAATGAAGCAAAAAACAGCTTGAGGAGACCAGAGAAGTTATCGTGCATTAACCTCGGAAATCTCTCTGCCCCTAAGAACTTCTGTTCACACAACCATAGAAAGTAGTGACAGAACAATGGTGTTCAATCTGAGGAACCATCATCTGGCACTTTTTCCTAAATAATTAGG
>NW_006399751.1:27397990-27469359 GCF_000299155.1 Elephantulus edwardii | reverse complement strand
TCTCCTGCTTTGCTCTCCCTGTATGTTCAACATGAGAGCTTTTGTGGCCTAGTGGCAAGAAGCTGGGCTGCAATCCCAAAGGCACACAATTCGAGCTGCTCTGCGGGAGGATGAACAATCTCCTCCCATGCATTAACTGCCTCTGAAAACCCACCAGAGGGTCAGCTATGGGTTTGTTCCCACTCTTTGGTACACAACAACAACATATTCAACACTATTCTCCAGCAGCACAACTCAAAGGCATCAGTTCTTCTATCATCCTCAGTCATTGCTCAGTTCTCGGATGCATAGCAAGTTATCGCAAAGGCTGTGACCTGGATTAGGTGCATCTTGGTCTCCAGACTGACATCATTGCTGTTCAGTACTCTAGATAGGTCCCCAATAGCAGATTTTTCCAAAGAAAATAATCTTTTAATTTTCTCACTTCTCGGGCCAGTATTGTTGCTTGTGGAACCAAGCAAGCAGAAGTTATTAACAATCTCAGTCTCTTTGTCTATCATGACTCTGCCAATTGGGTAGAGGTACAGTGCAGGAGAGGAAGACCCAGAATGAGATGGATTGACTCAGTGACTGGACAAATGGAATTAGGTCTGTCAGAGATGATAAGATTGGTTCAGGATAGGGCAGGATTCAGAACTAATGTACATAACGTCACCATGAGTCACAGGTGACTCAATGGCACATAACAACAGTATTCTTTTACTCTGCTCACACACAGTCTCCCAGTTTTGCATGAATACAATTACATGCTCCGGGATTTCCATTCTCAATGTTAGCCATAACATATTATGATCCACACAGTCAAATACCTTTACTTAGTCAATAAAGCATAAACAGACACTCCTCTGGTATTCTTTACTTACAGCCAGGATCCATCTGACATCAGCAGCGATACCCCTGGTGCCGTGGCCTCTTCTAAATCCTGCGTGAACTTCTGGAAGTTCCCTATTTATGTACTGTTCTAGCCATTTTTTCAATGATTTTTAGCAGTATTTTGCTTGCATGAGATAATAATGATATTATTCAATAGTTTCCACATTCCGTTGGATCATTTTTCTTGGGATTGGAAACAAATATGGACCTCTTCCAATCCATTAGCTAGATAACGGTCTTCCAAATTTTCTAGCATAGGCTGGTGAGTGTATCCAGGGCTGTATCTGTTAATTCAGACAAGTCAATTGATATCCCATCTATTCTTGGGACCTTAATTTTTTTTTTCTTTTGCCAATGCCAATCCATACAACTTCTATTTCATCCTTCATTGGCTCCTGTTTATTTGGTACCTCCTAAAATTTTTTATTGTCAGTTCTTTTTGGTACAGTGATTCTGTGTATTCATTCCATCTTATTTTGGTGCTTTCTAGGTTATTCAATACATTGCCCATAGCATCTCTCAATATGGTGAGTTGAGGCTTGAATTTGTTTTTCAGTTCTCTCAGCTTGAGAATTGAAGAGTGAGTCTTTTTATTTTCCAATTCCAGATCCTTGTACATTCTAGTAGAATACTTTGCTTTGTCTTCTCAAACTGCCCTTTGAAATCTCTGTTCAGCTTTTTCACGTTGGCATGTTTCCTTTGTTTTGGCTTCTTGATGCACTAGAGCAATTGTTTTTCTTTTGTATTTTCTGATGTCCATTGTGTGTCTTTTCTTTCAGTTCCAGTTTTCTCTGTTATTCAAATATCTAGAACCAAAGAGGAAGAAACTGAAAATTTTTACCAAATCTTGCAGTCCAAACATGCAATCAAGATGTGTTAATGATAATTGGTAACTGGAATGCAAAAGTTGGAAACAGTGAACAAAGAAATGATGCTGGACATAGAATGATCGAACTTTATATTTTCAATCATTTATTTATTGAAATGTTGTTGTAGATGTTATGTGCCGTCGAGTTGCCTGCAACTCATAGCAACCCTATATACAACAGCCCTAAACCCTGCTTTATCCTTTGCCAACCTTAATGTCTCTGACATACCTACCCCCAGTACCCCACTTACTGAATCAATCCATCTCATTGAGGGTCTTCCTCTCTTGTGCTGTCCCTCCACTCTCCCAAGCATGATGTCCCTCTCCAAGGACTGGTCCCTCCTTGCAGCATGTCTAAAGTATGTCAGATGAAGCTTCAGAATCCTTGCCTCTAAAGAGCAGCCTGGTCTCACCCTCTCTAAGACCTCTAGTTTGTTCTCCTAGCAGTCCATGATATATTCAATCATTGCAAATACCTTTTTAAAAAGACACAAATGGGACTTTACACATGGACCTCACTTGATGGTCTGTATCGGAATCAGATTGACAACTTTTGTGGAAGGAAGTAATCACCGGAGAAACTCAATATTGGTAGTCGATACTAGGCCACAGTCGACTGTGGATCAGACCATCTATTACTCATGCGCAAGTTCAACTTGATGGCCATCATCATCAACAACAACAAGAAGTTCAAACTGAGGCTGAAGAAAATTTAAAAAATTCCATGAGAACCAAAATGTGATGTTGACTCTATTCCATCTGAATTTTAAAATCATCTTCATAGATTTGAAGAATTGAACACCAATGATCAAAGACCAGATGAGTTGAGGGATGATATTAAGGATATCATCTATGAAAAAAGCAAAAGGTCATTACAAAGAGAGAGGAGAAAGAAAAAACTTGTGAAGGTAGTGCAAAGTATTATGAACTGTTCTAAGACCTGGAGCTAAAGAAATAAGATGTGTTCATTATTTCTAAAGCTAAAAGAGTGAAAGAAAGCTTTCAAGCTTCAACTTGCAATATTAAAGTGTTCTAACTGATGTGCCAAATGTGATAGTGGTTACCCACGATGGACAGTGTTTGGTGGCACTCCCTGATTAAAACAAGCTTGGAAGCAGGAGTGGCATCCACTTCCAAAATAGCTTGCTTCTGGAAACTCTATGAACCTGAAGAAAGGATGAAAGTTATACAAGTCTTTCATTCATAAGGTCGCTAAGAGTTGCCTATGATTCGACGGCATTTAGTAACAACAGGTTAAAAAGCATATGACAGAGGAAGCATCAAAAGAAGATGGAGGAATACACAATGTTGTTGTTGTTTTGTACCTTCAAGTAACCGACCCATAACAGACTATCTGGTGGGTTTTCCGAGGTAGTTAATCCCACGAAGAAGATTGCCCATCTATCTCCCGTGGAACAGCTGGTGGCCTCAAACTGTGTGCCTTTGTGATTGCAGCACAGCTTCTTGCTACTAGGCCACCAGTGCTCCCTAGAGTCAATGTGCCAAAAAAAAAAAAAGAAAAAAAGAAAAAAGAAAAAATCTGTTGATGGTCAACCATTTTAAGAGGTAGTATATAGTAAAGATCTGATGGTACTGAAGGAAGACATTCAGGCTGTACTGAAGGCTTTGGTGAAAAACAGTGCTCCGGGAATTGATAGAACGCCAATGGAAATGTTTCAAAAGATGGGTGCAGCTCTGGAGGTGTTTGCTTTTCTTTGCTAAGGAATTTGAAGGCAGCTAACTGGCCAATCAGCTGAAAGAGGTACAAATTTCTGCCCATTCCAAAGAAAGACAAGCAAAAAGACCATGAAAATTACTGAACAATATTACTAATATCACATGCTAGTAAAATCTTGGTGACCATACACTGACAGAGAATTGTCAGAAATTCAAGTTGGATTCAGAAGAGAGATTTTATTGGTGATGCTAGATGCTCTTGGCTGAAAAGTAGAGAATTTCAGAAAGATGTTTACTTGTATTTTATTGACTATACAAAGGCATTTGTGTATATCATAACATATTATACATGACATTGGAAGAGTGGGAATTCCAGAACAGTTAATTTGTGCTCAGGTGAAACCTGCACATAGACCAAAAAGCAGTTGTTAGAGGGTACTATGTAGTTTAAAATTAGGAAACGTGTTCATCATAGTTTTGTCCCTAAATGGTATTGTATGCAATATAAGATTGTGTTGTTGTGGTTACGTGTTGTTGAGTTAGAACTGGCCCATCACTGACACTCCAGCAGGTTTTCAGAGGCAGTAAATCGCAGCAGGTAGATTACCAACCTTTGAGATTGCAGTGCAGCTTTTTACCACTAGGCCATTTGAGCGACATATTCAATCTGTTGTTGTTAGGTGTCAAGGAGTCGTAGAGGACTCATAGCGACCCTATGAACAGAAGACCTGAGCACTGTGAATAGAGTTTCCAGGGGCAAGCCATTTCGGAAGTGGGTGCCACTCCTGTATGATGAGTAAATCATCTGAGAAAGCTGATGAATGAAGATGAAGGTGAAGACTCATTAACATCCTGTGATATGTAGATGACACAACTCTGCTTTGCTTTCCGGAAACAAAGAAGATTTAAAATACTCACTGATAAAGAACAAATACAACTATGACATATACCTGTATATAAAGAAAACAAACACACAATCTCCACAACTAGACCAAATAAACAATATCATGATAAACAGAGAAAAGATTGAAATTGTCAAGGATTAAATTTTGCTTTGATCCACTATCAGCATCAATAGAAATAGCAATCAAGAGGTCAAATGATGTGATAAATAAGGCAGACTTCTTGTGCAGAAGATTTTTTTAAAAATTTTATTTTATTTCATTATTTTTTTGTGTGTACCGTCAAATCAGATCTGACTGATACAGGAGGAGATTGTTCCTCCTTCTCCAGCAGAGCATCTGGTGGATTCGAACCATGTACCTCTGAGATTGCAGTGCAGTTGCTTCTTACTAGGCCACCAGAACTCGCCCGAGTGCAGAAGATTTTTAAAATGCTTAGAACCCAAGATGTCACTTTGAGGGCTAAAATCTCCTTACCAAGGTATGGTATTTTCAATTGCTTCATATATATGTGAAAGTTGAATAGTGAATAATAAAGACTGAAGGATTGATGCTTTTGAACTGTGTTGTGGTGGTGGTGGTGGTAATGGTGGTGTGCCATCGAGTGGGAACTGACCCACAGCTGACCCAATAGCGGGTTTTCAGAAGCAGTAATCACATGGAAGGAAATTACCCATCATCCTTCTCCTGATAGATTTGAACCACATGCCTTTGGGATTGCAGTGCAAATTCTTACCTCTAGGCTACACGAGCTACTGCGGTGTTGGTCAAGAGTATTGAATATACCATGGATTGTCAAAAGAACAAATCTGACTTGGAAGAAGGTGTGGCACAGGTGCTCCTTAGCGGCAAGGCTAGGGAGCCTATGTCTCTCATACTTTAGGTAGGGTATCAGGCAGAACCAATACCTGGAAAAAGACACCATGCTTGGTGAAGTAGAGGACCAGTGAAAAAGAGAACTCTCCATGAGATATGTAGACACTGTGGCTGCAAAACTGGGCTTAGAATAACTGATATCCAAGCAGGTACATGCACCCCCATGTTTATTGTGGCTTTGTTCACAGTAGCAAGGAGTTGGAAACAACCTAGGTGCCCCTCAACAAACGAATGGATAGAGAAGCTGTGGTATATTCACACAATGGAATACTAGGCTGCATTGAAAAACAAGGAACTCATGCAATATTATTCAAAATGGGTGACCCTGGAGGACATTATGCTGAGCGAAGCATCTCAGTCACAAAAGAACAAATCTGCATGGTGCCACTGTTGTAAAACAGGACTGCCCTCAGGGTTGAGGGGAGACAGAGAAAGATGGGTTCAATAATGTGTGCTGCATTGAAACAGATGAGGGAGAAAACAGTTTAAAAGGGATATGTGATTAGGTATTTTTGTCATGACAGGAGTCCAGAGCTAAGGCTGTATAGTGGAGTGGACCTGGGGAGAGGGATTGTAAAGCAATGATAGAATTTTTCTTTTACTTTTCCAGGAGGGTAGTGTACTAGCGGGACGGTTGGGAGGGGAGAAAAGTGCAACAATGAATGAATGGAAATCCAAAGTCTCTGTAAATTTTCATTGAAATTAATAATAAATTTTAAAAAAACTAAAATGGGCTTAGAAACCTCAGTGGTGATTGTGGAGTTGATAAGCAAACTGGCAGTGCAAAAGCGGGCCTGTGAGTTTGAGCCTACTCAACGGCACCTCAGAACATAATGACAGCCTTCATGGGAGGAGAGGAGATTTCCAGGTCTTCTTTTTTTTTTTTTTCCCCTCAAGGAACTGATGTTGGGTTTGAAACGCCTATCAATTGCACGACCAGACCTCCTTTTTAGGATACTAGAAGCCTGAATTGAGGATACTGGCTCTCTGCAGGAAAATCACTTAAAGCTCCTAAAGTTCCTGTACTTAGCATTCCTTGGCTCCTTGTCATTATCTATGTGGCAGGTATTTCCCCTTTCTCTTTATATCTCAAAAGGGAATAGATTTAAGACACATGCTGCAATCGCAAAGGCAAGTGGTTTGAGTCCACAGCTGCTCTGTGGAGAAAGATGGGCAATCTCCTCCCATGTGGTTCACTGCCTCTGAAATCTTTCCAATCAATGGTATCACCATTCTATATGGCCTCATTATTTTAACAAAGCAGAATCTGCTGCCAAATCAGATTACAGCCGAAGGTATACCCAAAACACAATGCAATCAGGTCAATTCTGGCTCATCAAGACCGTCTTGGACAGGGCAGAACTGGCCTGTTATAGTTTCAAAGATCATAATCTTGGTGGAATGTCACAACCACCACCACATCTTTCACCTAAGGAATGGCTAGTGAATTGAATTGCTGAGTGTCTATTAGTAGCCTAGCACTTTATCTCTGTACCACCAGGTTTCTTAGGTATAACATCAGACAAATCCACTGCTCTTGTGTTGATCCAACCCACGATAATTCTATAGGCTAAAATGCTACTATAAGTTTTTAAGTCTATAATTTTTACAGAAACTGCCATCTGTTTCACCCATGAAGCAACTGATGGGTTCCACCTGTATACATTTCTGTTAGCATTCAAGTGCTTCAATCACGTGTCCCCTGGACTCCATTATTTTAGATAAGATTGTTGTCATTGGGTACTATGAGGGGGAAATGATGCAATAGCTGGCCCTGCAGCAGATTTTCAGCGGTAGTTAATCACACTGGAGGAGAATGCCCATCTTTGTCCTGTGGAGCTGCTGGTGGATTTGAACCATGTGCCTTTGGGTTCATCATAACTTTTTACTACTAGGCCACCTGAGCTCCCTCTCATAGGTATAGGAGCTAGGATTTACATTTATGTTGGATGACACAGTTTGATCCTAATAACTAGCATCTATGTTTATTACAAGAATTAATGTGTAAAGTGCTTGAACAGTGCCTAGAACATAATGATGTGGAAGTTTAAAGCTAAAACATGGCCACTTCCTTATTTTGCAATCAGTGTATATAGTTTTCCAAACACCCAGTGGTAGGACACACACACCTCCACTTACTAGATGACCTGGTTGCTGGCCACCTTCTTGTGAAGTTCTTACATTCTTTTAACATCTCCATATCCCAGCTCTGTCTCCCACTCCTCCTTTAACTTTCTTGGGGATTCATAGTTTCTCTCCATACACTAGATAGTTGATTTCCTCCATTCTGTGCAACCTCTGTACTTTACAATTCTTGCCTGTTCCACACCACCTTGTGGGACTATAAATTGTTTCTTGTTCCTCTCCCCTACCAGGTGATGTGCTCCTAAAATGGAAGGGAAGCATGGTTTTGATCCCAAGCATCTGACTAAATGTTGGCACTAGTAAGCATACAATAAAATATTCAAGAAAATGAAAACTACAGTCTATAATTACTCAAAACATAATTAAGAATGTTTTATGAAACAGGAAGAAATTCCCATTTGAGAAGAAAAGAGAAGTAAAAATCTAGAAAGCTACTACACCTATCTGCAGTCAGAGAGCTCCCAAAAGGTTGAAGAGCAAGGATGCCAGTTTAAAGACTAAGGTGTGCCTAATTCAAGCCATAGTCTTTTGGTTTACCTGTTCTGCATCTGAGAGTTGAACATTGAATAAAGACAATAAAAGAGTTGACACCTCTGAGTTGGTGATGCTGGAGAAGAATAACAAATATCTATGGACTATTAGGGGAACAAATAGATATGTCTTGCAGCGAGGCAGCTAGGATGTCCCTCAGAAGGAAGGATGGTAAAACTTTATCTCACATACTTAGAGCATGTTGTTAAGAGGGGCCAGTCCTTGGGAAAAAGATCATACTTGGAAAAGTGAAGATCCTTACCAAGACAGATTGACACAGTGACTGTAACAATGACCTCTAGGTTGGCAGAGATAATGACGATCGCACAGGATAGGGCAAGGTTCAGATCTGTTATTCATAGGATCTCTGTGAGTCATGCACGTCTCGATGGCACCCAACAACAAGAAGACATGACCAATAGTGGCCCTCTTGATGCCAAGACTGTATATGCAAGACTTAGCCTTGGAATGAGAACGTCTGAGATCCATTACTGCTGGGTATATGATCTTTGCTCAATTACTTAACCTTTGCTTTTTGGCTTTATTACCTATAATATGGGGATCACAGTAATAATAAGTACTATGAATGAACAAGGGAGCTCTGTTGGCCAGTGGGTAAGGAGTTGTGTTGCCAAGCCAAAAGCATGCGGTTTGAATCCACCAGCCCTCTCCCAGGAGGAAGCTGGACAATCTCCCTTGCCATTTACAGCCTCTGAGAACTTGAAGGATCCACTGAGTGTGTACCTCAATAACACATAACAGTAGGAACCAAACAACTTTTTGTGTACAAAGATATTTTACCACCCAGCAATAAAGATTTGGGTAGCAGTTAAGCAGAAATAATTATTTCAGTGGGGTCAGAAAGCCAAAGTCTCCTAAGAGGGAGGGCTGAACAGGTGAAACCCTTTTGTACTTTGTGTAAAACATCCCTTGTGTACTATCACCTTACCCCACTTACGAGTTAAAGGTCCGTTGAAAAAACTAAAGGCATCACTTTCCAAAAACCTGCATCTCACACCTGCACAGGGAACTCTGCAAGGATCAAAGGAATTTGGTCTAGAGAAAAATGTGGTCAATTGCAATACTGTGAAATATGAATTGTCATCTCAGTCCAAAATGGGGAAATAAAAATCTTTGCACTTGAAGTTAAATGTTTTTAACTTTCGGCTAACCTTGAGAAAAATGGGAATACCAGAACACTTGACTGAGTTTATACTTGGACCAGGAAGCAGTCCTCAGCACAGAGTAGGGAAACAGTGCATGGTTCCAAATCAGGAAAGGAGTGTGTCAGGGATGCATCCTGTCTCCATACCTTTTCAATCTATATGCAGAACAGATCATTTGGGAAGTAGGGCTTTATGAGGAGGAATGTGGCATCAAGATTGTAGGAAAACTCATCAACAACCTATGCTATGCGGATGGCACACCCTCGCTTACTGAAATTGAGGAGGACCTGAAACACTTGTTGCAGAAGGTCAAGGATTGAAGTCTTCAATATGGATTGAGGCTCAACATCAAGAAGACAAAGATTCTCACCACTGGGCCAACTGGCAGCACCATAATAGATAGAGAACATACTGAGGTTGTTAACAATTACAGTTTGCTCTGCTCCACCTTCAACACTCTCAACACCAGCAGTCAGGAAATCAAAAGATGAATTGCATTGGGAAAATCTGCTGTCAAGGACCTCTCCAGAGTGCTGAAAAATCACCGATGTCAGTCTAGAGAATAAGGTGCGCCTTATCTAGGCCATAGTCTTCACAATTACTTGCTATGCTTTGGAGAGCTGGACAATGACTAAAGATGACAGAAGAAAAATCGATGCCTTCGAATGGTGGTGCTGGAGAAGAGTCTTGAACATACCATAGACTGTCAAGAAAACAAATAGGTCTGTCTTGGAGAGGGTGAAACCAAGTCTCTCCTTGGATGCTAGGATTTTGAAGCTTCTTCTCTCACTTACTCTGGGCACATGGCCAGGAGAGATGGGTTCTTGGAGAACGACATCATGCTTGGAAGGGTGGAGGGACAGCGCAGGAGAGGGAGACCCTGCATGAGATGGATTGAAACAGTGACTGGGGTGATGGGGGTTGGTGTGTCGGAATTAGGGAGATTGGCTCAGGACAGAGCAGGGTTCAGAGCTACTGTACATAGAGGGTCGCTATGGGTCGCAGGCGACTCGATGGCACGTTACCAACAATATCAAATACCGTTAGTGCTTGGTTAAAAGTGGTATAAGAAGAATTAACGTACTTGCGGACTTAAGAACTCAACCAATAGCTACTGAGTCGCAACGAACTCATAACTGACCCCACTCCCAACAGGTCTTCGGAGGCTATAAATGGCATACAAGGAGACTGCCTACCTTTCTCCCACAAAGCAGCTTCAAACTTCCACCTTTTGGGTTTGCCCCACACCTCCTTACCCACGAGAACACCAGAGCCCCCTTGACTACAGATGGGGATTTTATTTGGCTTTCTGCAAAGTTTCCCAGTGCTTCTGGAGTCGTTGGGGAACTTGGAAGCTTTACCTACTCCCAGAAATTTCCCATTCTCCCCAGCAGCTGAGCCGTCGGACCCGGCAGAGACAGCACCG
Source organism: Elephantulus edwardii (assembly GCF_000299155.1). Lineage (NCBI taxonomy): Eukaryota > Metazoa > Chordata > Mammalia > Macroscelidea > Macroscelididae > Elephantulus > Elephantulus edwardii. The sequence goes on along the minus strand of NW_006399751.1, from coordinate 27,458,895 downwards.
TCTAGCGGGGCCGAGCAGGGTCCACCTCCGGGAGGTCGGACCCCCGCGGGCCTGCGCGCGCGGTAGCAGCGCCGGGCCGGCCCCGCCCCGCGCGTCACGTGCCCGAGGATGCACACGGGCCCGCCTCCGCCGCTCGCCACCGCCCCCTCCTCCGCCTGCGGGACCTCCTCCTCGCGGCGGTGAGGGCGTGCGCGGCAGACGGCTCGAGCACTGGCGAGGGAGCGAGCGGGCGCGGCCGGGAGCCCGCAGCCCTGGCGCCCGCCGCCGCCTGGAGCCCCGCAATATGCCGCCGCGGCCCTCTGGCTCTTGGCCATGGCGAGGCTGTGCCGGCCGGTACCCTGTACTCTGCTCCTCGGCTTGGCCGCGGTGCTGCTGAAGGCGCAGCTGGTATCTGCGGCCGCTCGAGCCGAGCTCGGCCGCTCGGACCTCAGCCTTATCCAGCAGCAGCAGCAGGAGCAGCAGCAGCAGAGGGAGAAGGCTGAGGTGGAGAAGACAGAGGTGCCCTGGGCATCCTCCATCTCGCCTGTTCCAGGTTGGTCCCGGCAGCCCGACCCTGCCTTTGCATCTCGGCTGGCGATCTTAACGGGCATCTGTGGCTTCTACATCCCTTTCCTAGTCTGATTGCTCCCATCCAATCCCCATCTCCATCTCCCCAGAGCTCCGGCCCAGGGCACCACCATCCCAGCTGTGGTGTAAGGAATCTGCTCTTTGGACGATGAGCTTTCTGGAAAGCACAGAGCGCTGCAGTGGGGTGGGGAAGGGTCTAAAAACGTGGGAGGTGGGTCACAATCTCAGTTGATATTTTTTCTCCTTCTCGTCTTCCTAAATTCTTCTCTTTGCCCTGTGCACGCACGCACACACACACAGACACACACACATACACACATCCATAGCCCCTTAGCATTTTATTCTCTGCTTTCCCTCCTAGAGACCGAAGAATCTCGCAACAAACACCCACACTTCTTTTCACCATCCTCTCCGCCTGTTGTATTTAAATTTAGACCCGGAGAAAGAAATTTTGATTTATTATTTATTTCTACCTTTTCTTATCCCAGTAAACATTTATGGCAGTTTGCTAGGATGCTCTCAGTACAAAAAGAGGAAGCAAAGAAAAAGAGTAGGAGATTGTAATTGAATGAAAAAGGAAAGGAGAGGTGTAGATAAGATAAAGCGTGGAGACATATTACAAGCAAGCTCCTAGCCCCAGGGTAGGGAATCTCTTGACCTTAGAACTTGAGAAGATGAGGAAATAACATATTTTGGCTATAACAGTCTCACAGTTTCTAGCTGGTCTCCTCCACTTCTCCAGCCCATTAAAACGCTAATGATAAGCAAAACGCTGGGATATCCATATGAATAGCCTCTCCCCACCCCCACTACGTTTTCCTCGGTACTTTAGATGCTGCCTGCTATTTGGAAAGAAAATGCCACCCAGTTTCTGGCAAGTGGGTTTAGGTTTCTCAAAAGCAAAGTGAACAATATAGTAGCATTCATTTTTTATTTTAAATCCTTCCTAGAGATGCTGCAAATGTGTTTTTTTTTTTTTTTGCAAATGTGTTTTTAAGAGTAGAACCAGCATCTTGTTTTATACTGCTTGCTCATCATCAGAGCAATATTCAGACATGCCAGCTGCGATTCATGACATAGCCAGGATGATTTAATTTATCAGAGTGCTCTCTGCAGAGAATGAAATCATCAGAGTGTGCAGGAAATCATGTGTCTCTGACACCCTCTTACACCAATTAATAACACTAAAGTGTGGATCAGTGTCCTGAAAAGAGTCAGTGTTTTGCGATTTTCTTCTTTTTTCTTCCCTAGCTTTTTATAATGATAACATGACTTGGGCAAGGCTGCTATTCGTGAAACTCTTAAATTGGAAAAATAAGACTAACTCAAAACCTAGCTTTATAGGAGATATTTAATGAATGGATTAGGAAATTGGGATTTGGGAGAATGTTCATGATTTATTGTTTGCAGGTTGGTTTGGGTTTTTTTAAAAAAATCAATATATCTTCTTTCAGGAATATTAGTAAAGTAGGTGTTGATTGCAGCACTGTACATACATATACTAATGACGTTTATGAATAACTGCAACAATATGCTGTTGTGTACCATCAAGTCAGAACCAGCCGTTGCTGATCCTCCAGTAGGTTTTCAGGAGCAGTAAATCACCCAGGAAGAGATTGTCCAGGTTTCTTCTGCAGAACATCTGGTGGATTCGAATCGTGTACCTTCGAATTGGCAGCACAGTCCCTTACTAAGTCATCAGGGACCTTTCATATCAGGCGTCTAAAATAAAATATGTGTTTTCTGCTATTATGTAAGGGGATATTTCCCAAAAGGCTTGTTGCTTGGGAAATTAACACTTTTGTTTTACTTAGATGTTAGATTTAGTGTGATAAAGAAATCATTATCCAGAAGATGAAACTCGAGTCTGAAAAGCAACTCTTGCTTCTCTCTCAAAAACTCTTTAACTCCTAAGCTAGTGGCAAATGAAAACAATTCCTTTGACTGTTCCATTAGTTATTGGGAAATTAGGCTTTGGTGTTGTATACCATCAAGTCAGAACCCACCCATAGCTGACCCCTGGTGGGTTTTCAGAGGCAATTAATCACATGGGAAGAGATTGCCCATCCTTCTGTAGAGCAGTTGGTCGCCTCACACCTTGTGCCTTTGGGATTGCAATACAACTTCTTTCACTAAGCCACTAGAGCTCATACAGTCTATAAGTAGAGTTAAAATATTCCTCTTAGCACACTGATTCCTGAAGTGAAATGTTCTTGCAGCTACTTCAGCCTTTATTCCCTTACTACCTATTCTCCACCCACAACTAGACGGGTAACAAACATTCAGTTGGTTCATTTGTGCTCATAGAACAGTGTCTTCCCATCTCTTACTCTACAAGCCCAGAGCCTTAACTTGGCCTATAAAAGTTTAGATAAATCGTCCTGCTCCCCTCCCACTTTGTGGCTCTTAGCTTATCCCTCCCCTGCAGCCTTTCAGGAGCCTGACAATTTCTGGAATTAATGTATTGACTGAGGACTTGGACCTGGACTCTCACCATTCCCTCCTCCCTGGAATCTGGAGCTTCCATTTTCTTCAGGTTTTTCTCATTTATCACTATAACTGAGAGATCTTTTTCAACATCTCATGGCCACTAGAGCTTCTTCAATATTCAATAGTGGTTTACACACTCTTTCAGTCTTACCTTGCCTGATTTCTTCTCCTCTGAGACACTTGTTGCCCTCTACTATACTTATACGTTAATCTCTTACTAGAATGTAAGCTCCATGGGAATATAACCTTTGTTTTATTCACTGTTGTATTTCTAGTACCTAGCAGAATGCTTGATGTGTAAGAGAAGTGCAAATGGTTGTTCTCTCAATAAAGGCATATGTGACACTAGGGCATTCTTCTTGTTGCATGCTGTAGAATGTAGAATGGAAATGTACAAAAATATGCTATAAAGTTGGGTAGAAATATTTCTAAGTAGACATTGTAAAGTATATAAACTTTTAGATCTTTAATGTCAATAGTTTATCATGTATCTTACTATGTAGCTTGGAAGGAGGAGTGACATCCACTTCCATAATAGCTTGCCTCCGGAAACCCTATGAACCTGGAGAGAGGATGAGAGACACCCAAGCATTGAGGACTCTCCTTCATAGAGTCGCTATGAGTCGCCTGGGACTTGAGGGCACTTAACAACAGCAACATCTTACTATGTAGAACTGATTGATAGTAATACTTGAATCTGCATATTGTGTGGAAAAGATGTTTACTGAAAAAAAAAAGATGTTTACTGGAGTGTTTTGATAATCCTTTTATGATCCTCAAGACCATTAACATATTAGACATTTTAATAACTGATTGAGCCCGAGTTTATTCTTTGCTTCTGTATGGCTCTCTAATTTGTCTTGTGAAAAGCTGTGGAATTTTTCTCAGGTTGAATTTGGAAAACTATTAAAACACACTCACTGACTCTTACATGTTTTGTGTGTGACTGAGCCGTGTCAGTTGAAAGTGCAGAAAATTGACAGTTGATATTGATTAACATTCTCTGGATTTTATAATTCTGACATTTTATGTCTTTGAATTATTTAGAAAGGGCCCTGGTGGTACGATGGGGTGAATGTTGGGATGCTACCAAAAGATTGGTGATCTGAGCAAGAGGTTTTATAGGCTGGGGACCATATGGGGCAGGGCTACACTCTCCTGTGGGATTGGTGTTGACTAAATGGCAGTGGGGTATGCGGCGTATTATTCAAAAACAGGAAAGTAAGGCTAAAAAAAAGTTGGATGTGAGATTAAAAAAATCTGGTCCTCAGGAAGGAATTAGAGATTAAAGATGGAAAGAATTTAATTTTTATAAACATGGTTTAAAGAGAGAGCTGTGAGACTAGAGGTGAAGATGGGGTGCTACCTTGTCAAGTCAGTTGTTTTCTCTAGTATGCATACCTCTTTTTTTCTCCATCTGCACCAGTGTTTGCTAGAAATAAATATTTGAGACACTAGAGACGAATTGATTTGGGGCCTGGTGATAGCTGAGGAAGCCATATCATATCCACTCTGATGGCCCATTAAATGGGAGACCTGCTGGCGTGAGGGTGAGGGGAACTGCAGAGAATAATGAGCTGCATTTCATACTCTCCAAGCAAAGCACAGATGCAGGGATCGCCATTGAATTTTTTTTTTTTTTATATCCTGTGCTCCTAGTGAAAGCTTGTTAAGGTGGTACATCTTCATGCTAGGAAAAGTTTTGACTATGTATTTTAGTGACAGATTATATATATATAAATTTTGAAAAATGTCAACTATATACAGAGTAGACATAATAATTTGGAGCTCTGGTGGCCTAGTGGTAAGGAGCTGTGCTGTAATTCTGAAGGCATGTGGTTCAAACCCATCAGTTGTTCTCAGGGAGAAGGAGGGCAATCTTTTTTTTTTTTAATTTTTTATTTTTTTTTAAATTTTCTTAATTTTTATTTTATTCTTTTACGTGTACCATCAAATCAGATCTGACTGGTACAGGAGGAGATTGCCCCCTCCTTCTCCAGCAGAACATCTGGTGGATTTGAACCGCGTACCTCTGGGATTGCAGTGCAGCGTCTTGCCACTAGGCCACCAGAGCTCCCTAGGATGGCAGTCTTTTCCAGTACAATATCCTGCCTCTGAAAACCTGCTGGAGGGTTAGCTGTGGTGAGTTGATTCTGACTCAGTGGTACACAACGAGAGTGTAAATAATGATATAGTGCCATACACATTACCAACTTTGAACAAGGATCAAAACTTTGTCATTACTCTTACCCACACTTCCACCCACTCTCAGTATATGGGATTTTTTAGGGAGTGTGTGTTTAAACTTAAAATTTATATACATATATCCTTATATAGCTATTTTTAACAAATAGATATACTGTGTAACCCTCACTCTATCACTCCTGAAAATTCTCTTGTTAACTGAAGGACAACTATTATTCCAGTTTTTTTACCACATATTAATTTTATATTGTTGTTGTTGTTGTTATGTGCCGTCGAGTCGTTTCCGACTCATAGCGACCCTATGCACAACAGCCCTAAACCCTGCTCTATCCTGCGCCAACCGCACTACCTCTGACACACCCATCCCGATTACCCCAGTCACCGAATCAATCCATCTCATAGAGGGTCTTCCCCTACTGCGTTGTCCCTCAACCCTCCCAAGCATGATGTCCCTCTCCAAGGACCCGTCCCTCCTGGCAACATGTCCAAAGTATGTCAGACGAAGCCCCAGAATCCTTGCCTCCAAGGAGTAGCTTGGTTTAATCCTCTCTAAGATAAATCTGTTTTCCTGGCAGTCCAGGGTACATTCAGTACCCTTCTCCAGCACCACAGCTCAAAAGCATCCACTCTCCTTCTGTCCTCCCTAGTCATTGTCCAACTCTCTGATGCATAACAAGCGATTGCAGATACCATGGCCTGTATCAGGTGCACCTTAGTCTCCAGAGAGACACTGTTGCTCCTGAGTACCTTAGAGAGGTCCCTAACGGCAGACTTTCCCATCACGATACGCTTTTTGATTTCCTGACTGCTGAATTTAATAAAATGACATCATATAATATATACTCTTTTGTGTCTAGCCTCAATAGTATACTTTCTGTAGGTTTCATTCTCATGACTTGATCAGAAGCTTATTCCTTTTTATTACTGGGGTCTTCAGTTGTACTGTTTACCACAGCTTGGTTATGCTGCTCCTGTTGATGGACGTTTGGGTTGTTTCTAGTTTTATTACCATGAATGAAACTGCCTTGAACATTCTTGTACAATCTCTATGTTGTCTTGTTTTCATTTCTCTTAAGTAAATGAAATTGTTGGGTCATGTGATACACTTTTGAAAGTAAATTTTTTCTTGATATTTTATATGTCAGGAACCTACCTAATTTAAGGTGATTTATTAATAATAATGTCATTTGACATAGAATCTTACTATAAGCTTTATTATTATTATTTTTTTGGTCACCAAAGTGGTGATTTAAACTTCCTAATTTAAAGAAACTTGATAACAATCTCCCATCCATGAAAATATATATATGTTTACCAAGCTCTGTTGTCTTAGTGGCAAAGACTTATGCTGCCAACCCAAAGGCTTGCAGTTTGAATCCACTAGCTGCTTTGCAGGAGAAAGATGGACAGTAGATTTACGACCTCTGAAAGCCCACTGGAGGGTTAGCTATGTGTGGGTTAATAACACCACCATCCTAGGAATAAAAAAGAAAAAAAGAAATTAACTATCTAAAAGTAGCAATGCTTTAAAGGTCATATTCCCAGCTGGAGTAATTATTATTCCTTTCCAGGATTTGAATAACCTTTGTTTATTATTGGAGCTATTTTTTGGTGTTAATTACAAGTTGAAAAACATATGCCATTGTGTTGGATTTGAGTCCAGTTTGTTTTAGTGATGGTTTTATAATGTTCTTAATATGCCTGAGCAGAAATTCTACCAAATATTTTTCTGTAGCAAAAGTTTTTCCCCCCAAGTATATAAATATTGTACTTGATTCTCTTTCAGTGTTCTGTCTGACTAGGCTAGCTGTGGTATTTTTACCATTCATTCATTGGCGTGTTATACTATTTCTTAATTTCATTTTGTAAATTTTAAATTGCCTTGGCTAGGAAATGGATATGCTATTTTCCATCTGTTGTTGGTAAAAGGTAGAATGCTAGTGGTGCAGTGGTTAAATGTTTGGCTGTAAATGGAAAGGTTGGGAGTTCAAAACCCATCAACCACTCTGCAGTGTAAAGATTTGGCAAATTGTTTTCTGTAATGATTTTTAGCCTTGTGAACCTTGTGCAGGTAGATCTGCTCTATCCTATAGCATATTTATGAGTATAGCAGTAATGAGTTTATTGGTTGAATGTATAGTTTGATAGTCTCATAAATTGTACAAGAAGAGATTGCCCATCTTTTTCCTTTGGTGGATTCAAACTGCTCACCTTTGCTTTGGTAGTCCAACTCCCTACCAGCTAGTCTACAAGTTGTTTTGTTGCTGTGTACTGCTGAGTCAGAACCAGCCGCCAGCTGACCCTCCAGAGGGTTTTCAGAATCAGAGTGCCCCTCTCTCTCCTTTACCACTAAGCTGCAAAAGCCCTCTTAGAGCACCAAGTAGACATGCTTATGAGATGAACAGTCACAAATAGGAAGTAGCAAGAGTTACAATGTAGAACTGTAATTAATGCCATAAATTATGAATGACTGGAAAACCAATCATCTGTAAACTTATGCTACTCAAAGCACGATACAAAAGCTTTCTTAAATGTATGGTTTGAAATATTTACCTTGAAAATTCTGAATATGAAAGCTACGGATAGTAATGACATATATCATAAACTTAAGCAGACAAACTATTGCTTGTGTGGAAGATGCTGTTTGAAGATGCCTGTTTAGTCGGCCCTTTGAGTAAACAGTCCATATATTCAAGACATTCCAGACTCTGTGCCCTTTAAAGTCTTCTTTAATGACTGTTCATGCCATATTGATTGGACAATAAGCTTAAATACTTGATGGTGATGTATGTGAGTATCAGGTCCTGAGATAAATAATTGTGAGTGCCATTTCAAAAGAGCAGAGGATGTCAGTGAAATGGTCGTCACGTCTTGTCATTACTCACGTATCAAATCTGCCCCAGTGACCCATTAAACAAAAAGTCAAATGTGTCAGTAAGGTCCTAGGCCTCTTCTAAATCTTCAGGTGAGAATGAATACTCAACTTTCCATAATAAGGTTCTATGTTTTACATGGAAATAGAGGTTTAAAACTATTACAGTTACATATGAGTGAGGTATGAATTTCTTAATGTTTTTGGGGCTTCCTTCCCCTCCTCCTAGTAGGTTTATGCCAGTATTATCAGTAGTTGCAATTAATTGTTTCATTTCTTTTCAGGAGATAATATTTAAAAAAAATACTGCTTGCTGAGAACATAGATATAAAACCGCGACAGTTAGCAGTTTCATCTACGTGAACAGTTCAGTGGCTGTGATTACGTTCTTTAGGGGTGCAACCATTCTCACTCTCTATTTCTGAGTTGTACTTGCTCTGTTAACATAGAAACGCACTGTCCCTTGAGTTTCTCATCGAATCTTTTCAGTTATTGTCAGTTTGAGCCTATGTAGCTAGTTCTTTACTGGTTAAGCTATATAAGAAGCAGTTTTAATATGCTTCTAGCAAATAAAATAATTGTGGGTTAAGGTTTCAAGATTATCTCAGAGTAATACTTTCAGGGGTTCACTCAATCTTCTTGGTTTCAGAAAGTCTGGAGTCCATGAGAATTTGGAATTCTGCACTATACTTTCATTTTATCAGAGTTCTTCTGTAGATTCTTTGCTTAAACAATTCAGTAACAGTGGCTGAATACTATCCAATTCTAGTCTGAGGGCAAAAGAGGCAATTAGCCACATATTGCACATCCTCCTAGCCCTGCCTCTCATTCCTTTCTTGCTGTAGGCAAATTAAGACCAACTGTGCATTGTATGGGCTCCAGGCACTACTCACTAATAAGACAGAAGTACTAAGCATGTTATTAGGTTAATTAACTGGAATATTCTTTGAAATTATAACCCTATATATCCAACCCAAGGAACCAAAGCTCATGGAGGGTTTTAGCTATACACAGCTTCATCTTCTTTTCTTTTTGTTGTTGTTGTTGTTATTGTTACTGTTATGTATATATCTGTCACACACCTTTTACCAGTTCTATTTTTTTAAATGTTTACATTATAAATGGTTTTATTTGTGCTTCTTTGTTGACCTCAGTTTTTTTAAAAAAATTAATTTTAATGAAAGTTTATAGAGACTTTGGATTTTCATTGATTCATTCATTGTTGTACTTTTTTCCCTCCCCACCCATCAGTTCAACTTTTTATGTGACAATAATTACAAATATTATAATCAACATCTATTATAATTATATAATTATAATCAAGAAATATATATATATTTTCCTGTGAAATAACTTTTTCTTCTGCTTTCCCCTCCTGAAAAGCACTAATAAACTTTTTTCTATTTGCCTTTTCTTGTTTATATCTAGATGAGATATAATAGTTGTTCATTTGTCATCAATTTGTTTCATTCAGCTTAGTGTCTTCACACTCCATCCATACTGTAGCATGCATCAAGACTTTGTTTTTTCTACTGTTGAGTAGTTTCCTGATGTGTGTATGTACTGCACTTTCTTTATTCCTTTATCTGTCACATATTTAGGTTGTTTCCACATTTGGGCTATTTGAATAGCACTGCAGCAATGAATATTAATGTACAAAGCTCTGTTTGAATCTCTGCCTTCTAGTCTTTGGGTTGTGCCTAACAGTGGTATTGCAGGGACTTAGCTGGACAATGAATAAGGATGACAGAAGAAGAATCAATGTCTTTGAGTTGTGATGTTGGAGAAGAGTGCTGATTATCCCATGGACTTCCAAAAGACAAACATATCTTAGAAAAGGAGCAACTGGGTGCTCTTTGGAGGCAAGGATAATGAAACTCCGTCTAATATACTTTGAGGATGTGGTTAGGAGGGTTCAGTCCTTGGAAAAGGACATCATGCTTGGAAAGGTGGAGGGTCAGTGAATTAGTGGATTACTGTCCATGAGATGGATTGAACCATGACTAATGGTGGGCTTGGGTACGTCAGCGATGAAGATGTTGACACAGGTTAGGGCTGCGTTCGGATCCACTGTTCTTAGGCTGGCTGTGAGTCACATTTGACTCAGTGCCACCTAACAACAACATGGCATTTCTGCTATTTTGGATAAAGGTTGCAATTTCCCCACATCCTTGCTAACAAAGATTATAAACTATGTTTTTAAGTCACTTGATAATTCTGCTGAAATTTACAACACTTCTCTGTGCCAATCATAGTTCATCCCAGTGGATGTAAAGGCTACCAACCCCAGGATATAGTACCCTCACATTTTAAAAGAAAGTTTAGGATCAGCTGGAAGTTATAAAGTCTAATAAAACTGTTAGGGATGATTAGATTATTTCCTTCATAGCAAATTTGACTAAGCATTTAGTATTTTATACTCTGAACATGCATTTACCAGCCAATTCAGGTTTGTGAATGAGAAGCATCAAAAGAATGTGTATTGTGAAATTATTTCTGTACTGTTAGAAGAAAAGACTGAAGAATAAATAAAGCGAAGCAAATGTAGGACATAAAGATAGAAGAGATGGAGACTTTGAAGGCTCAGGAGATAAGAAGAAAGAGGTAATAAACTCGTTGCATCTCCAAAGAGGTATGCGTGGGAGAGAAGTAGTGAATGGGAAAGAGGAGGGGGGAATGGTGAATCTTTTCCTTTCCCCGGCTATGTGTTTCTGTCTTTACCTTCTTAGAGTGTAGTTCTGGAGAGACAGTGGAAAGATGCATAAGCTTCATAAACTCCCTGAAATTATGTGCATTATCTAGAGTCTGGAGTCTATAGAAATAACTCTTAGAGAGGGTGCAGCCAGAGTGTTCTTTGAAGGCAGAGATGATGAAACTTCACATACTTCTGGCATGTTGCTAGGAGGGGCTGTTCCTTGGAGAGGGACGTGGTGCTCGGAAAGGTGGAAGGTTGCTGAAGGAGAGGAAGACCTCAACAAGGGGAATTGACACAGTGGCTGCTGCGGTGGGTTCCAGTGTGAGGATGGCGCAGGATAGGACAAGGTTCAGATCTGTTGTTCATAGGGTTGCTATGGGTTGTACTCAACTTGACAGCACCTAACAACAACAGAGTTGATAAGATTTCCAAAGGAATTATTGGCCCCAAAAAAGATTTAGGAGACGTGAACTCAAGGGGAAAAAGTAGCTTTCAGAATTTAGTAACATTTGGGCTCAAATAATGTGCTTGACTTTTCCTACTGTGGGGTTGTCTGGTGTTGTACAGGTGTGCCGGGTAAAATTAGTAAACTGAAAGTAGTCTAATCCTGCTGGGCTTTAACCCTTAAAATAACCGATTGATTATGATGCATGTAACTTGCAACAAAGATCTTTTGCTAAATCACATGATGATTGAATTGTTATATACCCAGGTTTCATGAAAACATTACTGGGAACCTTATACTTGAAAAAACCCTGTGTTCAGAATTCTTGGCAGTCAACCCAGCAGCTCTCTGCAGCTTGGCTCTTGGTTCTTCCACCGAAGGATAGGGCCACGAGATTAAGTTAATAACCTTAATAAAGGCCCTGATGACTTTGCATGTCCTCTAATCCTTCCAGGCCTGATTATAAAACTCAGTCAGTCTTAGCAGAGGAGGGTCTGCTCTGGTTGTTCTAAGTTTCCTCTCTGAAGCAAGTACTAATTTCTAGTCTTTAAACAGTTTTAGGGTCAAAATAGCACTTGCAGCCTGCATGGATTCAACTTGGCATTTTTCATCACTACCATGGCAACAGTTGTGAAGATGGCCCAGGATTGGGCCGTGTTTTTTTCTGTTGTTCTTAGAGTTGCTATGAGTCAGAAGCAAGTCAGTAGCACCTAGCAACAGCACTGTTGCAGGGAGGAGCCTGGTGATGCTTTGGTTTATTTCTTGGCTTCTAACTCAAAAGCCACTACCAACCACCCCACAGGAGGAACATTTGGCAGTCAGCTAATGAAGAGACTTTAAAAAACCCCTTCAAATTCATTGTGGTCAAGTTCTTTCCAACTCCTAGTGATCGTGCATCCTGTAAATCAGGAGAAGGAGACTGCACTTCTTTCTCCTGAGCGACCCGCTAGTGAATTCTAACTGCTGGAGAGATAAGCCTTTGGTTTACAGTGGAACGTGCACCATCTGTAACGATTGTTGTTATGTACCATCAAGTTGGAATCGACTCATAGCTGACCCTCCAGCAGGTTTTCAGTGGTAGTTAATCGCATGGGAATAAATTGCTCATCTTTCTCCTGGGAACAGTTGGTGGATCCGAACTGCATGCTCTTGAATTGGCAGCCCTATTCCTTATCACTAAGCCATCAGGGCTCCCTTCTGTAAAGATTCTGCCCTTGGAAATACTATTGCCTTGTCCTACAGCGTTTCTCTAAATGGAAATTGACTTGGAGGCAATGGGTTTGGTTTGCTTTGGACAATTTCAGGCTTCTGAATTTATTCTAATCTCCAAAATAGTGAAAAGTGTATTTTGTTTCTTTATTCATTTTTAAAACATTTTATTATTTTTTTTTGTGTGTACTGTCTAATCTGATCTGACTGGTACAGGAGGAGATTTTCCCTCCTTCTCCAGCAGAGCATCTGATGGATTCGAACTGTGCACCTCTGGGATTGCAATGCAGCTTCATGCCACTAGGCCCCCAGGGCTCCCTTTTTACTCATGTTTTTTACTCACAACGGAATACATGCCAAAAATTAGATGCTACGAAGAGTGAATAGCAGAGTGCAGAAATGTGGAAGAACTTTACCTATTGGAATTTTGTTAATTTGAAAATCTAAAGGAAGAAATTACATTTCCATATATTCTGATGTTCCAGAGAGCTTGTGTTGAAACACACACTTCAGAGGACTGCAGGGGATCAGATATGGATCAGATATCACTATCACTGACGATCCCAATTCCTATTGTGGCCATTGAGCTTTTTCTTTATAAGGACTTCCTCAAAAGACTGAGAGACAGTATGTGAAGTCTGTCATTTTCAACGGGAATTATTTTAAAGTATAATTTTGGTCAGGTTTCTGAATACATTGAGGACCAGATTGAAAGATTTGCCATGAATTATAAGGGTCTGAGGAAGTTCTGGTGGCGTAGTCTATAAGGAGTTACACAGCCAACCCAAGGGCAAGTATCTTGACAATTTTAATCAACTAACTTGTCAGTGAGGGAGGGAAAGGGCAGTCTCCTTTCATGCAAATTAGAGACAGAGACATGGAGACGCAGTGGAAGGTGAGCTATGAGTCAGTTCCAGCTTGGTTCCATCCCAGCAGTGACGGTGACTATGAGGCTTTGAAGGAGTGCTGGTGTCAGGGGTTAAAACAGTTCACTGCCAACCAGAAGCTTAGTGGTGTGAACCTACCACTCATGCTAAGGACAGAAGATGAAGCCATGAGTATCTAAGATATACAGCCTTGAACACCCTGTGGGCAGTTCTGCTCTGTGATATGGCAGTGGGTGGGCAGAAGATTTTGCATAATGACTAGCCTGAGCTTCGAGTTCTGAGTTCTCTCCCATTCCGTCATTAGGCTTCTGTTCTCTTTACCTTGAGTGTAATAGGTTTGTGCTCCTAGGACGTATATACAGATGCTTCCTGCTTCCTTTACCTAGTGCACTCCCCACTATCAATCACCTGGCTAATTGCATTCAAGCTTCAGTTATCAGCTTAAATGCTACCTTTTAAAACATAATTTTTACCGCTTCTCCATTCTGAACTAGGTGCCTCTCTTATGAGAGGCATCATCCACTACTTGCCCAAAATCTGTTTTTAATCTGCCCTTAGCATTTGTTTGTTCCATATCTCTCTTAAAATTGGAAACTCCACCAGGCCAGGGACCTTACGTGGTTTCCTTGTAACAGCGCTGTTCCTGTTCTGTAGAACTATTGAATGAATGACATACATGTTTCTGTAGAACTGTTGAATGAATGAATGACATATATATTTGTGTTGATGTTGAGTACTGTTGAGTTGAGTACAACTCACAGCAACTGTGAATGCAGGTCTGAACGCTGTTGTATCCTGTGCCATCCTCGCAGTTTCTGACATACTTGAACCCATTGTTGCAGTCCCCTTGTCAGTCTGTCCAGTTGATTTCTCTTAACACCATTCCATCCGCCTTTCCAAACATGATGTCCTTCTCCAAGAAATAGCTTCTCCTAGCAGTATGCCCAGAGTATGTGTGATAAAGCTTCATCATCCATATTTGCCTCCCAGGAGAACCCTGCCTGCGCCAAGACATATCTGTTCTTTTGGCAGTCCGTAGGATATTCAGTATCCTCTAACACCACAGTTCAAAGGTATCAATTCTTTTTCTGTCATCTTTATTCATTGTTCAGCTCTCAGATGCTTAGCAAGTGATTGAAAAGGACCAAACCTGAGCTAGGTCTCAAATTGATATCATAGCTCCTCAGTAATTTGGAGAGGTCCCTGACTATAGATTTTCCCAGTGCAGTAGTCTCCTGACTGCTGTTATCAAGTGTATTGATAGATAGCTTTGCGTGATTAAGTTGCTTCTTTCATCCTCAAGCTGGAACTGGTTGCTTTAGAGAGTTTATGTAAGTGGAAAGGATTTTATATTGGGAAAAACAATATTTTAGTAGTAAATTTGTTAAAGTATATATTAAGCATAATGTCTACTTTGGAAAAAATATGCAGAAAAGGGCTCCAGTACTTACTCAGATTCAATAGACAAGATTCCTACTAAATTAATTAATTCTTTCACTTTTTTTAGGTAATCATAGACTTTTTTTATTCTGATATATTTAACAACTTATTTAAATTGTCAGCATTTTTTCACATGAGCAGTTCAGTGACTTTAAGTACATTTTTCATGTTGTGTAACTATCACCATTATCCATTTTCAGATTTTCCCACTGAAGATACATAAAATATATCTTCTCTGGCTGCATAGAACATTGAGTGAGGACATAGATTAAGGACCACCACTGACATTAGTGTCATAATTGCTTTATTAATGGGGCGTATGGATGATATAGAAACACATACTGGGGAAGTGATTTGGTCTGGGTTTCCTGGAAGAAAGAACACTTAAAGATATTTCTTTAGAAAGAGAGGATAAAGAATACTTTTCATTTTTATCTTGTTTTCCCATTTGTCTGGCAAATGTAATAAATCTGTTTTCCTTTATCTTTAGTAATCTCTTTGCTACCTCATTTATAGAGAGCTCTGGTGGCCTAGTGGCTGCACTGCTAACCCGAAAGCACAGAGTTTGAACCCTCCACCTGCCCAGTGGAAGAGGAGCAGTCTCCTCCTCTGCGAATTACTGCCTCTGAAAGCCCACTGTTGGAGTCAGCTTTGAGTCAGTTCTGACTTGAAAACTGTAGCACCAACCTACGTTATGGTTTGTTTTCCCTGGAATGATAATGACAGAAATGATGAAAGGAATGTTGCTTCTTCCATAGTATCAACTTTTCTTAAAGAAGCCAGACTGATTGAGACATCCTTCTTAAATAAAGGAATTGACTTCAGAATTCAAACGTATTTTTTTTCCCCATTTGCTGAGAACTTGGCACTTATTGCCTTTGTACTGTTTTGTAGTAAAAATATTTTTCTCAGTCACTAAAAGAATAGATGCCACATCCTCAGCCAAACGTGAGCACAGCACAGATCACAGATCGGTTTTTGTCTTGATGTCTCCTGTATATAACCTTCCTCATTTCCCCATCCTAACACTCTCTTGGCCATTTCTCCAGTCCAGCGTGAATACAACTTGCTTTCTCTTTTTCCTCATCAACAACCACAAATAATACTTCAGCCTCCACCACAAGTCAATGAGGATTGAATATATATTCTGTAATGATTGTGGTTATGGATGTGAGGGAGAAGTACACATACACAATTTTGGATAGTACTTGTCTGCTAAATCACAAAGTTTGTGGAAACTAATAAGAAAACTAAGGAATTTTGCATATTCATGAAGTTTTTCTTCATTAACCTTAATTTAGAGACATTCTGTTAAGCAGTAGGTAGTTTAGTTGGAAATTACCAAATCATAAGAAAGGACATCACATTTACTTGGAGTCATCTTCAGTGAGGTACTGTTTCTCAGTGTGTGTGTGTGTGTGTGTATGTACAGTAGAAGTTTTCAGCCACCACTTACAGCACCTTGGCATACAGTTTCTCCGTTAGTGTTTTAATCCCTATAAACCCTGTCAGTTTTCCAAGCAGGAGTAACTGAGACTCTGAAGCAGGTGGCTTACCACAGAAGCATATGGACGACGGTGGCTGTCCTCCCTCGGGCTCTGACCCTGGCCTGCTGGCTTCTCGTTCTGAGGTTGTATACATGTCTTGTGGGCTTTCAGAGACAAAGGGAAGAGAATACACATATATAGCACAATTCAGTGTAAACCGGATTTATAAGGAAGGGGCACTGTGTGAATCTATTTGATGAAAGACACCACATATTACCTCTGTAGATCTGCTTCCTTGTTTGACCTACTTTCCCCAATGCTTACATTCTAGAGAATCTGGAATTATTATCAGCTCTCTCATCTCCCTCTCCCACACCAACCTGTTACTGACCAGCTCCTTTTATGTATTTGGTCATAGTGTCTATAGTGTCCTTTTCTCTTGTTTCATTTTCCGTTCACTTTCAGTGTTCCCTCTTCCCTGCCCCCTCACTCCATATGTTTGGACTATTACAGTAATCTCCTATTAGGTCTTTCTATTTTCTCTGCCATTTAACCCGTACCCTGCTGGTGCTCAAACACTGCTTCTTGGAATGTGCATTACATACCATGAGAACCTGAACTTGGAAGGCCTGCTTTGTTTTTCCAGATCTCCGACATGTTCCAGCTTCACAGGGTGAAGTCTTAGTACTGTTCTAACAGTTGTTTTCAGTATAAACCGTGTTTTCATCCTCTGACAGATTTCTGTTTTAAACAGGTTCTCGCTCGCATTCACGGGTTTTCCATATTGCCATTAAAATTTGAAATCTTCCCCCAAGCTTCTACTTACCTCCACCCTTTTTTGATGAATATTTTAAAAAATACTAAATAATGAAGTGTTGCAGTGAATGCTCACAAGATACATTAATTTTAAGTATTTGTAATTTTTTAAAACTCTCTATTGCTGTTTTTCTGTGCACCTACTAAGGTGTAACAGCATAAGTAGTTTGTATTAAAAATTAGTGAATTGAATCCACTCATCAGTGCCGGCCCTGGTGGCTTAGTAGTAAACAATTTCTCTGTCAGTGCAGAGGTATATACAGTTCAAATCCATGAGCTGCTCCATGGGAGAAAGGTTTGTATTCAATTTTCAGTGCTCTTAACTGCCTCTGAGAACCTGGAGGGTTGGCTGTAGGTGTGTCCAACTCTGCGGTACACAGCATCGACACCACCACCAGTGCCAAACAAAATGACCTAGGAAAGCTACATCAGTAAAAACTAAAGCCAGGAAAAACCTGTGGAGTTCTACTCTTCCAGCACCTGGGTTTGCCAAGAGTCCTAATCACCTCGATGATAATGTAGTTGGTATTTTTCGGTGTATGTGATGGTTTTGCAGAACCAGTTGAAACTTAAAGACATTATGACTCTTCATTCTTGAAAACTTCAGCATGTATCTCTGAAAATCACGGTGGCTTTTAATGGACAAAATTTTTGTGAAATAATAAATCAATTATTAAAAAGAATTTTACACTAAATGCTGGGTTTTAGAATTGCGTTTTGAAAACATTTACAGAGCAAATTAGTTTTCCATGCACCATTCATACACATCTTATGCATTCATTACAGTCTCCACATTGTAACAAAACTCTTCTCCCTTCCTGTGAGGCTTGTTTTCATTAAACCTTCTAGCCTGACCCATCCTGCCTTCATTAAACCTTCTAGCCTGACCCATCCTGCCTTCATTAAGCCTTCTACTTACCCCTTCCTGTCTTCTGAGCTCCATCCTTGGGAAAGTGCTGCCCTTTTGATCTTGTGTGGCTGATTATTTGAAGGCTTGAGTACCCCTCTGGTTCTTGCTTTCACTTTATTAGACCAGTCTAATATTTACATGAAAGCAAACCCTCAGAGGTGAATGTAGTTCCCAGCATGAAAGATGATTATTTTTTTTAAATAAAAATTTTATTTTATACTGATTTACTTACACATTTTGTATAAATTGTTTTTCAGACCAGGTCATTCTCATTTGCTTTACTTACCCCTCCCTCCACCCATTAAATTGTGTGACCCTGTGATAAACCACCCCACCCACTCATCCTCACCCCTTTGCCCACCTCCACTTGGATCCTCATACACATTCTACAATAATGGTCTTATGCAGTATTTGTCCTTATGGGACTGAGTTAGTTCGCTTAACATAATGCTCTTCAGTCCCTCCCAAGTTAGGTAGTGATTTACAAAATCATTGCTCCTGTATGATGTGTAGTATTCCATTGTGTGCATGTGCCATAATTTCTCAATCTATTCAATTGAGGTTGGACATTTGGGCTGTTGCCATGTTCTTGCGATTATAATTACTGCTGCTATGAACATTGGTGTACAAGTCTCTGTGTCTCAGTTCTCATTTTCTCTAGGTATCTTCCAAGCAGTGGAATAGCTGGGTAATATGAGATTTCTTCAGTTTTTTAAGGAAATGCCAAACTTACAATCCCACCAACAATGCATAAGAATGCCTACCTCTCCACATCCTTGCCAACATTTATTACTTGCTGTCAGGTTAAACGTTGTCACTGCTGCTGAAGTGAGATGGTATTTCATTGTGGTTTTGATTTGCATCTCTTGTTGCCGGTGATTTTGAGCATTTGAAGGATGATTCAAGGCTCTAGTCTTGGAGGTTATTAAGAACTTTTCAATGAACTGTGTAAAAAGTCAATAAAGAGAAGGTAAAGAACTTGATGGAATGAATAAACAAGTTAATCTTACAGGCTAACTTTCCATGTGACAAATGTTTAGGTTTTGACTTTGATTGCCTTTTTATATTTGTGCAAATGACATAATTTCTTAATATAGTCACTTGTTGTTAGGTGCTGTCAAGTATGACTCGTAGCAACCCTTTGAACAGGAATCTCAGCTCTGTCCTATCCTGTGCCGTCTTCATCATCTCTGACATACTCGAGCCTATTTTTGTAGTCACTGTGTCAATGCATCTTGTTGAGGAACGTCCTTTCTTTTGCTGACCCTCTGCCTTGTCAAAGATATTTTGGTTATTTTCCCTATCCAGTGAATAGCCTTTCCTAGCAACATGCCCAGAGCATGTGAGATGTAGATTTGTCATCCTTACTCCTAGGAGCACTCTGGCTTCACTTTCTTCAAGACATGCTTGCTCAGGCAGTCTGTTCTCTAACCCACAGGTCAAAGGTCAAATCAGTCATTCTGTGTGTGTGTCTGTGTCTGTTTGTGTGTGTCTGTGTCTGTCTGTGTGTGCCTGTTTCTCTGTCTGTGGTATGTGTGTCTGTGTGGGAAAGACTATGACCTGGATCAGGTGCGCCTTAGTCTTCACACTGACAGCATTGCACTGTAGCATCTGTTTGGTCTTCTTCCTGTCATAATTTTGGACACTCCAGGTAGACTATACTCCCGAACACTTAATTAGCAATATTTGTTAGTTCTCAGGGCAAGGAAAATGCTCAAGTTACTCAACATGAATTTAACGATGATGAATTGCTTTTTGCCTTGGTGCTTCCCTCCAAGCAAGATGGGTCATTAGCAGCTCTATTGGAGTCACCCGTGGAAATTCGGCCAGGGTTCCCGCTCCTGCCGCGTGCGCTCAGACCGACACGGACTGATCCGGAAATATGGACTGAATATGTGCCGCCAGTGTTTCCAGCAGTACGCCAAGGATATTGGCTTCATCAAGTTGGACTAAGTGATCTTTCTTGGATGGCCTACCCGAGACCTCTACATGGCAAGAAACAAGACCTACAGTTTGTACATAAAATAAAATTTCAGTTACAATAATGTGAAAGAAAAAAAAAATAAAGATGATGACTTGGATAACTAGAAGACACTTTGAGAACTCTCAGTCATGATAGTAACCTGGATCACTTTTTACAAGTAATTTTCATTCCTGCTTCTGTCTTTTTTGTTTTCTTTTCTTCCATTTCTCCCCTTCCTTTGTGCCTCTTATTAGCACTTAGTTGTGTTACTTTTTTGGGCCACGCTGATAACCTCATGCTTTCTCACTCCCCTCCCCTCTTTCTCCTCACCTCCGTATTTTTCTTCACTTCACTGTACTAATTTAGATGTCCTTAGGGTTTTCTTCCAAACAAGAGACATTTTTTAAAAATCCTTCAAATACTGTCCAAGGCCCTCTGACTTAAAAAGCCCACATACCTTTCTACGGCTACATTGTAAACAACTACATTTAATAATTTGTTCCTCAGTAATTATCAAATGTTTTGTTTGTCACAAAAAGCATAACAACTTAAACGGTGTCTTGATACTTCAAAAAAAAAATCAGGCGACTAGCTAACTATTGGTACATGATAGTAAGATTGGGCAGGAAAGATTTTGGTTAATTTGAGACTCCAGTGTGGCTGCTCTGGATAGAAGGAGACGAGGTGAGAGGACAGGGCTCAGGTATGGCCAGGAGGACACCGTGCTCTGTGATCACCTGCTTCTCTGCTTGATGCCTTTCCCACTGCTGATGCATTCTAGGACTGCTTGGTTTAGGGGTTAGAACATGGCTTTTGGAATGTGCCTAGCAGTGGATTTACAGCCGTCTCTGGCCCTTCGGTGTGCTCTAAGGAAAGTGATCTGACCTTCCTCCAAGCCAGCTGATGTCAGTTCAGTTCTGTCTTGTGATGATCCATCCTGTAAGTCAGAGTCGAAGTGTGTACCAGAGGGTTTTCAGTGCCTGGTAGGCTTTTCTTCCGAGATCTCTCTGGGTGAACTAAAATGTCCAGCTTTTGATTAACATCCAAGTGCATTAGGTATTTGCATATGCACGGGACTTGTGACCATTCTGTAAGATGGGGGTAATGATGATTATATTTCAGAATTATTTATGCATTAGAAATAACGTGTGTAAAAAATGCCAAGAATTTACCTAATGCTTAGTAAATAATTGCTGTTAATATTACAAGTACCAGTTTTCGAAGTATTGATGCCCTGTGTTATTGACTTATATTCTATAATAATATGTTAAACCAAATAAAATAAAATCTAGTGACCCTCCATTAGATTTCTGAGACTGTATGTCTTTACAGAAGGTGTGGAGTTTATCTTTCAGGATTGCAGCACCACTTCTGGCCTCTAGGCCACTAGAGCTCCCTGGAGTTTCTCTTTCAACATGACTTTCCTAGCCATTGAATTTGACTTTGCCACGTGAATGGATGGGAATATGCAAATAGAGCATGTTAGCCTATCCTCAAGGGTAGACTCACCATTAAATTGAGCAGATCCAGCAGCAGAAGGAAGTAACCTCAGCACCAACAATGAAGAGCAAACAAGAAAATGCAACTGATCCTTCAGGACCAGAGCAACAGCCATAACAGCAACAACAGAAAACCAGAGGCCTGACGTAAGATGGGATGACAGCTGCACCAGTGGACTAGAGCCAAGAATCGTTTGCCCCAGTTTGTTGGGAGGACTAAGGAAGAGAGAGCCAATATTGACAAGACTAAGCAGTGATGTCAGTCTAGAGTCTAAGGTGCACCTGATCCAGTCTTTGATCTTTACAGTTACTTGCTGTGCATCAGAGAGCTGGATGATGACTAAGGATGATAGGAAAAGAATTGATTCCTTTGAGTTGTGATTCTGGAGAAGAGTCTTGAACATACCATGGACCACCAAGAAAACAAATAGGTCCGTCTTATAGACAGTAAAACCAAGTTTCTCCTTGGAGGCTAGGATTTTGGAGCCCCGTCTCACATATTTGTGCATGTGGCCAGGAGAGATTAGTCCTTGTAGAATGACATCATGCTTTGAAGGGTGAAGGGGACATCCCAAGAGAGGAAGATGAGATGGATTGATACAGTAACTAGGACAGTGGGGGTAGATGTGTCAGAGACAGTGAGACTGAGACTGGCTTAGGACAGGGCAAGCTTTAGAGATATTGTACATAGGATCGCTATAGATCACAGGCGACTTCACAGCACACAACAAGAATAAGAACAAGAATAAGAACTTTGTAACATTGGCCTAAAGCTGTGAGCTGTGAGGGTTAAGACTAAGGTGTCTGTGAGCATGTTTTGGAAGCTGTCATGTGTTCTGTATGACTGTACTCTGCTACTAACCTGGATTATAACCTTTTCACTTCCCCAACATATTTCTCTGTGGTCTGTGAGCTATCACATTGGATTTTAGACCCAGTAAAGCAGTAAGATTGGTGTCAAGATGAATAGAAAGAGGTACGGGAGTATGGAGGTTATCTCTGTCCTCATGGGAATTGGTTTTGTGTTGTTCATGCTATTGACAGGGACGCTTTGCCTTTGTGAAGATGGTAAAGGTCAGATATGGCCATCCCCGTGTGGCCCTTGCTCTTTTTACAGGAGGAGACTAAATGATGAAGCTGGTGGATTCAAACCACTGACTTTTTAATTAGCCGTCCACAAGGTAATACCTTTGCCCACTGGAGCTCCTTAGCAAAATAGGTCAGTAAGAATTTAAGAAGCAAATGAAAAGGCAACTGAGGAGTTTTGTAATTTTCAGTAGATGAAGTGATTTGTTTTCATGGTTTGGTTGACCTTCTTATACAATGATTATAAAAGGTTGTGTGTATGTGTGTGTATTTCTATGGTATGAACTATTAAATATACTATGGAATACACTGGCCATTTTCTTTTAAAATCATATAGAAACAAAATTGCCTTTGGAACATCACTCAAAGAAGGCAAGCAAAATATATTTGACTGACAAAACTCAGAGCTGGAGTATTGATATGTCAGCTTCAAGTTTTCACTGTTACATTGATTCCTTTTGTTTTGCTGAGAAGATAAGTTGGCTCTTACACAAGGCTGAATTCAAACAGTGGTCTTTGTTATCTTTTTTTTCCCCCCTGGCCTGAAAAATCTTAACATGAATCAGAATATCCTCAGCATACCAATTAAATCAACCCGTACTGGCTGGCCCTTTGGAGAACTTCTTGTTTGAATGATAATGTCCTTTATGACAAAAACAAAAGCAAAAATCTCCTTTTTCTTTGCTAGGTTTGGCCTTGTTCTAGGTGGTAATAATTCACCACTAAACTATGTAACTTGCAGTAGTCTCTTTGGAGAAGAATTCTGCTCCAAAGCAGATGAAGTCTTATTTTTTGGATTCCAACCTCAAAGGAATAGTAAATCATATTTCTTTCTATTACTGAGGTTGCTACTCGATAGCAGAGAAGGTCATTAACATCCTAATGGAGATAGCTGATTGATTAACATATTGATTTAATCTTGAAGATTGTCGACTGAAATTCAGGACAGAATGAATTCTCAAATTGAGATGGCAGTTACATCTAAACAGTTGAAACATTTCTCATGTTAACACTAAGGAGTTTTCAATGAAAGATAGAATTTTAAAATGGAAATGAATTAGAAGCTACACATTTAGAGATAAAAATATTTGTCATTCTTGGTTCTGTGAATAGAGAAAAGAAATAAAGTCATATTATAAAGGTCAAGTAAAACGCATTAGGAATCTACTAAGAGTTCTTGATCATGGTATGTTAAAGTAATAAATTCAGTGAGGACTTAGAAATTATTGGGACACACGTAAATTGTAACAAGTCACACAGTGTTTATTTTCGGTCTACTTAGGATGTAGTTGAAAACATAGGACTTAGTTATACTAGCCTCATCTTTTTTGTGCTTTTATTCCAGAGCCTGGAAATACTAAGAGAGCAGTGACAGCAATAGATCTTCCTAGGTTGGACTGATGGGTAAATGTTTATTCCTGAGCAGTTAGTTAGATGCGATTGAGAGGTGTGACAAAGGCTAACAAGGCAGCTTGCCCTCTATCACTCAGTTCTTACCTAAAGCAGCTTACCTTGGTCTCTTGGGCTGTGGAATAAGAGAACTGGAATTAGAAAGTTTTACTTTAGAGAAGATTATTTCTTTTAAAGCCTCAGAATGAAAATTAAATGTGGGATACTGAAATTCTAGGATGAAAAACGAGTCAGTCAGCTAGAGAGATGAGCATGTCGTCCATTGCTGTGGAGTCTCTTCTGACCCGTGTTGATTCTATGGGACACAATAAAACTGGCCGGGAGAGTTTCCAAGGCTGTAAATCATTCTTCTTCTTTTTAAAAATAATGTACTTTGAGTGAAAGTTCACAGAGAAAATTGGTTTTCCCTTGGGAAAAGTGTACACTTATTTTTTTTTTTTTTAAACAATTAGCATTGTCCATTGCCCTTGCCATCTCTGTTGGGACATTGATTCTAGTCTCTGCAACATAACAGTAATATTCCTGCTTCCTCCCTGTGTTTCCTCTTCCCTTTTGTCTTTCTCATTCAGCCTTCTCTTCTGTGCTTCCTCGCTGAACAAATGCAGCCCTTGAATTTTGTGGTTGATTATTCTAAGGAGTGCTTTCCTACCTTGTGATACTACTGTTCACATTGTAGGTCTATAGTGTGGCTGCAAGCCGAGCCAGGATGATTTCAGTTCAAGGCTTGGACTCAGGGCTAATGTCTTTGAGTTTCCACCAACCTGGCATCTTTTTTATTAATTTGAGTTTTGTTCCCCATTTTTTCCCTCCTACTCTGTCCAGGACCTTCTCTTGTGCTTGTATTCCAGAGCATTCAGCTGGGTAACTTTTAATTTTGGTATCAGAGTAGTGGAAACTGAGATTCCAGTGGCTCAGTAGTCTTTTTATACTGATTATTTATGAGTTATTTCACTTTTCTTTACCCTGGGCGGGGAGAGACCAGTGGTTGTACCAAAGCTGGCAGCTCACACACAGGCTTTTTAGACCCTAGCCTCTCTACTCACCCAAGTAGGATGTAGAGCATTGTCTTTGTGGACTGTGTTATACACTTGATCTTGAAGCCCCACCCCCCAAGCTATAAATATTTGTTGGAGCAGACTGCCTGGAAACAGCCCCACCACTATGGGGTAACCACTATGCCACCAGGGTTCCCTGGGCATGTATCACTCAAATTCAATATAGCAGACGCAGATCAATGCTTACTATGCAGTATCTCAAGGACAAGGTACATATAACATTCATAGGCAGAGTATAAACATATATAATGATAATATAAGGCTAAATGTCGTAATGTGAAGCTGTTATAATAGATACTCTGATGAAACCTGGTACTTACTAGAAACCTCATCTGAATTTAAGAAATGTTTATGAGGTAAATTTGATTATTTAAAAAAAAACCAAAAAACAACTGGGATATTTCTTACAGGCTTTTTTTCTTACAAAAGGCATCCTGTGTAAAAATTGTGTCAGGCTTGCTTTGTCTTTTAAGATCTTTCAACTTAACCCCATTTTTCAATGGAAAACTAACAAATGATCCATTTGCATGACATTTCTAGACCTGACAATATCTTGGCTATCTGCTAATTCTATAGACTGAGTCCTGTTCATGCCGAAGAATTCATGCTGTGCTAATGCTTTCAGCATTCAGTGTTCTCATAGCACCTGAATTTCTATTTACTGGTTAATATTCCTTTCAGATGTGTAATTACAGGGGACTGTGCTTTATTTTACAGAAGTGTCGGAGAAGTGTTGGAGAAAAGCGCTGGTGTTCATTCTGTTTTAGTCTAACCACTCTCACAGCAGGGTGTGTCTTATCCACTTACTTGAAATGCTGACAATAGTAGGTTTCAAACGCTTTGTAAAAGCCTTGATGAAGCATGTGTCTGGCAGTCTCTAAATAAATTGTATTTTCTCTTCATTGATTGAAATACTCTTTGTATGTAGATACAAAGAGAGAAAGCCTTCTGTAAAACAGAAGAGATTTTATTAACTCCTTATCACAGTACTTTATCCTAAAGCCTGTGAAGTCACCAGTGGCATCCCCAAAACAAGGGAGTACCTATTGGTATCTTGGTACTCTTTATCAGGCTATATAGTTAATGTACTTTTCTTCATAGGAGACTCTCTAACCTAACAAGAGGGTGTTAATTCAAAAGAAAAAAAAAACAACCCACAAACATTTCTGAGAATGAAAAGTGAATTAAAGGAAGAAGAAATACTTCCAAAGCTTTATTGTACATTCTTTTCAGTGCTAACTCCTTGGAGAGACAGGAGCCATCACATCGATGCAATAACTAAAATAAAATAGGAATATTCTTCTGGTTTTAGTATTAGTTATCACCGTTTTGAAAACACCTTCATAGGATATAGTGAGAAACTTTAAACAGTTGATACATATTGGCTTGTTATTTCTGCATCAGTGCCAGGAACTTTGGAGGACAGCTGCCTGGCCAACTGACTTGAAGAGATCCTTAGTTGTTTTCATTCTCAAGAAAAGTGATTTAGCAGAATGTTGAAATTGGTGAATAATATCATTAAAATCACATGTAAGCACAATATTGTTGAAGATCAGTAAAAAATTTTTAGAACAGTACATTGACAGAGAACTGCAAGAAGCCCAAGCTTGGTTTAGAAGAGTCCATAATACCAGAGATATTATTGTTGATGTCTGATGGATCTTAGCTGAAAGCAGAGAATACCAAAAGGCATTTGACTGTGTGGATAATAACAAACTTCAGCTAACCTTAAGAAGAATGGGAATGCCAAAGCAATAATGCTTACAAGAACCAAGAAGCTCTTGTTTGTACAGAGGAAGGGAACCCTGCATGATTTAAAATTGGTAAAGGTATGCAGCAGGACTGTATCCTTTCTCCATGGTGACTCAATCTGTACAATGAGCAAATCATTTGAGAAGCTGAACTTTATGAAGCCGAGTGTGGCATCAGGATTAGAGGAAGGCTTATCAGCAACCAGCAATATTCAGATGGCACAACTTTGCTTGGTGAAAGTGAGAAAGATCTGAAGTACTTGCTGCAGAAGATCATAGAACATAGCCTTAAATAGGGATTACATCTCAAGATCAAGAAAACAAAAATCCTCAACACTGGGTCAATAGGCAGCATCATGATGGATGGAGAGAGAGTAAAATTGTCAGCGATTTCATCTTCCTTGGATTTGGTATCGTCAGCTTTCCTACCAGTAGCCAGGAACTCAAAAGTTGTGTCATTTGGGGAAAATTTGCTGTCAAGGCCCTCTCCAAGGTGCTAAGGAGCAGCCATGTCAATTTAAAGACTATGTTTGGTGTGATTGATCCAAGCCACCTATGGTCTTTTCAGTAGCTTCCTATGCATATGAAAGTTGGACAGTAAATAAAGATGATAGAAGAATTGATGCCTGTGAGTTGTGTTGAAAAAGAGTACTGAATATCCCATGGACTGCCCAAAGGACAAACAAACAGATGTTGGAGAAAGTGCAACTATATATGCTACTCCTTGAAGGCAAGGATGGTGAATCTTCATTTCACATACTAGAAACAAGTTGTTAGCCAGGGCTAGTCCTTGGGGCGGGGGCAGGGGGGAATCATTCTTGGAAAGGTAAAGGGTCAGCAAAAGTGGAAGACCTCTGCCAGATGAATTAACACAGCAACTATAACAATGGGCTTAAGGATACCAATGATGGTGGGGATGGCACTGGACAGGGCAGGATTCGTGGAGTCTCTATGAATCATAAGTTGACTGAACTGCAGATAGCCACAACAGAGCAAAAGAAATCCCTCCTAATTCTGTTTATGAAGTGATTGTTGTTAGGTTCTGTTGAGCTGACGACTCCTAGTGGCCCTGTGAACAACCAGGCAAAGCCTTGGCCTGTCCTGCGCCACGCTCACAATCTTTACATGCTCAAGCCCAATTGTTGTAGTCACTCTGTCAATCAGTCCATCTCATTGAGTATCTTCCTGTCTTTCACTGACCCTGCACTTTTTCAAGCATGATGCCTTTTACCAAAGACTAGCACTTCCTGATGATGTGCCCAAAGCATGGGAGTTAGAATTTGTGAATTAAATGATTAGGTTCAAACAACTTAGTAGTTTATAATAACCTCATAGTCATTTGAAATAATTATACATATCTGCTAACAATGGAATGGACGTGCATTTGAGGTTTTTCTGCTTTAGGAACCACATGTGGACTGCTGACTAAATTTTTGTTGGTATTGTCAGCTTTCTATACTAAACTACTTACTCTATCTTTTATTTAAGGGAGAGTACCCAGTTCCTTAAATTTTTCAGCTCTCTCCTATTTTAGGGCAGCTTTCACATATTCTTGATCTCCTTGCTCATTTCTCAGCCTTTTAAAACTTGTGCTGAACTACCTCAGAAGGACAAAAAAAAGAAATATTCACTCCTCTTTTCTCAGGTTTTTTTTGTTTCAATGCCAAACATGACCCTTATCTTGAATGATGATACGTTTTGAGTTTAGCTGATGGATAGCTTAGTTGAGGTAATATGTAAACAAACAGATAATGACAAAGCGAGCCCCAAGCCTACTGTCATTGAGATTGGGGTTTATATGCGTAGTGACCCTAGAGGAGGTAGCCCCACTGTAATGCACTGTGCCACCAGAGCTCATCTGGCAGCCATGCTGACCACTAATCAATGCTGCCCTCAAGGAGTGCTACAAAGAAAGTGATCTTTCACTGTTTTCAGTGACCTGCAGATTCTTCTATCATGCCATCTCCAGTACTTCCACATATAACATACTTCATAAATGTACATGGAATGAATTCCTAAGAGCGTGGATGAGGGAGTGGAGGTTATTCTAAGACAGGATGAAATACTGGGAAGTAATAAAAGTCAGGATGATAAATGCCCATACAGTGGACTTGGCAATATTGCGTTAGAAGCTTGAATCAGATTGATATGTTGCTGTGGTGGAGAAAAGCCCTTTTCATTAGCAAGAAGAAATTGATTCCAGACGCTAATGGTTCAGCTTGCACATTTGTTCCCTCTTGAGTTGTCTGTTATGTGCTGTTTCTTAAGTTAGAAGGACTTTCTGTTATTCATTTCATTCATTTTGGTGAAACATTTACTTAAAACTCCAACTCTAATGGAGAAAAATGTGTATTATATTTGTACCGTGACATTTTTTGCTTTTGGAGATCATGTTCTTGTTCTGTCTCTTTAATTTCTTCTTATATATGACCTTTTCTATGCGATGAATACTAACTCACTGAAAATAAATGTGTGCTTTGCCTCAAACATGCAGAGCTTTTCTTTGCTTTTGAACTTGAAAGCCATTAAGAACATTGGATTCAATCTGAGGATTAAGTAATGGAAAAGGAGGCTTTTCTATTTAACTGAGTTTCGTTTTGGTTTTTAAATTCAGCGCCCTTTTGTTGTTCCTTTTTAAAAAGGAGGCCTGTGTGCATATATTTGAAATTCTGTAAAGATTATAAACTCCTTCAGCCCTTTCCATTTGGCTTCAGAGAATTCATAATAGAGTTCTTTCTCTTTATGAGGTGCTTCACTCTTCCCAGCTCTTCCTAAACTCTACACTCTTGTTTCAATTAAACGCGGAAATCGGACTAGTCACCTAGATGAGAGATTTGTGGAACTACTCGTTGCCTTTATTCTGTAACGCTAAAAATCAAACCCTACCCACTGCCATTGTGTTGTCAGCTCTGAGCGATACCAGCCCTGGAGGACAGCAGTCAGTCTTCCCAGCTGACAGCAAAATGCATCTTTCTCTCAAGGAATGACTGATGGGTTCAAGTTGACCTTTCGTTTAGCAGTCAAGCACTTAAACTGTGGTGCCACTAAGACTATTTTGTTAGTTGTTGTTAGGTTCATCTAGTTTTCTCCGACTCATTCACTGGGTACAACAACAGAACAAAGCACTGCCCAGTCCTTTGCCATCTGTACATGGTCTTCACTTGGAGGTCTTATCTCGGTCCATCTTGCTGAGGGTCTTTACCAAGCATGATTTTTTTTTCCTTGATGAACTTGCCTTCTGATAACATGCCCAAAGTCTGTGAATCAAAGTCTTGTCATTCCCCTGTCTAAGGAGCAGTCTGTCTGCATTTATTTCAAGACAGACTCATTTATTCTTTCAACAGTCCAGGTCATATGACATGTTCCTTGCCAACACTGCAGTTCAAAACTCATTTCCATTAAAAGTTTCAAATAACAGAAATGTTTAAATTTGAAACCAGATGTTTTTGTTTGCATACTAATATATTTGTGTAGCTATACCTAGCTCTCAGCCAAGATTTTTCTGTGGTTGATTATTTTCTGTGAAAATAGTAGGTGGGGAGTGAACTCGGTCTCTCAATAGTCCTAGCTTGATTTGGGGTTAGCCCAAAGTTTGGCATCTTTCCTTTTCTCACCAAAATCCCCACTGGAATGAGCCAAAAACCCAGAATAAGAAAGAATGAGTGGTTATGTCCTTTGGATGTCCTGACCTCAAAATGTTGGCATCTTCCTACTTAAGATGATTGTGTAAATAGATTGAAAATTTGATATCAGACTCATATTTTTAGGTATCTTTTGAATTTCTATGTAATTTTATAAAAGACTTGTTACATGTTATGTAGTTATTGTGATGTGCCATAGAGTCGACAACAGCACATAGCAACCCTATGAACAATGGCTCTGAACCTTTCCCTATGCTGAGCCAACCTCACTGTCTCTGACACACCTGACTCCATTGCCAGTCACTTTGTCATCCATCTCATTCAGGTTCTTCTTCTCCTGTACTGACTCTCTACCCTTCCAAGTGCGATGTTCTTCTCCAAAGTCTCGCCTCTCCTGGCAACAGGCTCAAAGTGTGTGAAATGAAGCATCAGAATTCTTGCCTCCAAGGAACAACCCATTTTCATCCCCTCCAGGATAGCTCTGTTTGTTTTCTTGGCGGTCCATGGAATGTTCAGTACTCTTCTCCAGCACCACAACACAAAAGCATTGATTCTTCTGTCATCCTGATTCATAGTCCAGTTCTCAGAAGCATTGGGAAGACATTGGGCACAGCTTAGTCTTTAGACTGACATCATTGCTCTTTAGTACTCTGAAGAGGACCTTGATGGTAGATTTCCCCAAAGCAACTCGTCTTTTGATTTTCTGACTATTGAGCCAAGATTGTGGATCTGAGCAAGATTAAACCATTAACAGCCTCAATCTTTTCTCTGTCATGATGCTGCCTATTGGCTAGGTGGTGAGGATCTTTGTTTTCTTGATGTTGAGATGCAGTTCTTACTGAAGGCTGCAGGCTTTGGCCTTCTGCAGCAAACATTCCTATTCTCCTAAGTTTTGGTGAGCAAGGATGTGTCTTCTGCATAACGTAGGTTGTTGATGAATCTTTCTCCAATCCTGATGCCATACTCTCTGTAAAAGTAAAATCCAGAGTCTCAAATGATCTGTTCTGCATATAGATTGAAAAGATATGGAAACAGGATATATCCCCGACACACTTTTCTTGATTTTGAACCATGTAGTGGTCCCTTGCTCTCTTCACATAATAGCTTTCTGGTCTAGGTGTTATCTTGTGTACCTTTCGTATGTTGGTATCATATACTTCTGCAGTATTTTTTCCACATTGTTTTTCTTTTCAGAATACATTTTGTTAGGACAACAAGTCCCAGTCCTTTACTGTTGAATCAGTTCAGACTCATAACAATACTAGAGAGGAGAGTAGAACTAGCACTGCCCTTTATGGTTTCTGCTGTATCTTTCTTCCATGGAGTGATTGGTAGGCTCAAACTGCTGGCCTTCAGGTTAGCAGCTGAGTGCTGAACCACCACAGTACTAGAGCTCTTGTCTTAAGGCAAGAGTATACCTCAGAATGTATTCTCAGAATATATTTAGTGTAAATCTGACTTAAAATAAGTCTTCGGTAAAGCCATGCATGGCCTTTGTGGTTTCCTCATATGTATTCAAAATTGAACAGTGAAAATAGATGATTCAAGAATTGATATAGTTGAATAGAGAACTGGTATAGTGATTATACATACCATGGACTACCTAGTGGCAGGAAGCTGTGCTGCAATCCTGAAGCACATGGGAGAAGGATGGGCGGTGTCCTCCTGTGTGATTGACTGCCTCTGAAAACCTGCCAGAGGGCCAGCTATGGGTTGGTTCTGACTCTATGGTACACAACAAAACAAACAAAAAAACAACCCAGAATAAGAATGTACAAATCTACTTTGAAGGAAGTATGGCCAGGATACTACTTAGAAATAAGCATGACAGTACTTGGTCTTGTTTACTTTGGCTATGTGTTGCTTTTAGGTGCTGGTCTAGTTGATTGTAACTCATAGTAACCCTGTGAACAACAGATCGGGACCATGCCCTGTTCTCTGCTGTCTTCATTATCTCTGTCATGCTTGGCCATTGGTGTCTGTTTGGTTATATATATATATATATATATAAAATACTATTATAGTATAAAGAAAGAATGAAAGAGGGGTCAAAAGAAGGGCAGACTGCCACACGCAGTGCCTCGTTTGGATGTGTCTGGAGTCTTGGGAGCTTGACCACCCTGCGTTATCCTTCAGATGGACCTTGAGAGCTTGTTTGGAGATTCTGGCAGGGGAGTGCAGCTACTGGTATACCCTGGACCAAAGGACGATCTTCTATTGGAGCTGGTTGTCCTCTTCAGCCGAGTGTGCAGCTTCTAGAGGGACGCTTGCACATGGATCAGGGAGGGAGAAAGGGGACGCCCACCTAGCCAGCCAGATCAGCTGGTGATCAACCCTGGTGATCAGTGGGGTGACAGATGTCATAGCCAGTCTCCCTCACATCCCATGCTCAGGCATTGTAGTCACTATGTCAGTCCATCACATTGAAGGCCTTTCTGTCTGCCACTACCTTTCCCAGCATGGTCTCTTTTTCAAAGGACTGGCCCTCCTGACAGCATGTCCAAAGTATGTGAGGCTAAGGTTCACCGTCCTTGCTTCTAAGCAGCTCTCTGGTTGGATACACTAGAAAGACTAGTTACCAGGAAAGAATATCATGTTTGGTAACTAACAGGAGCTCAGCACACATGAGGGAAACCAAACCCTTCATGAGCTGGATGGACATGGCTGCTGGAATAACGGGCTGAAACCAAAGATTGTGAGGATGGTCTAGGACCAGGCAGTGTTTTATATAAATAAAGTCTCAGCGAGTCAGATCTGACGCTGAGGTAATTAGCAATAAACACTAATAAATATAGTTATTTTATATAGGTTGGCTATTTTCTTTCAGATGAGTTGTTGTTTTTTTTAATTCCTCATTTTTGTTTTTAGTTCTTCCAAATCCATAATCTTCAAGAAGTATTTTTGAAAAATTTGCCTCAATGTTAAAATGTTTTATTTTTCAAACCTATTATTGGCTCAAAAAAAACGTTCCTTTCAACATTGTTGTCTTTCTGTAGAGGAAAAATGTTACAGTTACTGAATTAAATTATTGGTAGATGCTTAAATGTACTAGAGAAAAGAGAGTTACTTTTCCTGTTAGAAATCAGAAATTGAGATGATGGTTCTCATTATGTAAATGAAGCAATATAATAGCTTGATGTGGAGGTCTTTTGAAAAGTAGGAGGGTAATTTTACCAACTTGTTCTACCTCATGTGCTGTGTGACACTCAGATAAATATTTAGTACTATTTTTAACCTGTCCTGGATTTTGAGTTATGTGACTGTATCCTGTGGTAAAACAATGCAATATTGATTTTCATATGCTTGTTCAAGAACATTTACTTAAACCTACCCAGCCGTTTGCATTTTCATTTTTCTCATTCTTTAACAGTGCTTCTGATCATGTGGTAAATAGTTAGAGCTTTCCTAGCAATCAGGACCTACCTTATTGATGTATACTTTAGTTTTACTTGTTTCTCTCAACATTTAGATTATATGTTTTGTAAGAGTGCAGCTGAAATCATCGGATATTGAGCCATTTTTAAACCAGTGGTGACATATTGAAGAGAAGATTATGTGGGCAGCATGTAATGATTATAATTAAGTGACAGAGAAAATAATACGTGCATGGGAAGCCGAACAATCCAGTGGAGAAGAATAGGAAGATTACAGAGCAAATCATATGTTTAATCACAGGAGCTGCCCAATCTAAATGCCGAAGTTGCGTTTTTTTGTGTTTTGTTTTAATGACAGAACTAGTAAGGGGATTTGTTAAGGATCTATATGGATAAATACTCTTTCTGGTGGCCAGCAGTGTTTGCTTGCTCAAACTTGTTATAACACAGACATCACAAGCCTCCTGGTTAAGTCATGAGCAGGTAATTCTTCACACCTTTCTTTTCCTGGGAAAGAAGGTGGTCACATTCCAATTACTTTGGCTATTCTTTCAGCCAACCTTTTCTTAGGCTGCTGATACTGGGGCTGGGTAAATCAGGCTGGGAGATGGGGAGGAGAGACTCTGAAAGTTATCGAATGATGCTTCTTTCCCAGCTGTGATTGGGTGTATACAAGTAAGCTAGTAACTAGGATGAACACCAGATCTCTAAAGGTTGTCAACAACATATAACCAAAAGGAAAGAGCAGCCCGTCTGTGAATCCTGGCTCTATCTTTTATTGGCTGTACAATTTTATCTTGTTTCTTGGCCTTAAAAATGAGGAAGTATCTTGCAGGTTTATGTGAAATAAAATTATAAAACTTGTACACTCTAGCACTTGGTCTGGAGAAGTGTATGTGTGTTATACAAATAAGTAAATGCAGGCACTGTATACAACCCGTGTGTATGTGTATCTATCACATGGATAAACACATATGAAAATAAACCCCAGGTTTTCTACTATACAGTGACATTTAATGTTTTTCAAGATGAGATGGAGAGGACCCTGTTCATCAGGTCTGCTTTTACTGTTCCCTCCTAAGTGACCTTCTTACTTACCCACTCACTGTTATTGAGTGGAAATGGACCCTCCATTGAGTTGTCAAGACTGTAGATTGAACAAGCCATTGCCTACATTTCTCCCACATGGCCCAGGTGGGTCCAGACTTCAGATAGGCCTGGCCTTTGGGTTAGCAGCACAAATCCCTATGGCCTAACCTTCCAAAACTCC
The DNA here is from genome assembly GCF_000299155.1 of Elephantulus edwardii. Taxonomy (NCBI): domain Eukaryota; kingdom Metazoa; phylum Chordata; class Mammalia; order Macroscelidea; family Macroscelididae; genus Elephantulus; species Elephantulus edwardii. The sequence goes on along the minus strand of NW_006399751.1, from coordinate 27,423,823 downwards.
CTCTAAGTGACCTAATATGACATATAGGTGATCCCGTCAGACGACGATACTTTTTTTTTTTCATATGCAAAAATTTGACCTTTGAAAATCAACATCTCTGCATGTGACGTTTACATTCTCATTAAATATATTGTTATTCCATATGAAACATATACATTCACATATACATATTACAATAGTATTATGCTGTTGAGTTTGGAACTGACTAATCGCTGACCCTTACGTGGGTTTTCAGAGACAGTCAACTGCACAGGAGGAACGTGCCCATCTTTCTCCTGTGAAGCAGCTGGCAGATTCAAACTGCATGCCTTTGGGTTGGCAGCGCAGCTCCCTACCAGTAGGCCACCAGGATTACGCCACATAACATTACAAGGCAAAAATAGAAGTAGCAAAAGTTTATCTATATCCTTTTTCATCACTGTCAATGATAAATATCCATTTTATATTAGAATGCATTTTAAAAAACATCTTATTAATCAACCCTAGCTTCAGATTATTACAGGGTTTTAGTAATGTCTCATTTTGGCAACTGTTCTTTATTTACAAGAATGAAACAGATGGAAAATAGGCCAATATGCAGAGCTCTTTTTTATCTTAATGAATTTAAGTTGGGATGCTATTCTATATTAGAATTTATCATTAAGTTAAAATCTGTTGACAGTTTTTGAAATGATCTTTTGGAGCAAATGAATCACTAAAATTTTTCTTTTGAGTTCCATCCCTGGCTATACTGTGTGAGAGTAGATTTTTTAAAAAAAATGTGTATTTATTATTGTTTGTTCATGTAAACTTTTAGAGGAGGCTTTAATAAGAGAAATTAGTACATTTTATTAGAGACTCATGGTTCTTGCACCTTTCAATATCTGGTCTTTTTCTCATGGAGAATAAGGTTGGAGTGTTTTGTACATCCTTGTCCTTTTACATCATACATAAGCATTTCCTAAATTTATCAATGAAGGTGAGACATCTTGAATAATATTTTAAAACATAGTAGCATATGCATTCTAGGGTCTAACCTACAGTTTGTAACTTTGTTTTCCTTCTAGTATCTGATTTTATGCTGAAGGTCCAGGTGAATGACATCATTAGTCGTCAGTACCTGAGTCAAGCTGTTGTTGAAGTGTTTGTCAACTACACAAAGACAAATTCCACAGTAACGAAAAAAAATGGAGCAGTGTTGATAAAAGTACCCTACAAACTAGGGCTCAGCTTAACTATTATTGCCTACAAAGATGGCTATGTGTTGACACCACTGCCCTGGAAGACCGGAAGAATGCCAAGTAAGTATGAAATGGGTTTACCTTCTCAAAATTTAAAAGAAAGGGCTTTGGTGGTCTAATGGGTAAGGAGATGGGCTGCCAGCCTAAAGGGTAGTTGTTGTGCACCACCTGGTAAGAACTGATTCTTAGATGACCCGTCAGCAGATTTTCAGAGGCAGCCTGGGAAGAGATTGTCCATCTTTCTCTAATGGAGCAGCTGATGGATTCAAACTGCATACCTTTGCATTGGCAGTGCAATTCCTTACCACTAAGTCACTAGAGCTCCTTAGACCAAAGGGTAGGTAATTTGAATCCACCAGCTCTTCTCTGGGAGAATGATTGGCAGCCTCTTCCTGTGTGATATACGGCCTCTGAAAACCCACTGGAGGGTGACCTGTGAGTCAGGTCTGACTTGATGGTAATGAGATTTGTTCTTTTAAAAATGCAAGATTGATTCCTTTCATTTTGAAGTCTCTTGTTCTGATAAACGGCAAATGAAATTGCCTATGCAAAGTGACTATAATTAGGCTAGAGAGATGCCATTCTCAGGAAAAATATGAAGGGGTTTCATGGAAGGAGGATTGAAGGAATTCTGAGCAGGAGCTCTGCTGTGCTGTGAAGCTTATCTGCAGGTGGTGGTGAGGAGATTGACATCCCAAAGGATTACTATAAGCAGGACAGCTCTGGCTAGGTGGAGCCAAATAGTTTATGTTTGTATACTAAATAATAAAACAGTTGTTACAGATTCCTGAGCATACAGAGTATGTGTTGTTTGGTGATGGGAGTCACTCGGCTGTGTATAAGAAAGGGGCCAAGAGCAGGGCTAAATGGGCTCAGGAGACCCAGCTAAGAAGCTGTGGGGATGCTTCTCACTCATGTAATAACAACTGCCTAATGGAAATTAAGAAGTAGAAGATATTAGTAAAGCAAAATAGTGATAAATGTCCCATGCCCCTTCTCACTGTATTGTTACTGTTTTCCCTCCCTATATCATATTTTATGATTTTCTTCCCCTTTTTTCTTTGGTGTGGGTTTTGTTTTTTTTTTTAACTGTTACTAAAGCACTCATAATAAATTTCTCCTTTGACACTGTGCTGTTAACATTTTAATGTTGTACCACCATCTCTTCCTTTGTTCCACATTGTTCTATTCATCAGAGTTTGTCTGCTTTTCTTGACCTGTTAGAACAGATCTATATTTATTTCAGCTTTGCCCCCTCATCTAATAACATGTTCTAATTGTGCTGTTATTTCACAGTATATTCATCAGTTACACTTTCACTGTTCCCACAAAGCCAAGCAAATATATGGCTATTTGAAGACACTGTTTTAATTACTGGAAAATTAGCTGGTAAGTACAACACTTCTTTGTCTAATATTATAAAATGATTGTTATATAACTACTTCACTAATGAATCCATGGTGATTATATTTTGGGGAAAATCTGATTTAAGATGATTAACAGGTTTGCATTTCACTATAAAACTGCAGCATGAGTTTCTTAGGTTGGAGGATTTTTCTTTTCCATTTACTATTTTAGTCCCCAAAATAGGAATATAGGACTTTTGTAAATACTGGAAAGACATCTGGTGTCTTTTATTCTAAATCACATTTTCACTGTTCCTCTGGGGATGTTAGCGATTGGGGAAATTGGAAAGAGGAGACCAGACACCTGTCACCCTCATTCCTGCTCTCCATGATGATCTTTGCCTGTGAGGAGCCTTGAGACCTGCCTGACTTGTCCCACTTGCTTTTCCTAACGCAGAAGATTCAGAAAGGTTCTAAGTATAATAAAACTGTGAGATAAAGTAAAACTTGAAGGATTTAAGGTAAAAGTCTTTTGGTTCCACTTTACCAACCATAAACATGATGCTTTCATCTCTATCTCATCCACTGCTTCCTTTCACTAATTCTTAAACCAGAGTGAAGAAATACTGGATAACAGAATCTAGTATAAAGGTACTCTATGTGCTCTTTCAAAAACTCATTGGAAACAGTTATGAATATCAAATAATAGGCATATGAACATGTGTTATAGTGGTAGCTGCTTATTTAAAGTAAAATATCTTAATCAAATCAATGTTAATATTTGTGCTCAATATGCTTTTGTTATACTTATATATTGTTTTGCTTTATCTAGATGCCAAATCTCAACCAAGTGTTCAGTTTTCAAAAGCCTTAATTAAACTGCCTGACAACCACCATATTAGCAATGTAACCGGTTATCTTACAGTCCTGCAGCAGTTTTTGAAAGTGGACAATTTTCTATATACAGCTGGAATTACTCTCAACAAATCAGGTAGCGTCAGATTTTTCCATAATGTAATGGTGCCAGAAAACTTACCAGAAAAATTAGTACAGAAATTTTTTACTAAATACTATTTAAGTTATGTAGATATTTGATGTTTAAACTTTGGGGGATTTTTGTCACCCTTTAAAAGTAAATCTAGTTATCAAAATGCCTTTTGTCTAATAAAAAAAGAATTAAACCAGAATTTTCCATATACATTATTTAAAATTAGTGGAAATTTTATTTAGAGAAAACATAGATTCAAAGGAGGTAAATATAGTATATAACGAATAGTTGGAGGAAAGAGGGAATAATTGGGATTATTGTATAGTTATAAATTTTAAAATATGCTTAATATGCATAATTTTAGGACATTTACACATATTTTTTCATAACTTGGTCTTCTAGTCATTCTTAGCAAATCGATCTTCAGTAGAACTGAGTTGGAGCTGATGATTAAGCATCTTGCATTCGTTTTTCCTCCTGTGTTACTTTTCTTCTATCATAGTGGCAACAAGTGCTTCTGGGATTACCTAACAAGTAGATGATTTGCACTTACATTGTTATCGCAAGCTCAGTAAGGGAAAGACCTAGCTATTTATTGCTGTACAGATTAGAGCCTAGAAAATCCTGTGAGGTGGTTCTGCTCTGTCAGTTGGGGTCACTATGAGTTGGGATTGGCTCAGTGGCACCCAACCACAACATGTCATTAAAATTTTTTGTGCCTTGTGTTTCACACATTCGTTCATCCACATAGTGTTTCGTATCATCATTCCCAAATATTGTGTTTTAGAAAATTAATCACCGTTGATCTATGCCCACTATTAACCTGTCTTCTCAGGTACCCACTGGATCTTTCCCAGTTCCTTCACCCTCTTCCTCCACCTGCCAAACTCCATGACCCCGTGTTTCCCCCACCCCTTCCTTACCCCTTTTGGACTTTATACACATCTTCCTATTTATCTTTTCACTTGTATAATAATGGTCTTATTTGTCCTTATGAGACTGAGTTCTGTCAGTATAATGCTTTGCAGACTTTCCCAAGTTATGTCATATTTTTCACAATAGTTGCTCTTGAGTGCTGTGTGGGTTTCTATCTTGTGAATATACCGCAGTTTCTGAATCAATATGTTGATGGTACATATGATTTTAATGAAATGCCTTCTTTTTTAGGTTTTGAAAGCATTGAATTGACTCCTCTGGCTGCAATATGTGTGAAAATATATTCTGGAGGAAAAGAATTAAAAGTGGATGGCTCCATTCAAGTTTCTCTCCCCCTTCTACATACAAATGATATAAATGCCGGGGATCATATACCTGCCTGGAGATTTGATATGAACATGGGTATGTGAAAAAATTAATTTTGATATTAATATTCTTCTTTTGTATTACTCTATTTACAATTACATGCTACCACTGTTACTTATATAGTTTCCACCGTTTCTTAAAAATATGGACATATTCTGTTTACCTTGTATAGGGGATATCTAACCCATACCGCTGAGTTAACTGACTCAAGGTGACCCTCACTGGCTTTCTAAGGTTGTCAGTCTTTATGAGAGAAGATTGTCCATCTTTCTCTGAGGAGCCACTGATAGATTTGAACCATCAACCTTTTGGTTGTCAGTCTAACACAATATGCACTATACCATTAGAGCTTCCATAGTGGGTACATGCATGATGTTTTTTGATCCAAGTACTCAATTTTACACATCCCCAAGAATGGAATATAGTGGATAGAAAGTATCATTCTTTACCATAGCATTCAATACCATAGCATACAATTGTAAATAGAGTTATTTGATTAGGAGCTCTAGAATCTGGATTTGAATTCATTTATCACCAGCAGTGTGATTTCAAACAAGGCCTCAGCTACCTAACTGAATAATCAGGGTTATTTGAAAATATTTTAAAGAAAAATAAGTTCCATAATTCATTCCTGATTTCTGGTTGCTCCATTGACAAAATTATGTGTGTTTATGTACCTCCCAGGGATGAAATTTATAAAAGAGTTTATGACTTTTGGCAGGACTTAGATATAGTTTAATTAGTTAAAATGAATATGATCACTGATTCCTATAATTTTAAGTTTTCCATACTAGTTAAAAACACTATTTGATACATTGTTGATAAGTCATTGAAATAAATTAATGAGCCAAATTAAATTAATAAGCCCAGCTATATCCTAAAATTTCAATATTTCATGCTTACTTGTATAAAAGCATGGGCTTTATTGAATTTTTAATAATTGATAAGGATTTGTTGTACAGATAATATTCCCTAAATTTTTTTTAAAAAATTAGCTCAAAAGAGCTATACCAATACAAATGGACAAAACTACATTTAAAAACAAAATTAATGAAGCCATAAAGTACATATTGCAAGTATTTCATAAAAACCTTCAAGTATGTGATAATTGAATGGAGATCACTGCTCATATCTCAAAACATGTGTGTATCAGTACACATAATTTAAACATTAGGAGCGTTTATGGGTTGCATTCGTATGCCTAGCTCTTCATGCTTCATTAATTTTTAATTCTTTTATTTCCTTTGGCCATAAAAGTCATTATTCTGTTCTATTTCACATATTACTCTAATATGTAATACATGTATGCTTGATGTTGTTTGTTGTTGTTATGTGCCATTGAGTCACCTGTGACTTACAGCAGCCTTATGTACAATAGCTCTAAACCCTGTTCTATCCTGTACCAATCTTATTGTCTCCGACACATCTATTCCCATTACGCCAGTCACTGAATCAATCCATCTCATCGAGGGTCTTCCTCTCTTGCACTGTCACTCTACCCTCCCGGGCATGACATCCCTCTCCAAGGTCCCTCCTTGCAACAAGTCCAAAATATGTCAAACAAAAAAAGGCTTCAGAATCCTTGCCTCCAAGGAGCAACCTGTTTTAACCCTCTCCAGGATGAGCCTGCTAATTTTCTTAGCAATATTCTATGGAATATTCAATACTCTTCTCCAGCACCATAACTCAAAGGCATCAATTCTCCTTCTATCATCCCGAGTCATTGCGCAGCTCTCTGATGCATAGCAAGTGTTTGTAAAGACCATAGCCTGTATCAGGCACACCTTAGTCCCCAGACTGACATAATTGCTCTTCAGTACTTTGGAGAGTTCTCAGACAGCAGACTTTCCCAACACAGTATGTCTTTTAATTTCCTGGCTGCTGGTGCCAAGAGTGCTGATTGTGGAACCAAGCAAACTAAAACTATTTACAATGTGACAATATATTGCTCCAGTTTTCTTTAAAAAACTGAAACAGTTCTGTAAAATATTCTATGACTATCAATAAATTTCTATCAGCTTTAAAATATGTAAAATATAATAAACTAAATTTTTTTGGTTTTCCTTCTTCTCTTTTTAGGTGTTTGGATAAACCAAGGCCATGGTGTAGTCAAGAAATATAATAATCATTTAGCCTGGATGTATGATGCACCCCATTTGGGCTATTGGATAGCAGCTCCACTTCCAGGCACTAGAGGTATTGTGGCAATAAAGCAAAAAGTTTTCTTTTTACCAATTCTGGAATTGATATCTGTAGATCTAGATTTTACTCGAAGTATTGCCATTTTTATGTTCTATGATGTTGAGAAAATAATTTTATCCCTTGATCTCAAATTTTTTCCTTTTGTTTTATGTGTGTCAGAAATTATTAAGCTACATGAAATCTAAAGTTCCTGATATCTATAATATCTAAGTCTGTACAATAATATTTTTTAGTGTACTATTATTCATAAGTAGTTAAAGTCCAGTTTAAACCACTTACACCTTTCAGTTACAAGCAACAGAAGTAGATCTGGATAACATAAATAAAATAATAATACGTTAGATATATTTGAGAAGGTTTTATGATTACTGGGAAAGTTGAAGAATTAGATGCTGAAAGAATGAAATTCCTGAAGCCCAGTTAGCTGTCCTATTCAGGTATTCAGTGGCCTTGTTCAGTTTGCTGCTATGTGATGGTTGATTTCTCTGGTCTTTTTTCACTCTGTTCATATCATTCTAGGGAGGAAGAATCAGCTTGACCCATACTAAGATCATGAGCACGTCCGTAGCTCTGGATAGTGACGTACACAGCCTTTTTCTACCTCCACCTCCTTTTTTTTCTTACTGTTTACTGTCAAATCAGATCCATCTGGAACAAAAGGAGATTGCCCCTCCTTCTCCAGCAGAGCATCTGCTGGATTGGAGCCATGTACCTTTGAGATTGCAGCGCAGCTTCTTGCCACTAGGCTACCAGACTTTTTCTAAAAGAAAATAGTTGATACCTCAGTGAAGACTAGTCTGACATTATGGTCTGAAAGTGTATGGAGCCTGGCTAGAATTTTCGTGGTCAGGTGCCATCAAGTTGACTCATAGTAACTCTGTGAAAAACAAATCTGTATCTTTGTTCCGGGATAGTTTCTGTGCCATCTTCACAATCTGTCATACTCAGGCCTAATGTGGTGGTCACCTTGTCAGTGCATCTTACTGAGAGTCTTCTTGGTTTTGTTGGCCATCTTCCCTTCCTGGTTTGGCATCTTTTTTTCCAAGGACTGACCACTCTTAACAAAATGCCAAAAGTAAATGAAACAAAGTTTCACCATTCTTGCCTCTAAGCACCCTGGTTGCAAGACACATCTATTGTTCTTTTCCAGTCCCACAGTTCAAAGACATTGATTCTTAATTGGTCTTCCTTACTCTCTATCCAACTTTCAGATACATAAAAAGCAATTGAAATTACCATGACTTGTGTAATTGCACAGTTTAGTCTGTAAGCTGACAGCATTGCTCTTAATACTTTGCAGAGTTCCTGACAGCAGGTTTTCCCAGTGCAAAATGTCCTTTGCCAATGCTGCTGCCATTGTGAACTAAGCAAAATGAAGTTGTTGACAGATTTTTGTTTTCCTTCTGTTGAGATGGTATCTATATTGAAAGCTGTAGTTTTTGATCGTCTGTAATGCTTTAAGTCTTTACTTACTGCAAGCAAGATTGTGTCATCTGTTATGATTCTTTGTTGACTCTTCTTCCCCCACTCTTGCTGACATAGTCTTAAAAGAGTTCAGTTCCCTGAATTATTTCTTCAGCTTACATATTAATAAGTATGGGAAAAGGATACAGCAGTGACCACATCTTTCCTGATATTAAGCCATGTAGTGACTGTTCCCTTGTTATGTTTGTATAGCTGCTTCTTGCTCTATGTAGAGGTTTCTCATGATCACAGTTAAATGTTCTGGCATTCCCATTCTTTTTATTGTTAGCAATAGTTTGGTATGATCCACACAGTTAAATGGCTTTTGCATAGTCAATAAAACAGAAGTAAAAATCTTTTCAATATTCTGCTTTCAGCCAAGATCCATCTGACACCAGTGATCATATCTTTCATACCATCACCTAATCTGAATCCAGCTTGAATTTCTGACATTTCCCTGTCAATGTACAATTCCGGCTTTTTTTGAATAATCTTTAGCACACTTTTACTTGCATGGAAATTCTTTCGGTGCCAAAACTTGGGCCTACATGTATTAATGATGCTGTTTGATAATTCCATGGTCTGTTCCCATGGTCTGGGGATCTCTTTGAGTCTATTGGCCAACGAGCTGTCTTCCAGATTTCTTGAAATAGACTGGTGAGCACATTTGGGGCTGCATCTGTTTGTGGAAACATCTAAATTGGTATTCCATCAATTCCCAGGGTTGTCTTCCCTATGCCTTGAGTACAGCTTGGACTTCATCTTTCAGTACTGTTGGTTCTTGGTTATATGCTGCTTCCTGAAATAGTTCTGTGTTAGCCAGTTCTTTTTGGTACAGTAACTCTGTGTATTCCTTCCATTCTCTTTTGATGCTTCCTGCATCATTCAGTGCTTTGCCCATTGAATCTTTAAGTATTGCTACTTGAGACTTGTATTTGTTCTTCCATTTTTCCAGCTTGAAAAATGTTCTTCTCATTGCTTTTCTTACTCCAGCTCTTTGTATATTTTGTTGTAATATTTTGCGTTGTCTCTTTGAAATCATCTATTTATCTATTTATCTCTCTCCAGGATTTTTTCCCTTGTTTTGATCTCCATTATAGTGCAAATTTCATAGTCTCTTCTGACATCCACTTTGTCGTCTTTTTTCCTTGTCTTTGTATTGACCTTTTGCTTTTTTCGTGATGACATCCTTTATGTTATCCACAACTCCTGTGGTTGCTAATGTATCAAATCTGTTCTTAAGATGGTTTTTAAATTCTTTTGGGATAGACTTAAGGTTGTATTTTCGTTCTTATGGACTTCTTTTCATTTTCCTTTATTTATACTTACACTATTTAACATATTATCAAATATCTGTATAACTTGTACACAAAGAAATGACATGGCCCTTGGCTTGTTTAAATATTTCACAATATTCAAACATTTTTGTTTATTAATTTTCTCAAAAAAGAAAATTAATCCAATGAAGAAGTTTATCTTTTGCTTTTCAAAGAGAGGCGTGAACTGGGGGGAGGGGGGTAAAGAAAAAAGTGCAACAATGAATGAATGAAAATCCAAAATCTCTGTAAATGTTCATTAAAATTAATAAAATAAAAATTTTTTTAAAAAGAAAATTAATATAAAGTGTGATCTAGATAAGTTCTGTGTCTACTACAGAGTTCTTAACCTGGGACTACTTTCATTTTAATCTTGGGAGTTAATTTTATTGTTACTTTATGAGTGATCTGTATTTCACAGCTCATATTTTCTCATATTCTTTGGTTCATGACATAGTTCTGGGGTTAGTGGTAGACTAACAGCTTCAGAGAAAGAATGTGTAGGAGGTGTACACTTTAAGACCTTTTATGTCTGGAAATGTCTTTATTTAATACTTAAGCATGAGCAATAATTTGGTTATGAACATAGACTTCTAGGCAAGAAATAATTTCTTTTGGGAGATTGAGAAATAGGGTGCTATTCTAAAAGTTGATCTATTGCATGAAACCTATATTTTCCCTTACAGGAAGGTTGTGGGATTTTCTCTTTGTCTCGCTCTAAGGAAATATGTCATATCTTGGCGTGGGTCTGATTTTAGTCATCTTGAAGAACATATGACATAGACGATCAGTCACGTGCCTTCGGAATTGCAGTGTAGCTTCTTGCTACTAAGCCACTGGTGTTCCCTCAGAATATTAATCATATATTGATACGGGAACTGGGATAAAGGTGTTTGGTGTGTTGGAATTAGGGATACGGGCTCAGGACAGGGAAGGGTTCATAGCTGCTGTACATAGGGTCACTACATCACAGTTGACTCAATGGCACATAACAACAATAACATACTATGACAGGTATGGAATCAGGAGTGCCATCCACTTCCTAAACAGCAAGCTTCCAGAACCTCTGTGAACTTTGATAAATGTAAATAGTTGTAGAAGGGCTTCAGGCCTTAAGTTCTTAGGTCTCTATGAGTTGTGCTCACCTCGAAGGCAATAAACAACACCAACAACAATGTAATTCAAGTATTGTTTGTTTGCTTTTCTCCTTCCTTGCAGCTGTTCCCTCTGATCTATTTAATCCTGTGGATAAATATCTCATGACCCTTGACTGGCAGGTCATATTAAATAATAATAATTGTTATGTGCCAATGAATCAAAACCAACTCATATCATACCCCTCCGGTGGGTTTTCACAGTTTTTAAATTTCATAGGAGGAGATTGTCCATCTTTCTCTCATAGACCAGTTAATACATTTGAATCACTAGCTTTTGGGTAAGTAGCTTCTTACATGCCGGGTCACCAGAGATCCCTGCTGAAGAGTAGAACACTGAAAATTCAATTTCAAATTCTGTGTGCATGGATAAAGTTTCTAGATTATTCCTTTTACTGTAGCATGGTCTACAATAATAACAGCAGCACAGAGAGAGATCAGATGGCCTAGTGCACAGAAATTGATGCTACCAAGCCAAAGATGCGTGACTTTAATCTGCAGCTTTCAGGCCTGTTTTTAATTGTTTTTGATCAAACATTCTTCTAGGTCATGTAGCCCTGGCCTGTTTACTTGCTGTACAGAGGTAACTCATGGTTGCTATGAAGCTGAACACTGACACTGGTGTGTCAAATGTGATAATGGTTACCCATGGTGAACAGTGTTTGGTGGAGCTCCCCGATTAAAACAAGCTTGGAAGCAAGGAGTGGTGTTCACATAAGAAATAGTTTGCTTCTGGAAACCCTATGGACTCAGAGAAAGAATGAAAGTTATACAGGTGTTCGGGTCTTTCGTTCATAGGGTCGCTATGAGTCACTGACAGCTTGACGGCACTTGACGACGACAGCAGCATAGTGTGGTCTGACTGGGGCCTTTTTCTTAGTAAGCATTGTGATCAATATTTTTGGGTCTTTTCTAATGGACTGATCACATTTCTGAAAGGCAGTTCTGCCCAGTGTTGGACGAAGGCTGAGGGTCTTTACATGAGCTTTCAGTGTGATAAGCTGTTAAACCACTCCTCAGGCCCTCCAGTATATATAGCTCCTCTCTCATTCTCTTAACCTAGAAAGAAATGAAATCTAAGACTCTGCCAAGATTTTGGCCATGTTTAGCTCAAGAGTGGATGTGGAGAGATTTTTTGGCCTTTGGACTAATTCTCTTATTGCCTAGTTCCACTTCCTGAGGAAACTCTTATTTTCACTTTGGGAAGTGTTAGGATGTTCCCTTGTTCACATCTGACTAAGTTTTGACTTTCCCCTCGGTTTTTGTGAAATCAGTTTTGGTGCTCTGGTTTCTTATTTCATTCTCCTTTATTCTTATTTCCTTTTGTTTATAAAAACAAAACAAAGGAACAACTTTTAGTGTCATTTTCATGAGTCTTTGAGAATGTCAAAGTTAAATGCGTTCTCCCATTTTTAGTCAAGTGTGGTCTTTCTAGTGTCTTGGCTGCAAGCTGAGAACAGCTGCTACCTAGCTATTCCATGGTGGTCAGGAATAGTCCTACTACACGCTCTGATCCAGACCATAGATGATATTTTGTGTATGTTTCTCTGTAGCTTTCTAGCTCTCTGTTGCTGCTGTTAGGTGCTATTAGGTTGAGAATGATTCCTAGTGACCGTTTGAACAACAGCTGTGAACCTTGTTTGTTCCTGTGCTGTCCTTATCATCTCTGATGGACACATTAGAGCCCATTGCTGCAGCCACTGTGTTAATCCATCTGCTTGAAGGTCTTCCTCCGAGCATGATGTCCTTTGACTTTACTATTTTGAAAGTAGTTCATATTTTTTTCCAAAATAGATTTTTCCCTCCAATAAGATTTAACTTTTATTGTCACTTTAAAACCATGCTAAATACGAAGTCTCAGGGACATCAAATTGTAGTATTCCTATAGAAGAATTTTATAAACTGTTAACCTTATATGATCAAGAGATGTGATCTGACCATTCCTGTTTGAACTTCATGCTTAAGAGATGATTTATTCAGAAATTGGAGGGGTAGTTGTTTTTGTTATTCATGATGCAATATATCATGCAGTCTTGCCAGCTGTCTGGCCTTATTCCATTTTAGATTTGTAACTATAATGAAATATTGATGAAAAGGAATGATTAATATTTAATACTTGAACTAAACCCAAGTTATTTAATTTTTAATATAAAAATAACCTAATGAGCCTTTGAGTTTTATAAAATAGGTGAAAATTCTGTTTCATTTTATCTGTGTGAGTTGGAGTTCTAAATAAGTGAAATAATTTACTTTGCATTAGGAAACTTTCTGGTGATGCTTTTGAAAAATTTATACTACAAATATATGTCAAAGAAGCACTCTACTATAAGTAAAAGTAGTTTAACTGTAGCTTTGACTTTGCCCACAGCTGTGTGGGTGACCTTGAAATAGACATTTACCTCTGTGAATCTTAGTTTTCTCATTTCTCAATTGGAGGAGTTGGATGTACGATGATTCTTAATATCATTAAGCTCATGACCTTTGGTGACTCTCTGGGTAAAAGTATTCTGCTGCTAACCAAATAGTTGGCTGTTCAAACCAGTGGGCGACTTTGTGGAAGTGAGATGAGGAAGTCAGCTTATGTAAGCATTGGTAACCTTGGAAACTTTTTGATAGTTCTGTTCTTACAAGTTCTATATGATCCTATGAAACACAATGTAAATGAAGGGTTGTGTAAAGCACAGTGTATATGAATGGAACACAGTGTATACAAATTTTGGATGCAAACAGTATTTTTAAAAAAGTTGATGGGGAAGAAAAATGTTCCATTCAGGGTGCTGGAGCTACCTACCTTGGTTAAAATAGGTTTTGTTTTGTTTTTTATTTTAGTTTTTATTTTATAGTGATTTATTACAAAGTTTGCATATATTGTTTTTCATACTGGATCTTTCCTATTTCCTTCATCTCCTTCTTAACCCATCAGATTGTGCGATCCTATGATTACCACACCTCACACCCTCCACCCCTGCCTATCCTCACCTTTCTGCTCCCATCCTCTCCCCTCTTGGATCCTCATACTTGTTCTACAGTAATGGTCTTACATAGTATTTGTCCTTATAGGACTGAGTTAGTTCACTTAGCATAATGCTCTCCAGTCTCTCCCAAGTTAGGTAGTGGTATACAAAATCATTGCTCCTGTGTGCCACATAATATTCCATCATGTGACTGTGCCATGATTTCTCAATCCAATCGATTGTGGCGGGACACTTGGACTGTTTCCATATTCTTGCGATGGTGAATAACACTGCTGTGCACATTGGTGTACAAGTTGCCGTTTGTACCTCAATTCTCATTTTCTCGGGCTAGATTCTAAGCAGCGGAATAGCTAGGTCATATTGAATTTTTATGTCCATCCTTTGAGAAAGCTCCAAACTGCCTTCCAGAGTGATTGTACCTCTTTACAATCCCACCAGCAACAGCCAAGATTTCTGCCTCACCACATCTTCTCCAACATTTATTACTTGCTGTCCTGTTAAACTCTGCCACTGCTACTGGAGTGGGATGTTCTCTCTTTGTCGTTTGATTTGCGTCTCTCTTATTGACGCTGCTTTTGAGCATTTCTTTGTGTGACTGTTGGTCATCCGGATATCTTCCTCTGTGAAAATTCTGTCCATGTCTCTTGCCCATTTTGTAATTGTTTTACCAGTCTTTTTCTTGTGGAGGCTGTGTACAATTCTGTAAACTTTTGATATGAGACCCTTGTCTGAAATGGTATTGCCAAATGTTTTTTCCCAGCCAGTAGGTTTTCTTGGTTAGAATAGGTTTATTTTATAATAGTTTTAACCTTGGTTAAATTAAATAGGTTCATGGGTATTGTTTTTTATTACACTTGAATCGCATTCTGGCATTCTAAAAAAAGTAATTAAAATAAAGTCATTTTTTACAGATTATTGTAGGAAAATAGGAAGTGTTATATAGAGTTTTAACAAAAGCATTTATTGTCATTAACTTTATAATCCAAATATATGTGTATGAAAGTATAGTATCATTTTTTACCTTTCTGGTCCCATTTAGATGCA
Organism: Elephantulus edwardii; assembly: GCF_000299155.1. NCBI lineage: Eukaryota > Metazoa > Chordata > Mammalia > Macroscelidea > Macroscelididae > Elephantulus > Elephantulus edwardii. Next base: position 27,408,812 of record NW_006399751.1, on the reverse strand, counting down.
CACATATACATACACATACACACACAAGCACAGATACATACATACATACATACATATACTTTTTTAATTGTTGTACTTATGTGCCATTGAGTCGTCTGTAACTCATAGTGACCTTATGTACAATAGCCCTAAACTCTGATCTGTCCTGTGTTAATCTTAATTGTCTTTGCTACACCTACCCTCATTAACCCAGTCGCTGAATTAATCCATCTCATTGATGGTCTTCCTCTCTTGTGCTGTCGCTCCACCCTCCCAAGCATGACATCCCTCTCCAAGGACTGGTCCCTCCTTGCAACATGTCCAAAGTATGTCAGATACAAAAGCTGTTAACAGTCTTAATCTCTTCACCATCTGTCATGACTCTACCAATTGGTCTAGTGGTGAGAATCTTTGTTTTCTTGATGTAGAACTTCAATCCATATTTAAGGCTGTAGTCCATGACCTTCTGCAGCAAGTGCTTCAGGTCCTCCTCAGTTTCACTCCTGAGATACATATATATGGTTGGGGTGGGGGAGAACCAACACTATCAGCCTTCTATTTCCAAAAATGAATTCTACTGGAGCATTTTGGAATGGTAGTATTGTTCCCAGAAGGAAGTGTTTATTCTTAGGAATAAAAGTTGATTTTTACCCAGCTATAATTAAACTTTATTCTGCTGCAGCTCTGGAATTAAAAAAGAATTACTAGATAGACTTAAATGACTCCCATTTCTTTTTTAATTCAAAGTTAACAAGTATGAAGAACGACATGTACAATATGAAGAAATTTTGTATTGTATGTTTGACTATAAGATATAATGAACACTCTTATTACCAGTCACTATGTAGGAAATTATGATCAGTTTTGGAGGGTCTTATATAACCTTGAGTTTTCATTGACAACAATGAAATAGTATGACCAATCTTTATTGAGGGCTTATCAGATAACAGATCACTGTTTTAAGAGTTTTACAAACATTAATTCAGTTAATTCTTGTAGCATCCTGTTTGAATTCGGTATGACAACTGCTGTGAGTGCTTTGTAGATAAGTGTTGAGGTCGCCCCCCCCCAAAAAAAATTAAACTTGTCCAAGGCCATATGAAAAGATTTACATCTTTGCTCCTTGGAGGCAAAGATGATAAAGATTCTTCTCACATAGTTTAGGCACCTGCTAGAAGAAGAGGCTCTTCCTTGGAGAGGGACATCATGCTTGGAAAGGTGGAGGGACAGCGGAAGCAAGGAAGACCCTCCACCAGATGAACTGACACAGGGGCTGTAGCAGTAGGCTCCTGGATGCCGGATTGTGAGGCTGGCCCAGGGAGGGCAGGCTTCGGATCTGCTGTTTATAGAATCACTAAGAGTCCTACTCAACTTCTCACGTAACAGCAAGACAACGATGATCGTGTAGAAAGAATGGTGAGACCAGGATTCTTAGTCAAATGCCAAACAGTTGCTATATGCATCACTCTGTTATTTCTCTTAATCTCTTATTGTCACTGTAATTATTAATATTATTAAATTTGATGATGAAAAACCTCAAAGGAAAGCTCTAAAAACATCTTGGTCTCTTCCATTGTTCTTGGCAGTAACAACTTTACTGTCAGTGACTTATAATTGAAAAATGTTTGTTGTTTGTATTTCATAAATGCTTTTGATTGCTTCATTGGGCTCAGCTTAGCTCAGTTTAACATGTTTTCTCATTCTGGAATCCAAATGGAAGGAATAGTGACTCTTTGAGTTACGTTTCTCACATAGCAAAGGACCAGAATAAAATTCTCTAGTCAAATAAGCTCATTTAGGTGCTCACTGGACAAAGGGTTTCATTGCACAAAGCAAGTCTATTGAGTCAACGCAAAGTCAAGGAGTAGCAAGGAAGGTATACTTAATGAAAAATTTGCCGCAGAGAGTGAATCAATTATGTACAGATATTAAGTCTACGTTATTTCTGATATTACAGAGTTGATTTAAAGTAATGTGGCTTGTTATTTTGTGTTTTTTGTTTACATTGACCCATTTAGGTTTAGGTATAAATGAAGATTCGAAGGACATAACTGCCTACCACACAGTGTTTCTCACAGCCATATTAGGAGGAACCATAGTCATTGTCATTGGATTTTTTGCTATACTTCTTTGTTACTGTAGGTAAGAACAATGGTCATCAGTGAGAAAATAATTTTATTATATTCTGTGCATAACATAGTTATTATTAGTTAATAAGCATTTATTTATCAATTTCTCTTTAAGGTATATTGATAAATTAAAATGCACATATTCTGATAGTAACATTACTAATTATACATATATTGGTAATATATAATTTATTGCTTGATTCTTTTTTTTTGCTTGATTCTTATAAATCGTAACTTATTAAATTTTTTGTCCATTATTCTAGGGATAAATGTGGGACTCCACAGAAAAGGGAAAGAAATAGCACTAAACTCGAAGTCCTAAAGCGAGACCAAACTACTTCAACAACACACATAAACCACATTAGTTCAGTCAAAGTTGCATTAAAAGCTGAGGACCGGTCACAGATATTCAATGCCAAAAACTCTTCATACAGCCCTCAAAAAAAGGAACCACCAAAGGCAGACACAGAAGAAAGAGTTTCCATGGTAAAGACTCGGGACAATTTTAAAATCTATAATGAAGATGTTCCATTTCTGTCAGTCAGTCAAAATAGTTACTCAAGAAACCCAACACCGTCTCTGGAGCCGAACACAGGATCCAAGCCACCTAAACATGGCAACAATCTATCTCCATCTCTAGGGGATACTCAAGAGGAAAAGAGGTATCTCACAGGTAATGAAGAGGTGTATGGCCGGTCCCATATCCCTGAACAGCTTATGCATATCTACAGTCAACCCATTGCCATCCTCCAAACATCTGACCTTTTCTCCACTCCTGAGCAGTTACATACTGCGAAGTCAGCTACTTTGCCAAGAAAGGGACAGATAGTTTATGGCCAATTGATGGAACCAGTAAACAGAGAGAACTTTACACAGACATTGCCAAAAATGCCAATGCATGCTCATGCCCAGCCCCCAGATACCAGGGAAGAGAGTATTGCATTGGAAGGTCAGCAGAGCTTGCCATCTCAGACGTCAGACTGGAGCCGGTATTCTAACAGCTTACTAGAATCTGTCTCGGTTCCTGGAACTTTGAATGAAGCTGTTGTAATGACACCCTTTTCATCAGAGCTTCAAGGCATTTCCGAACAGACCCTCCTGGAGCTGTCCAAAGGCAAGCCCTCCCCTCACCCGAGAGCTTGGTTTGTGTCTCTTGATGGAAAACCAGTTGCCCAAGTGAGACATTCCTTCATAGACCTGAAAAAGGGTAAGAGAACACAGAGCAATGACACAAGTCTGGACTCTGGGGTAGACATGAATGAACATCACTCAAGTAGAAAGCTTGAGAGGGAGAAAACATTCATCAAAAGCATGCACCAACCTAAGATCCTTTACTTAGAAGATTTAGACCTGAGCAGTAGTGAGAGTGGAACCACTGTCTGCTCTCCTGAGGACCCAGCTTTAAGGCACATTCTCGATGGAGGGAGCGGAGCAATCATAGAACACCCTAGAGAAGAGTCCCCAGGAAGAAAAAGCACTGTTGAAGATTTTGAAGCCAGTGCATCCCCCACTAAGAAAAGGAGCAGACCACCACTAGCCAAAAGAGATAGCAAGACTAATATCTGGAAGAAGCGAGAAGAACGCCCACTAATTCCCATAAATTAATACGAAGGATGGTGTGTCTCTCGTGTCTCTGTGCTGTTTATTCTCGTGAATCACAATATAAACTTCCTAGAAGTTAAGATTGCGCAATCTCATGGCCCTTGGACATGTTTCAAGCAGAGCAAGTAGTGAAATGATGATTACAGTAATTAGAGAGAAGGATACTAAGGAATTCTTTTGCTGGCCTGTTCTGTTCATTTATTTTGGGGTGGTAAATTTGAACTCTCCAAGTCTTCAAAATAGAAAAGAGCTCAAAGTGTTAATTATCTGAAAATGTTGCTCAGTGAGCTCATTTAGATCTGACTTTGTTAAGAATAAAATAGTAGAATGTGTTCTTTAAATTGCTTCCCAAAAAAAATGTTGGCCTCTGTCTAACTGCCTACACCTGTGAAACTTTTAAAACTGAACCCTAACCTGTTTTCAGTCAACATATTCTTGTGAAATATAGCCATTACTATTTTCTGCCTATAGTTGAAAATAATAAATGTTCTGGACTGGTGCCATTCTAGAATTCAAAGTCCAAACAACATTTTTTTCCTTTTTCTTTTTAAATGATTAATATAATGTGTACTGCATCATCCAGAAAAGTAAATCCCACACTCAGTTGGTACAAAATAGGCAAGAAACACCTTAGGAGTTCAGAAACATAACACCAGCTCCTTGGTAGGTTTTAGATATAATTTATAAAAGAAATTATAAAGTATTAATTGATCATACAGAAATCTAAAAAGAAATTTAATATTCTGACAGTAAATTTTTTTTTATTCTCTCTGAAAAATGAAGTTAGCTCATTTTTCTAGTGACATCAAGGAAAGCTTTTTACCAGTCTAGTGGGGAGCAGGGTCTGATGGGATGACTTTAAGGCTGACTCAAATGCTACAGATTATTCCTTACATTAAAAAAAATGAAAATACTTAGTGAATCTCAAATTTTATTTTAAAAATCTATTAAGTTTGTAAAAACCAAGAATGTAATGAAATATTTAGCAGTAAAGAAAATAAACCTTCTTATTTTATGTTCTGAAATGTTAATGAAAAGAAAAAGAAATTAATGACCTTTTCCTGAGGTTCAGAATGAAATCTGAATAGGAGTTATATACATATGATTCTTTTTCTTATTGACATTCATAAAAATTGAAGAAAATTTGATTTCACAGGAAAAGCTGTTTTTCACTAAAAATTTATAGCCTTATAATGTTTGGAGTATTTTTTGTGGATTTGTGGGTTGTTGGTTTTTGTATGTTTTATCATTGATAGTTTTTGTGACCTTTTTTTTTCAGTTGTGGAACGAATAGATCCTTTTCCTTATTGCTAAGTATTTAGAGTGAATACATTCAACAATTACATTTCTAATTTTGATGATAAATTTCTTTTCCCAGAAATAAAGGCTGTTTGTTAAATCAGTTAATTTCCATTTTTCTTAAAATTTTCATGAAGGCAAAAGGTCAGAAGCTGCATCCTGGTTCCTCAGGGGAACAAAGAAATGAAATTGCTTTCTTTTTCATCTACTCAACTTTTTCATCTACTGTTCAGCCTAGGGAGCTCTGGTGGTCTAGTGTCAAGAAGCTACGCTGCAATTCCGAAGGCACACAGGTCGAGGCCACCAGCTTCTCCACGGGAGAAGGATGGGCAGTCTCCTCCCGAGTGATTAACTGCCTCTGAAAACCTGCTGGAGGGTCAGCTATGGGTCATTGGTAGGGGTCTGGGGGCTGAGTCTCTAGTGGGTAGTGTTGCTAACTGGAAGGCAGTGCCTCTCTGGCTGATTTAATCCACCAGCAGCTCCAGGATAGGGAGGGAGACAGGCTTCTGAGCTATTTACAGCAAGGTGAGTTATGAGTCAGTTCCAAGTCGATGAAAAAGGCAGTGAGTATTCTGCATAACCCACATAAACAGGTTGAAAGAACCAAAATAAAAGTAGTCGCATTAGCTTCAGTAAAACTGGAGTTAATGAAATTATTTAATAAAAGACAACGGGGGTATTTCGGTGTTTGTGGGCTTTTCTTTTTGTTTTTGACACTTCTCTTAAGATAGTAGACTTCAGCCAGTTTTTTCCTTGTAACTTCTGAAACATCAGCCAGATGACATTCCTACTTTTCTGTGTTAACCCAAAGAGTTGATAGACCTAAACATAAGTATGTTTTGTTATTCTACTCCACAGAATAGGTGTTTTGGATAGTCTCTAGTCTTTTTATTGGTCTTATACAGAAAGATGCATTAAAGCAGCATAAGTAAACATGATTTGGAAAAGGTTGAGGAATTATCGCTCTGCTGAAGTGCCTTTGATATAGAATTGCTTTATTAGAAGACTATAATGACATCTTTCTTAAGTATGAATTTTTTCTGTTAGCCAAATTAAACAGATGTGCAGTTTTTATTACTTAAAATGGTATAGAACTAGTGTTTCATGTTGGAACAATGAATTTTGCATGTAAGTAACATTTATCTCTTGTGTATGTTGAATCTTTTTTTCTAATCCAATATAGATAAATTATGTTGGGAGTGCAGTTAGAAAATACACAGCAAAATCTTGCATTTCTTCCATTTTTAAGTATAGATTTCCCCCCACATTTAAATAGAAATGTGTCATCACTCTACTTGGTATGGAATAAGTATACTGACATAAAGGTATACCATTTAAGTGTGCCACTTGTTTTATTCATCTTTGTAAGGAAAATGAATGGATGTACCGAGGGCTTTTCTAGAAATAGCTGTTTAATTTCAGAATAGAACCTTATTTGTTGTATACTGCACATTCTGTTTTTAATTGGCGATTATAGAGTTTATGGTTTCTAATAATTAAAAGTGTGCATCTTCTCATTTCTGAGTAGTGCATAAATTTCCTGTTCAAAAGCTGAAGCCATGCACTTTTTCTTAACCCAAGGAATAATAAATCAACAATACTCACAACTTTCTTAAATTTTTAAATTGAAAACTAATACAGCTTTTTGCAAATGTGAATTTAGATCATTTTGATCACAAATTGGTAATATTTGTGGATCTGTTGTATACACTTTGGCTATATCTTCAAGGCAAAATTATCCCTCAAATAATGATGGATTCATTTACTAAAGCACAGCCGTCTGTATTTTTTAATACATATTATGATCTTGACAATTTATAAAGTCCATTTTTATGACATATATGCAGTTATATAAGGATCAAGCCCTTTTGTAATATATGGTATACCACAAGAATCAAAAATACTGAGGAATAAAAACACTTATTTGCTTTGGCAATTGTTTTCAGGTTCTTTTCTGTGTTTAGATCCTCTGCTGTGAATGAAATAATGTCCCTCATTATTCATCATTCCCAGGAGGGTGAAGATCAGAGCTACATATTAATTTTCCATGTACCAGCGTCACAAAGGACTTTAACGATATTGATTCCCTTCTCAGACTTAGAGTTGACATTTCCCCCTTATTTCCATGTGTTTCTTCTATGTTTTACATACATCAGAGGACTTGCTCAGTGTATCTACTGTAACAATATAAAGATTTGTAAAAATGTTAAGCATAGTTCATTAAAAATAATAAAATGAATCTTGGAAAAGTATATTTGATGTATTGTTTAATTTGGGTAAATGGCAAAATATTTTTCAATTAGTTAATCTGGTAAATAGTCAATTACTAAGTTTTTCTTCACAGTATTCCCTATTGTAAGATGAACATATTTTCTAATACCTTTTCTATAAAATGAGCTTCCTTTCTCTTTTTATTTTATGTTCTCCAAAGTGCACATTTTTATTGTAGATTCTTACTTATTATGATAAATCTATAGATGGTAAAAGAAAATGTCATTCCCACAGCACCTAAATAGGAAAAGTTTAACAATATTTCTTACTTCAAAAAATTTTTTTAAAAAAAATTGTATTATGATTTTAACAGAAGTTTACAGAAAAGTTGGATTCTCATTTTCCTCCTTCCCCGTCCCCAGTTCAATTTTTTTTTAAAAAATACTCATTTATTGCCACACAACTTCCGCCCTCATTCTCTTTTTCCCATCCCCCCAGTTCACTTTGTAATGCATCTACCTTAATTCAGATTGTCACCATACATATAATACCTAATGATATATTCCTTTTTAAATAATTCTTTCCCTCATCTGTTCTAATGCAGTGTTCATTATCCATTCTTTTTCCTGTTTGTTCTCTCCCTATCCTCATATCAGTCCTGGTATAACAGTGGTGTTGAGCAGTACTTATCTTTTTGTGGAGAGATTAGAACTTTTATTCACTGCTGGTGGGAGTGTAAGACCATGCAACCACTATGGAAGGCGATCTGGCGCTTTCTCAAAAAGTCAGAAATACCATTTGACCCAGCAATTCCTCCACTAGGAATATACCTTAAAGAAACCAGAGTTTACTCTCAATCATGTATACACACCCCTGTTTCACAGTAGCGAAAAGATGGAAGCAACGCAAGTGCCCATAAAAAAAAAATGGATAGAAAAACTATGGTATGTTCCTAACAAGGAATACTAGCATGGCTGAGAAACAATGAACTTGCAAAACATTACACAACATGGTGACCCTGGGAAAAAATTATTTCAGACTCTAAGATTAAAAAATGAAAAGTCTGGCGAGCTCTGGTGGCCTAGTGACAAGAAGCTGCACTGCAATCCCGAGGTACGCAATTCAAATCCACCAGATTCTGTGCTGAAGAAGGAGGAACAATTGCCTCCTGTACCAGTCAGATCCGATTTGACGGTACACACATATAAAAAATTCAAAGTCTGTTTGCCCTTGTAGTATTAGAACTCCTCAAAGAGCCCTTAAACTCATTTGAACGATATATAAACGGGCTTTTTTTTTAATTTTAATGAGGAGAATATTTTTAAGAATTATCTTTGCTGCCGTGTTTTAGGCATTTTCTATGTAGCTTATGTCGATTGATAGAGTATAACTCACCTATCTACTTCCAGTTTTGACACCTAGCCACATAGTAGAAAATGTTAAACTGTTGCTTTAACTAGACTAACATCTCCCGTTGATATTTTTATATATTCTTTTACCATAATATACAGTGAGACAGCTTCATCCTATTAATTGTAGTGGTTCTGTCCTCTGAATAGTATATTCTGTTGTCCCAAATTATTGGTTGGCATATAAAAATGTTTTAGGAGTTTTTTAACGTGTGTCTTTACCTTTTTCATACATTTTAAGGTTCAGATTTTTTTGACGCTGTGGACTTTCTTCCATTAGGTTAAGATTTTTGCTAGTCAAATCATCATGATTTGGCTAAATTTTAAAAAGAATGCTGAAATACCAAAAAGTTAAATTCAATTACTGTGTAAGGAGCTGATGTAATGTGAGGGAGGCCGAGTGATTTCAGCCCACTTCATAAAGGGGAACTGTCCCCATCATTAGTATCTATAGTAGCAAACAGCTGTTCAGGCAGACTCACCAACCTGCATGGTTTTGCACCTCTTTCTACCAGTCTTTTCAGTTTGATATTAATTGTTCACTCAGACTTTACTCACAGTTGTGGGTTTTATTAGAGAAATAAGTTGGAGAGGCAAAATAATATTTCCCAATGAAAGTCCAGATTTAGCACACCAGTCCCAAACTGGATTAACAGGGGACAATTCCCCAATTAGTGGAAGTCCAAGTTTAGTTCAGCAGCATAAATGCAAGAAGCTTCTGGTTTCCTCAACCATCCAGCAAACACCTGAGCAGTTATGCCAACTTCCTCTAATCATCAAACAAGCAAAACCTTCAACTGTAGTTTTAACCTCAGCAGCTACATAACAGCTTTTCCTGTGATTATATCTTGCCACAGTCTCTTCACCACTATTGTCACTGGGGGTACCTCACAATGTGGAAAGTGCTTATATTGATCTCAACAGCTGTTGATGTATGACCATATGTCCACAGTTCAGGTAGATGGAGACCATGCCCCTGCAACAGGGAGTAACAATGGCTGGAAAGCCTTTTTTTTTCCTTTCTTTTTTTTTTTCAGGATTTATGACACCACGATGACAAATATTGGGGAAATAGTTAAATCAAATATGTGTAATAACTTTCATAGAGAAATAATTGCTATAACTATTTAAAATAGCTAAGCATAAAATCACATTTTTTACTTCCTGCTGTGTTTGTAAAAATTTTTACAGTATTTCCCGCATAGCATTATTATGGTAAATGAAGGCCTTTCTCTTTCAGTCAGAAAGTTTTGTATGTTGAGAAATACATGCTACTTTTTTTCCTGTTAGATAGTAAAGACTTCCTTATTTGAACTAGCTTTATTTCCTGACTTTCAAACCTATGTTCACTATGTTGTGAGCAAGATCTAACAATCCCATAAGAATATAACAGTCTCCCGCCTGAGACTTTTTTCCTTTTTCTTTTGTCCTTTCTCAGGTTGACTAAAGGTTTCATAATTCATGTTGACTGTCTCTAGTCCTTGTAGACTTTATTAAACACTACACTACTGCAGACAGTCTCATTCAAAACAAACCAGATAATTACATTCTCAGGGGCCTTTGGACTTCTAATAATTGAATAGCTTAACTAAAAAACAAAAACAAATCCAACAGCAAAACAAACCATTCCCAAATGTTGTTACTAAAAAGCATACTTGTGGATTTTAAGCAACATTGTGTAGATATCTCAAAATAATTTTTATTTTATATATCCTACAATTTCATTCCAGAAAAAAATAAAACCACAAACACACAGCTTGTTAAGTTTAGCATTAAAAGTGTTTTTTTTAAGGGAGTTCTGGTGGCCTGGTGTCAAGAAGCTGCACTGCAATCCCAGAGGTACAAGGTTCAAATCCACTAGATGGAGCACTGGTGCCCTAGTGGCAAGAAGTTGTACTGCAATCCCAGAGGTATGCGGTTCAAATCCACCAGATGCTCTTCTGGAAAAGGAGGGACAGTCTCCTCCTGTACCAGTCAGATCTGATTTGATGGTACACACACAAATCCACTAGATGCTCTGCTGGAGAAGAAGGGCCAATCTTGCACCAGTCAGATTCAATTTGATGGTACACACATACAAAATAATAAACTAAAAAAATTTTTTTTTAAAAAAGGTACTTTTTAAAACATTTTTCAGCTTACACGTTGTTATATGTACCATTTGAAACGGATTTTTATTTAATAGGTTTACAT
>NW_006399751.1:27354120-27397890 GCF_000299155.1 Elephantulus edwardii | reverse complement strand
TACTTTTTAAAACATTTTTCAGCTTACACGTTGTTATATGTACCATTTGAAACGGATTTTTATTTAATAGGTTTACATCCATTAACGAAAGAAATTTACTAAAGATATTTTCTTATTATTTTTTTACCTTAATATTTCTGATTTGTTTTTCTCAGGCATAAGTTGTTTTTTCACTATTTAATGCACTATTTAAAAAAAACATTGTTGTTAGGTACCATCGAGTTGAGTACAATTCATAGCAACACTATGAAGAAAAAATCTGAACTCTGTCCTATTCTGTGTCATCCTCACAATCTGATACACTTGAGCCTATTGCTGCTGTCAATCCACCTGGTTGAGAATCTTCCATTGTTTCACTGTCTTTCTACCTTTCCAAGCGTGATGCCCCTTTTCAAAGTATAGCTTCTAGCAACATGCCCAAAGTATGTAACACAAAGCTTCATCATCTTTGCCTCAAAGGAGCGCTCAGTCTGTACTGTCTCCAAGACAGATCTATTTGCTATTTTGGCAGTCTGGGATATTCAGTACTCTTCTCCAACACCACAGTTCAAACGCTGTTTTCTTACTTCATTCTTAATCATTGTTCACCTCTCAGATGAATAACAAGTCAAAGACTATTGTTGAAGACGGTTGAACAGTCCATAGCTGACCCTTCGATGGGTTTTCAGAGGCAATAAATTGCATGGCAAGAGTTTGTCCATCCTTCTCCCACAAAGCAGCTGGTAGATTCAAACCATGTGTCTTTGGTATTATAGCTCAACATCTTACCACTAGGCCACCAGAGCTAAAATACCCATAATATAACCACACTTTTCTCAATTTCTCCCTGTAATTCTCATTTCCATTCTTCGAGACGCTTTCATCCTTCAAAAAGGAAAAAGATGGGGTTTTATGGAGCCCTTTAAAATATTCCTGATGGAAGACAACTTAACCTTCTGCTAAGTCAGAATGTTTAAAAATCTTATATCTCCTTGACTGATCCTATGTGCTGGGAACAAAAGAACATATTCATATGATAAGACTCGTGATTATAAGCTTTCCTCCTATGGCATGAGATGAGTCAGCACTTGGTGAAGTAGGTTGAAAGGGGACATTAAAGAACCAAATTTATTTTCTTACTGTTTTTGGAGGCTGAGAGTCCAAATCACTGAGTGGGTGGAAACACACCCAGTTCATGTCACCCAGGATCTTGAACAAACTGTTCATGTCACCCAGGCACCTTCATAAGGAAAGAAGTTTATCAAAGAATTGTTGTCCTGGCTAGATGTCATTTTGAAGGCATATCTTCAGGGAAATAATGTTTGTAGAAGATATATTTTCTGACAATTTCTAATAAGTTTTCTACCACAACAAAGATTGTATAATTTTTTTTTTTAAGCCCCAAAGCCTACTGACTGGGAAGAAACACTTGGTAATACCATTTCGGAAAAGAATCTAATAACAAAAGTTTACGGAATACTCCTGGGTCTCCAGAAGAAAAAGACTGATAACCCAATTACAAGATTGTCAAAAGACTTCACAGAGGAAGACATTCAGGTGGCACACAAACACATGAAGAAATGCTCAACATTACTGGCAACAAGAGAGATGCAACTCAAAACCACAGTGAGATACCATAGCACTCCAGCAGTAGTGGCAAAGTTTAGTAGGGTAGCAAGCAATAAATGTTGGAGAGAATGTGGTGAGGTGGGAATTCTTATATACTGTTGGTGGGATTGTAAAAAGGTGCAGGCACTCTGGAAGACAATTTGTCATTTCCTCAAAAAGTTAACATAGAAACTCCACGTAACCCAGCTATTCCATTGCTAGGAATATATCCCAAGGAAACTGGAACTGAGACACAGAGACTTGTATACCAATGTATGAGAATGATTGTATGAAACACAACGTGCATGAATAGTGTGAAATACAATGTATATAAACTTTGTAAGCAAACCAATTTTAAAAATGCCCCAAATAATCTAATAATACAACTAATTTATAATAAAAAGAATCCTTGGAAAGATGTTCATATAAAGAGAAAGTTAATCTCTACTGCATTGTGTAAAGTGTACTAGGAGTTACTAATTTCCGCACGGTACCTTAAAGGTGCAATCTTCATATTACTGTGTCATTATTTCATTTAGACAGCATTTTTCCCTACTAAATTTTGGAACATTCTCTCATTAAAGTAAAAGACTTTCTGGTTTCTAGTATACCAAGAAAAATCATACTTATGCTATCCTATAATATAAGTACATTGGGAAAATTACAGAATACATGTAGCTATGATACATCAACAATTTAATTTTAAATAACTTTTTAAAATCAGATAGATTACCAATTTTCTAGGAAATCATTTAATTTTATACTGGATGCAATTGAAAAGAAATTATCTTCAATTTTCCCAGTTACCAAAGTAGTCACTTGAAAGTTAAAATTTTCTGTTTGAGAGTTCTCACTATTATTTTTTTTTTGCTCATTTCCTCCCTTCATAATTCTTTATTGTTGATATTGTTGTTGCCATAATTCCTTAGCACTCTGCAATCACAGAAAAATCAGGATCTGGAATTTTAACTTATTTTTTGAACAGAATTCTCATATAAATAAAAAACCATAATCAGTGTCTTTGAGTCAGACCAACTCACAGCTGACCCTCCAGTGGGTTTTCAGGGACAGTAAATCATAAGAGAGGAGATTGCCCATCTCTCTCTTATAGTGTTGGTCTTTTTAAAATTAAATTTATGTTATATTTATTTGCTTACAAAATTCTTATATGTTGTGTTACACACACATTCACATTGTGTTTCATACAAAAATTCCAGTTAGTTTTGTTTTATAAAATTAATCATCATTGAGTTACGCCTATTACCATATCTTTTTAGATCTCCACCAAATCTTTCTCATTTCCTTAACTGACTCCTCCCTCCACCTACCAAATTCTGTGACCTTATGATGATGATTCGGCCACCCCCCACCTGCTCCACCCCGTCCCCTCCATCCTCACCTCTCTGCTCCCACCATCTTCACCTAGAATCCTCATCCATATTTTACTAGTTACTTTTCTATTTTACAATAATGGTCTTTTACAGTGCTTGTCCCTATGAGTCTGAAGTAATTCACACAGCATAATGCTCTCCAGTCTCTCATAAGCACTGTAGTAATTTTTGAAATGATTACTTCTGAGAGCTGTGTAGTAAGTATTCGATTGAGTAAATGTTCCACAATTTCTCAATCCATTCAATTGTGTTTGGACATTTGGCTCTTATTTACAATGTTTTATCAGAAAAGAAATACAAGTTGTTTCAATAAAACAATTTATTGAAACAAATACTCTCAAATTCTATATTTAACTTTTCAAAAATTGACTTTCTGAAAACTTTAAGAATTATGACCATTAGATTAATATTTTCTTCCTTTTAAAATGGAACACTTACAATTTTAAATTTTAATTAATTCTAAAGCATTAATTTAATTAATTGTAACAAGAAGGAAAACCTCAAAAATCCTTTTAAAAACTAGCGATATGAGTATTGAAACTAACTTTATTATATTTTAGTGGTTTCATAAATTACAAATGACACCATTGAACCTCTGTTACTCAGAACGTGAAGACACTGCTTTGCTTTGGTCTCACAAATTTTCTGCCTCAACAAGGTGCAATTTTACGACTTTGCCATCGCTCTGTTCTCTCTTTTGTTGCTGTCTAGTTGGAACTGACTTAGAGTTGACCTTTCATGGGGTGGCTGATGCTGTAAATTGCAGGGAATAGATTAATGTTTATCGTTCTGACTGGGAACTGCTGGTGGATCTAAGCCACCAGAGTCGTCATGCCTTTGGGTTAGCAATGCAGTTCCCATGAGCGACACCATCATAGCTCCTTGGAAAATAGTTAGGTTTTTTCCTTCTTTGATAGATTTCTCTGTTATACAGATTCTGGCTTTAACAGGTTTACTGTAAAAGAAATCTTTTATTCTTTCCATTACTCTGGTTGTTGGGTGCAACCCTATGGACAACAGATCTGAAACTTCTGTCCTGTGCCATCCTCATAACCTCGGAAATGTGTGAACCCATTGCTGCAGTCACTATGTCAACTCATCTCATTGAGGGTCTTCCTCTCTTTGGCTGGCCTTCCACCTTTCCACACAAGGTGTCCTTTTTGAAGGAATAGCCATTCCTAGCAACATGCCCAAGGTGTTTGACATGAAGCTTCACCGTCCTTGCCTGTAAGGAGCACTCTGGTTGCACATTCTCCAAAACATTTCTGTTTATTCTTTTGGTAGTGGATGGGATACTCATTACTCTTCTCCAACACCATAATTCAATGTCATCGATGATTCTTCTGTCATCCTCATTCATTGTCCAGCTCGCAGATGCATAGCATGTGATTGAAAAGACCATGCTTGAATTAGGCATATCTTAGTCTTTAAACTGACATCACTGCTCTTTAGCAGACTTTGTTAAATGATATATGTCTCCTGGTCTCTTGACTACTGGTGCCAAGGGTGTTAATTGTGGATCTAAGTAAGATAAAATCATTGACAATTTCAGTCTTTTCTCTATTTATCATGATATTGCATATTGGCCCCATAGTGAGGATTTTTGTTTTCTTGATGTTGAAGTATAATCTGCATCAAGAACCTCAAGTTCTCTTAGATTTCAGCAAGCAAGATTGTGTCATCTGCATAACTCAGGTTGTTGATGAGTCTTCCTCTAGTCCCAAAGTCACATTCTTCTTCATAAAATCCAACTTCTCAAATTATTCACTCAGCATACATATTAAATAGGTATGGAGAAAGGACATAGCCCTGACACACACTGTTCTCGTTCTTTTTCTTTCTAGCTTCTATCCTTCCTAATGTCATAACACATATAACTCAAGTGTCTTTCTCAAGTATTGCTGAATTATCACTATGGTGTACTTCTACACAATTATTGACAGTTTTAAAGTCAAATATTTACATTTTCTTTGCTACATTTCTCCTATAGCCTGTATATCCTATATTAAAATTGAATATCTGAACTTTTTAGTGTTACATCTTTTTATTCTCAGGATTTCAAATATATAAATAGAAACAGCTCTTTAAAATGTTTTTCAATTTTGAGACAAATGGCTAAAAAAACTAGTACAATTAATTTACAAACTAAAATTTCTCTTTTAAACACTTGAGCCTGTCCAGTGATCTAAGTATCCTTGATATGCCAAATTATCTTATTTTCCAAATTTAATCAGTGTTCTTCTTTTGTCTTACCCTAAAAAGACACTCCCACCGCCCTAGAACTCTCAGTCACTTGCCCAGCAATAATGACATTCTAGGTTTGAAAAATTGCTCAAGTGCATTGAAGAGCATGTTCTAAGTGGCCTTCTTAGCAGTCATCACTTAGGAGAAAAGCAGTTCCCAGCAGTTTTTAAATCCTCTAGTTGCATTTGGAGATATTTCTGCAAACATATACATCTGAATGTTTAATTATAATGGCTCCTTTGAGCAAAGTATTTATTACAATGTGTATCAGCAATATACATTATAAATGATCATGATAATATTCACGAAAGAATTTGCTCAGAAAGAATCCCAGTTCTACAAATAGAAGTTAGAATATTTTTCCCCTTACTGGGGTAAAACAAACAAACAAAAAACCCAGGAAAAAAATTTCCTTAGCCTAATTAAAAAAATATTAGTTTAAAATAGTATAATATAATTCATCATCACTTAAAACGCTTGAGACTGGGAACAAGGAAAAGTGGATTTTCATTTTTTATTGATTTGCATACAATCAGTCATATACTTCATGTTTCATTTATGTACTTTCTATTTTGTGCATTCATGTACATTGTGCTTCATTCACGGACACTGTTTTATACCATCATGTGTATATATTATTTTAAAAATAATTATTATTGATTTATGCCCACTATCACCTCATCTTTTCAAGTGCTCATTGAACCTTTCCCATTTCTTCACACCCTGCTCCCAACCTCTGCTCGTAGGCACGCAGCTTGAGGCCAATGTTACAAAATTCTTAGTCCTGCCAATTATGACATCTCTGCCCAGTCCCACACACTCGACCTTTTGGCTTTGGCTTCCTATTTTCTATGTAACCTTGGGTAAAACCCTGAAATACTTGAATTCTCATTTTCTTCCTTTAAAAAAAATCTTTAAATATTCCCTCAGCTCTTAAATGTGGATTCCTTGATAAGGGGAAAAAAAGGAAATTGAAGTTAAGAAAATGGTAGAAAATTGTTTGGTCCAGCTGTTAGTCATCAGTCCCTGTCCACATCCACATCTCTCTCTGTGTTCTTTACTTGACTCTGGTGCTTTCCCCACTATTATACACCCTACACTGACACCAGTGGTCTAATGATTCAGCTTCAGTTATTTGCCTCACTACATTTTCCTTGACATGACACTAAGCAACATGTTGTTATGTGCTGTCAAGTTGCCTGCGACTCATGGTGACCCAATGTACAACTCTGAGCCTGGCTCTATCCTATGCCAATCTTAGTGTCTCCGATACACCTTCTCCCATTATTCCAGTCACTGAATCAGTCCATTTCATTGAGTGTCTTCCTCTCCTGCGCTGTCCCTCCATTCTCCCAAGCATGACGTCCCTCTCTGACGACTGACCCGGCCTTGTAACATGTCCCAAGTTTGTCAGATGAAGCTTCAGAATCCTTGCCTCTTAGGAGCAGCCTTATTTCAGCCTCTCCAGGACGAACCTGTTTGTTACCACTGATAAGTCCAGAGTAAAAGAAGTGGTAAAGCAATGACAAAACACTCAGCTGCTAACTTAAAGGTTGGCAGTTTCAACCTACCAGGAAGATAAGACCTGCTCCCACAAGATTCAGTCTGGGACGCTTCATGGGGAAGTTGTACTCTCTTCTGTACAGTTAATATGAATCAGAATCAACATGACAAGCTTGAAAAAAAATGCTAAATCTCCACTATCAAATTGCTGTGTGTTTTAAAATCCTTCCTGTTGTGGTTCCTACTCTGTGACTGAGTGGTCAGGGCTGTGACAAAGGCTTTGCAGCTCTACTCCTCCGTATGCCCAATTCTGCTCTCTTTTTAAAGCATAGGGTCTAGGGGAGAGATTATAAAAATATTAAGGCTTTTCAGTCACAAAAGGACAAATATTATATGGTGCCACTGTTGTAAAATGAGGCTGACATTGGGGTGAGGGTAAGACTGAGAAAAACTGGATAAATTATGCTTACTGCGTTGAAGCCGATGAGGGAGAGAATAGTTTAAAATTAATATATTTTAGGGCATTATGATTATCATAAGAGTCCGGAATGAGGGTTGCAGAGTGGAGTATACTTGGGGTGGTAGTGGGGATGTGCGGGGTGGGGGAGGGGATTGTGTACCAATGAAGAAGTTTGTTTTTTGCTTGTCAAGGAGAGGCATGAACTGGGGATGGGGTGGGTGAGGAGAAAAGTGCAACAATGAATGAATGAATCGAAAATCTCTGTAGATGTTCATTGAAATTAATAATAATAATAATAATAATAATAATAAAAGAATTTAAAAAAATATTAAGGCTTTTAATAAAGACATAGTCAGTCCTCTCTGTTCCATAGATGTTAACATCATCTCATACACTAAATTCTGTTTAAGTGTATTTGTTTGGAATTGGTTCCAAGACTGATGTGAGAATGTAGCTAATTATACCTGGGAGCAGTGCTAATTTTAGATCAGATGGACTGTATCACCGCTATGTGGCAATAGGTGGATGTATTGTGCGATGTCAATTCTTGTTATTCCCCAAAGTTACCCATAACTTATCATGGTGCAATTGGTCAAATTCGTGTGCATTACTCAGTAAAACATGTTGTTGTTGTTAGATGCCATCAAGTTGACTACAATGCATACAGCCCTATGAACCACAGGTCTGAACCTTGCCTTATTCTGTGCCATCCTCCCAACTCAGACATGCTCAAACCCACTGTTTACAGTCAGAGTGTCAATCTAGTTTGTTGAGGGTTTCCTCCTCTTTCTCTGGCCCTCATAATGTCCTTTTCCAAGGACTGGCCCCTCCTGACAATACACTCAAAGACAAAGAAGAGATGAAGTTCCATCATCCTTGCCTCTAAGGAGCACCTTATTGTTATTCTATGATGGACTTGATTGTTTAGCCATTCTTGGGATAGTCAGTACAATTGTTGTTGTTGTTGTTAAGTGCCGTCAAGTTGCAGGTGACTCATAACGACCCTATGAAGGAGAGTCCTCGACCCTTGGGTGTCCATCATCCTCTCTCCAGGTTCATAGGGTTTCCAGAGGCAAGCTATTACGGAAGTGGATGCCACTCCTCCTTCCAAGACTCTTAATTACAGTACTCTTAATTACACCATAATTCAAAGCATTGATTTTTCTTCTGTCATTCTTGACTTCATATTTTCCCAAAGCAACTAAAAAAAAAAAAAAAAGCAAGGGCCACTTTGGGATAGGCATGTCTGACCTCTACCAGTTTCATAGAAGGGAACTTTTTCTGGCAACAACATCAACAACACAAAACCAATTCTCATGTGTTCAGATATATCCTTCACACTCCCCTACCTCTTTCTACTCATCTCAACATCAACCTTACTACTTTGCTTGGTCCAAAATCTGATGTAATAGCTTGCAGACTGCACAGAACCATATTGGAGGAGTTAAAAGGTTATAATCCAGGTTAATAACAGAATTCAATAATGACAGCTTCCAAACTGTGTTCATAGACACCTCAGCCATGAGTCTCATGGCTTTGAGCCAGTGTTACAAAGTTCTCAGTCCTGCATGAATTCTCTGTTTCCAAAAGCTCATGACTCACAGCTTTTTAAACCCCAAGGAATAATTCTACTCTGCACAAATGAAGTCACTATGACTCAGAATCAACTCAATGGCAACTAACAACAAATAGGAGATCAAGGGAATTAAAAGTCCTCCGAGAGTTATGACTGTTATTTGCCATTTATAGACCTACCTATCTGTAAAACCTAAAGAAGCAACTGAAGATCTAACATGTGCATCTTGCAAATGAACCTAACTGAAATACATATCATGGTCCTATAAAAAGGTTTTGCGGGGAGCTCTGGTGTCAGTCCCTGGGGAGTGGAGCTGCTAACACAGGCAGGGCCTTTCCCACAGTTCACATTCACCAGCCGCTGCTTGGGAGAAAGACAGACAGTCCTGAGCACCTCGGGAACCTAATGCAGCACCAGATCTGAGTCAGTTTTGACTCCACAGCAATTATATATGAATATATTGCTTCTCCTCAAACAGTTGATAATTCAAGGTCAATCTAGTGAAATTAGACTGTTTGGGGAATTTGAAAACTTTAAGTGTCCTTTCGGAAAATTGAAAGTGTAAGAATTAAAGCAATTTTACATGAAGTATTGGAGGGCAGTAGAGGAGTAAAGTTATTTTCCCTGCCAGATTCTCAGATATCACCACTGATTCAGTCAGTGTGGTGCTGAAGTGGAATCAGACAAACAGACCAAAGGAACAAAAGAGTCCAGAAACAGAATCATGTATGTAACAATTTAGCATTTGATAAAAGTAATACTTTAAGTGGGAAAAGGATAGTTGTATTTTGTGGCAACTGGCTATTTATTTGACTAATAGGTCTCTACCACAGTGTTTACATAGACACAGAAAAGGGCAAACACTCATGAAAGTGGACATGGTGAGGTGAATACACCTTCAAGTCTAGAATTCAGGTAGATGATTATACTGCCTGAGTAGAACCATAAATACACCACTTACTAGGGCCATGAGTAGCATGCTGTGGTGAAGGACACAAGCATCATTAAGTTTCAGGGGTGATTCTATCCCATAAGCTAGGGTTTACCATGGGAAATCTCTTAATACTAGGCTCACTGATTCTAAAGCACACTTTTCTCCTCAATAAAGGCCAGGTTGTAGTACTGCTGTGCAGATTCAGGCAATGCAATCATAATGCTCTCCAGTTCCTCCCAAGTTGATAGTGTTTTCAAAATCATTGCACCTGCATGCCGTACAGTATTCCGCTGAGTGAATGTACCGTCATTTATCAAGCCATTCGATTGTGGTTGGACATTTCGGCTGTTTCCATGTTCTTGTGATGGTGAATTAACACTGCTATGAACTTTGGTGTACACTCTTTTATTTTTTGATGACGTTTTGATTTCTTCATATGTGATGTTTTATGATGTCATCCTTCAACTCATTTGATTTTCCATAATTAATGTTTAATGCATCAAATCCATTCTTGAGATGATCTCTAAATTCACAGAGGGTATATTAAAAGTTTTATTTTGATTGTTATGGACGTTTGATTTTTATCTTCACTTGGAACTTACATAAGAGTATTTGATGCTCTAGTCCAGAGTAGGTTCCTGGTGTTTTGACTGATGATATTAAATGAATTTTGTTTTCTTTTCAAAGAGAAAGCAAATTGGGGGGAGGGGTGGTCAAATAGTTATCAACTGGAATTTTTATTAAATTTGTATTGACATAATTATTACAGCCATCTTTTGACTGTGGCATTTATTTTTCTGTTGTAATTTTTTCTTTAGTGAAAAAATATATATATGTATATATATGTATATATATATATATAATTTTACAGACAGCATATTCTTCCCATTTAATTTTCCCCCCTCATTCATTCATTGTTGCACATTCTCCTCCCTGCCCACCACTCTCCCCAGTTTGCTTTTGTCTTTGAAAAGAAAAAAAAATTCTTTGTTATACAATCCCCTCCCCCCAAGTCCACAGTCCACTTTACTATGCATTTCTCTTTCTGGATCTTGTCATGAAAATAATACCTAATCATATATTCCTTTTAAACAGTTCTCTCCCTCATCTGTTTCAATGCAGTATATATTATTTATCCCCTCTTTTCTTAGGTTTCCCCCAACCCTGATGTCAGTCCCGTTTTATAACAGGGGCACTATGCACTATTTGTCTTTTTTGTGACTGAGATATTTCACTCAGCACAATGTCCTCCATGGTCACCCATTTTGTATAATATTTCATGAATTCCTTATTTTTCAATGCAGCATAGGATTCCATTGTGTGAATATACAAGAGCTTCTCTAACCATTCATTTTTTTGATGGACACTTGGGTTGTTTCCAACTTTTTGTTATTGTGTACAAAGCCGCAATTAACATGAGTGTGTATATAGTGTATATATATATATATATGCTTGGGTGGTGGTTATGGTTTCTTTGGCATATATTCCCAGTAGTGGAATTGCTGGGTCAAATAGTATCTCTATGTGCAACTTTTTGAGAAAGTGGCATACTGCCTTCCACAGTGGTTGCATCATTTTACACTCCCACTAACAGTGAATAAGGGTTCCAGTTTCTCCACAACCTCACCAGCATTTGATGTTTACTATTCTGTTAAATTTTGCTATTCTTACTGGGGTGAGATGGTATCACATAGTTGTTTTGATTTGCCTCTCTCTGAAAGCTAGGGATTTTGAACATTTCTTCATGTGTTTGTTCACCATATGAATGTCTTCTTTGGTGAGTGTCTGTTCATATCCTATGCCCATTTGGCAATTGGGTTGTTTATCTTATGCAGTTCTCGAGTATTTCATAAATTCTAGATGTAAGTCCCTTATCAGACATGTCATTATCAAATATTTTTCCCCAATATGTGGCTTCCCTTTTTATCCTATTGGAGAAGGTTTTGGATATTCATAGGGATTTGATTCTTAGAAGATCCCATTCATCACTTTATCCTCTTTTGGTTGTAGGTTTGACTGTAGCTTTTAACTGAAAGTAAACAGAGCAAAACTGCTCTTGCTGCTTTTGGTTCAGTGGTTTTAAATTTGAAAACAAGCTCTGGTAGCCTGGTTCTACGAAGCTGTATTGCAATTCCACAGGAGGTACTGTTACTGTGAACTATCGAGTCAGAACTGACCCATAGGTGGCTCTCCAACAGGTTTTCAGAAGTAGTAATCACAAGGAAGGAGACTGCCCATCTTTCTCCTGTGGAGCAGCTGGAGGATTCAAATTACATGCCTTTGAGATTGCAGTGCAGATTCTCACCACTCAACTACCAGAGCGACTTCACAGGAAAAGCATGAGCAATCTCCTTCTGTGCAATTTACTGTCTCCGAAAATCCGTTGGAGGGTCAGGTATGAGTTGGTTCGGAGTCCAAAGCACACACACAAGATCAACAAACAGATCATCTTAAGTGATGCCATTAAGCTATGTTGTTGTGTATCATTGAGTTGGAACTGGTCCACAGCTGACCTTCGGGCAAGTTTTCAAAGGCATTTAATCGCAAGGGAGGAGATTGCCCATACTTCTTCCATGGAGCAGCTGGTGGACTTGAACCGAGTGCTTTTGGGATTACATCACAGTTTTTTGCCACTGGGCCATGAGAGCTCCCTGTAAACGATGTAAGGGCTGTATATTTCATAGCCAATAGTATCTGCTAGCCAAAATTTGTGCTCAGTTATGACTCACCATAGTTAGATATTTGTGAGGGGGAAAAAAGGCCCTCACAAACTATGCTACCTATGCCACCAGAACTTGATCAATTTTAGTTGATTTTTATACCTTTCACATTTGAATTTTATTATCTCTTTACCAGAACCTGCCAGATACTGATATGGTGGAATGATATGGTGGAATTTTTGTGTTTTTTTTTTTAATTGCTAATTTATAAATTTGTTTTAGAACATTTTAGGATTGTGTCAAGAATAAAACAAGTTTTACACTGTCAACTTCAATGTGAAAGTAGTTGTGGGGACAAACAAACAAATAACAGAACGGCAGTAAGAGAATTCCAGGATAGAGTCGTCAATTCATGTATAGATATAGAAGGGAAAAAAGCACTGGAGAAAATGAATCCATGAAAATGCACATTGTGGGTTCAGAGTGAAATGGCCCGAGTTGGAAAGTGATTTAAAAGAGTGTATTATTTCTTAAAGGGAAAAAAAAAATCCCAAGTTGCCTTTATTGCCATAATTCAGATCAAAGCAAAGGTTCTGGCAAATCAAAGGGGAGTTCTAGCTTTCAAGCAGATTTCACTAGTCACCAAAAGGAGAGGCCTTTTCATTAGAGTGAGACCCACTGTAGGTTGGAAACTTCTGGATGTCTAGGAGTAAAGGCTGGTTAGCTTCCATAAATTCCTCACAAAGACATTTCTGAACTTGATTTCTCTGCAATGGATGTAATTAACATGGACAAAATTCCATGTGAAAAAACTGAAGTAGCTAAGAGAATACGCCATCCCCTTTTCCTTATGAATCAGGGTGAAGTCTCTCTCAGGGAGGAATGATAGGGAATGGCAAAGGACACGCTGACAAAGGAGATTAATCAGAAATGGGATTGACAAGCACTGTGGCAATGGGTCAATTAAAACAGACTTTCAAGGGGGAAAAAAAGAGGAATGAACTGGGGTGGGGAAGGTAGAGAAAATAGTGCAACAATGAATGAATGGAAACCCAAAACCTCTGTAAATGTTCATTAAAATTAATAAAATTTAATAAGAAAAAACCCAAAAAACCTGGAGCTGTTAAAATCACTAAGCACAAGAAGGCTTACTTCATTATACCTCTTGGCTACACAAGTGAGTAGGAGGAAATGAAAGGTGATGGTGATTTTTCAAGAGAATTACTATGTTCTGAAAAAAACTTCCCACCAGTGTGGTTGTTCAGTGCTCAATAAGAATGGAGGCGTGGACTGCAGTTTTTGAAAGTATGACAGATTAATGTTATATATAGAATAAAGCAGGAGGGATTCTTTACAAAGGAGCTTTAATAACCTTCAATACCACTGATGCTCATAAAGGGGAAATCATTAAAAATGACATTAACCCAATTGGTACCCATATAGCCAATGGCTGTATCTGCAAATTTCAGTACTAGATATATAGTGGTCAAACGCTTGTTCAAGACTTTCATGAGAAGACAGTGAAATGAATGGACAGTCTGGAACCCATCAGTTCACACCGTTAGGGTAATGAAGCTGACAATCTTTTCAGAAGTAGGTGACGTCTGCTTGAGGACGGGGGAGTAAACCCAGAAGTTATTTGCAGCAGTTTTAGAAAAGCTGAAGTTTAAAAAACAAGGAACTCATGCAATATTATTCAAAATGGTTGACTCTGGAGAACATTATGCTGAGTGAAATATCCCAGTCACAAAAGGACAAATATTACATGATGCCACTGTTGTAGAATGGGACTGTCCTTGGGGCTGGGGAGAGACTGAGTAAGATGGGTTCAATAATGTGTACTGCACTGAAACAGAGGAGGGAGAGAACAGTTTAAAAGAGAGATGTAACTGGGTATTTCTGTCATCACAGGAGACTAGAGCGAGGGCTGCATGGTGGAGGGGACCTGGGGGAGGGTTTGTAAAACAATGAAAGAATCTTTTCTTTTACTTTTCCATAATTTTTGGACTCATGTACTTATAACTTGTTAGTCAAATTTGTGTCTTCTAGGTTGCAACACCCCCATGATACATCTTCAAGGATATGAACATGTACGGCCAAGCACAATCAATGAATGCATCTAAATTCCAAAATCAATCTCCATAATAGTCTACGTGTTTCCTACTGCCAAAGGGGCCCTTTAGAGTAGTGAGAGAAGATCTTCACCCTGAAACCCACAGCGTCCCTTTTCAGCAGGAAGTAGCTAAGAGAATACGCCATCCCCTTTTCCTTAGGACTCAGGGTGAAGTCTGTCTCAGGGAGGAGTGATAGGGAATGGCAAAGGATACACTGACAAAGAAGATTAATCAGAACTGGCTTTGACAAGCACTGTGGCATTTGGACAAGAACAAACTGGGAGGAGGGTAGAGAGAATAATGCAACAATGAATGAGTGGAAGCCCAAAATCTCTGTAAATGTTTATGAAAATTAATAAAATATAATTATAGAAAAAAAAAAGAAAAGCTGAAGTTGTGTATCAGCTGGATTGTGATGACAAAGATGGAGATGCTGAAGGTAGGGATGGTGACATGAGTTGGGAAGTCAAAGGAATGTTGTCTACAGGCGGCCCTGCGATATTTCAATGATGATAATGATGAGGGATCGGGGAGTGGCACGATGACAGCGATGAAGATAATGGATATGATAAAATGGCCTCCTTTAAGCTGAAAACATATTCATCCAGTGATTTTTTCAGTCAATAATTTCAAAGACATTTTGTAAAACATTCAGGTTTCAGTTTAAGATTCATAAAAGTATCAAAATACAGAGGACCTTGTATTAATTTTTTCCCCCTTTTCTTCTTGTGTACCATCACATCAGATCCAGCTGGTACAGGAAGAGCTTGCCCCTCCTTCTCCAGGAGAGCATCTGGATTTGAACCATGCACCTTCAGGAACACAGTGCAGCTTTTTTGCTAACAGGCCACCAGAACTCCCACAGGCTTTTCTTATTATAGATTTAGGTTTCTTACTAATTTCTAACTCTCCATGCTTTATTTCAACCTCAGTTCAATCATGAGCCTGTTTAGCACCATTGGTTGCATTTTCTTTAGGAAAATACCTACCTTAAAAGAAGTTTCTAGCAAGGTCTTGTGGCCTAGTGGCAAGAAGCTACACTGCAATCCCAAAGGTTAGCAGTTTGAATCCATCAGATGCTCTTCTGGAGAAGGAGGGGTAATCTCCTCCTGTACCAGTCAGATCCTATTTGATGGTACACACACAAAACAATAATATAAACTTAAAAAGGCAGTTTCTATGAAATAAATTTTATCCCTAGTTAACACTGAATCCATTGAAAAGAAAAAAAATAGAAGCTGGCAATAGGTTAAAAATATTGGTATAATTATGAAAATAATGCATGCACATTACATTGTTTTAAAAATGTTTAATATGAATGCTATTTGTATAAAATATGATACATTTTTCTTATAATAAGGAAAAGAAATTTTATAATTTCTTTTCTCAACTAGCATCCTGATTTATTTTTGTTCTTTTAAAGTTCATTTACTTGCATTGTTTTATCAAACATTTTTAATCTGTTTTGTAATTCTTTGAAAAAGAGAGTGTATATCAGAATATAAATAATACTTAGAATTTTTTCTTAACCTTATCAAGAAGGAGAAAGATAGGCAATCATCTCCCATATGATTTACAGCCTTCTAAAACCCAATTTGAATTTAAACCAGTACACAAACAGTAATTCAAGACAAGATCAAAGACAGAAGTCTTTCAATATGGATTGCATCTCAATGTCTTAAAAACAAAAATTCTCACAATTGGACATCATCATGATAGATAGAGAAAAGAAGACTGAAATTGTCAAAGACTTTAATCTTACTTGGATCCACAATCAACACATTCAACACAGTTGGTACTGGCAGTCAGCAGATCAGAGGATGTACCTGGAAAGACTTCAATCAGGGATGTCTACAAATAACTGAGAAGCAATGATGTCAGTTTGGAAATGAATGTGTGTCATGGCCTTTTCAATCACTTGCAAGGCATTTGAGAGCTGGACAAGGAATAAGGATGACAGAAGAATTGCTTTTGAGTTGTGTAGCTGGAGAAGAGTACTGACTGTCCCATGGATTGCCAAAAGAACAAACAGGTAAGTCTTAGAGAAGGTGCAACGAGAGTGCTTCTTGGAGGCAAATATGATAAAGCTTTGTGTCACATACTTTGGGCATACTGCTAGGAAAGGCTGTTCATTGGAGAGGGACATGATGGTTGGGAAATTGGAGGGACTGCAAAAGAGAGGAAGACCTTCAACCAGATGGCTTGACACAGTGACTGGAGCAAATGGCTCAAGTATGTCAGAGATGATGAAGATGGCACAGGATAGAATAAGGTTCAGATGCCTTGACTCGAAGGCACCTAACAACAACAACAACAACAATAAAACCCATTGGAGGGTCAGCTATGATTTGGTTCCAACGAGATGAGATGATGTCTTAAAAAAAAATCAGTTGATAAAAAACCCTAGATTTCTGGTAGATACATTTACCAATTCATTGGTATAAAAAAAAGGTAAAATTTTTGGCGAGCTCTGGTGGCCTAGTGGTAAGAAGCTGCAACTGCAATAGCAGAGATACATGGTTCGAATCCACCAGACGCTCTGCTGGAGAAGGAGGAACAATCTCCTCCTGTACCAATCAGATCTGATTTGACGGGACACACAAAAAATAATGAAATAAAAGAATTTAAAAAAAGAAAAGGTAAAATTTTCATTAATTTTTAAATGTCACTTTTGTTCTAATTAACTCTTAGTTACAGTTTCTGAACTATATTTTAGTAATTCTGCTTGTGATTAATCTCAATTTAGTTAATAATTTCTTTAAAGTTAAAGGTTCCTTTTAAAGAACTTTCTCTGCTTGATACCTTTAATATTTGTTTCACAAAACTATGTATTTAACATGATAACATATATAATGTGGTTTTTTCTGTTTCAAATAGTAAAAACTAATGACACTGATGTTTTTTAAAATATTATTTGAAAAGGTTTTAAATTAATATTTTGAAAAAATGATTATTATTAAAACATACTAACTTTATAGAAATATATCTTTTTGCATTGTATCAAGAAATTTGGTAGCACTTTAAATGTCTCCTGAAAAAATATAGTACAGTCATTAGGAATGTGGGATATCTTATATCCAAAGTATATTTCAATTTCATGTATAAAACTCTTTTAAGGAAACAATTAAAATAAACCACCACTTGGATTTTTTTTGTACTTTATGTAATGCCTCTTAATGTAGAAGAATGCAAAAAAAAAAACCCCAAAACCCAACAAACAAAAACAAAACAAACCCAAACCCACAAACAAAGAAAACCATCAAACAAGTATCTGGAAATAAAACCTCTATGTCATGTGCTACTGAGTATTTGAACACAGTAACTCAGAGGAAGGGAAAAATATTTCTTTAAGTACAAACTTTTTAAATCAGTGTATAATTAGATGTAAAAAAAACCCCTAACATTTTTCATAATTCATAAGAACCTGAGGGAACTCTGGTGGCATAGTGGCAAGAAGCTGCACTGCACTCCCAAAGGCACACGGTTGAAGGCCACCAGCTGCTCCACAGGCAAAAGATGGGTAATTTTCTCCTGTGCAATTGACAAACTGCCTTTGAAAACCTGCTATAGGGTCAGCTATGGGTCAGTTCCGACTCAGTGGTACACAACAACATAACAACCTGAACATGAATATCACAACCCCTAATTCTGTCTGTCTTTAGGAGATCAGGGTAATTTTCTTTAATTGTGATAAATTATTCAAGGACACGTGAACAAAAGTACAACAGATTTTTCACACACACACTCATCAAGAGTATATTTATTTTATGTGTTGTACAAATAAAACATTTTTGATGATCAATGAAAATACTTTCTGATGTTACTAAGAATTTTTTTCATAATCGAACTCCTTCCATTATTAAAGACAGTTCAGTACTTTCTGTATCTAAAGGGTAAGACACAGGCCTCTTTGATGAATGACAATATGTTTGTCTCATTTTACCCATACAATTATTATATCTTTTAGACAAACTAAGTTTAGTCATACCCCAATTGACAATAAAATTTAAATCCTCTGGAAGCAAAGTGTTTGATTCTCTGTGGTTGTCTCTTAGTTTAGCACCAAGAGTCTTCTTTGGCTTGTGTTTACTATGCCTCAATTCTTTAGTCATCTTCTGACTTTTGTCAGTCTCACTGGCATATGGGCTTCCCATCCCAGTAGGATAGCTAACCTTCTGTGGAATAGAAGGAAGACATGTTTGAGATATTTTTCCAAGTGATCCGGCAGGTAAATCTTGAAGATACCTGGGGAAATGTTGACTAATTTTATATTCAGAAATTAAATTTCTTGAATATGTACTACCTAATTCAGTAGAAGGTAAATGATCTATTTCCATATTCCGATATGAATCTGTTGAGCTTTGAGGTGTATTTAAGTTTTCAGAACTCCTTTGAGGAATGCTAGGTAAAATTCCAAGTCTGTTTTGCTTTAAGACTACTTTGGTACCAGGAATAAAAAGTCGTGGTTCTTGCTTTGACGGATGAGTGATGTTTGTGTTTGAAACAGACTGACGTGCTTTTCCATTCAGTCCTGTATCTTCCCAGATTAAAGGATTATATATAACTTGTCTGTCTATAGGGCATGAATTGCACTTGTGGAGTAACCAATTGTCAATACATTTCCTGTGAAACTTAAAAAACAAGACGTTATAAGTTAAAGGGGCCTATAATTACATTTTTTTATATTATACATTACTTATATAGAATTTTCCCTAATTGTGTAACTATTAAAACTATTTAGCAAAATAGAAGTTATTGTAAGTAATTATAATTTATCAAGCTTTATAGAAATATTTTTGAATAATTCAATTATCTACATAAATGGTTATAAAGTGATCTCTATTTTGTTCATCAAAATTGAAATCTAATGGATATTATTACTTTTGTAATTTTGAAAAACTCATTATTGATCATGCCATTAATTTCACTGATATCTGATTACTTCTAATGAATAAAGATTATTAAAATATAAAGTGAAAATGGATTAGAGTTAAAAATAGGCCTTATGACACCAAGATATAATACAAACTTCATCATTGAAAAAAGAAAATACAAACCATGAGATATTTTACAGCCAGGTGACTTTAAACATAGAAAAGGTTTTTACCGAAAAAACTTTTTTCCTCAAAAAGGGTTTTCTATTCATTTTTGTCTAACTATATCAAGTGATCTTAGACTTTGGCTCTAGTCATTCTTCTAATTAACTATGGTAAGTGCTCTGGTGGAGTTGTGCTGCGAACTCAAAAACGAAACCACTCTGTGGAAATCCTGAGGTTCCTCAGGAAAAAAGACGAGCACTTTCCTCCACGGGTGGGAGTCACAGCACGAGAAACCCATTCAGTGAGGGATCATTTCTGGTTCAGTTCTGACTTCATGGCAATGAGAAAGTTAAATTAGGTATATGTTTCATCCAAAGACTAGTAAAAACACATGAAGATATGTTAGTATGCTTTATGTTTTGCAGACAACTAAGAGATTAATGAAATTTAACTGAAAGTGACACTGTCTTCTCTAGACACAACATGCACAAATGAATCCTAAGCAATAGGAATCTACACCGAAGGGACAGATCTGCTTTCTAATCAGGCTCTACAGCAATTCTTTCATATATATTTGCTAAATATATAACTAAGAAGTGAAAGGAGAGAGGTCTAAATTGTCACTACATTTGTCAAAACTGGCCCTATAGGGAAGTCAAGTTAAAATAATGTGATTCCTTACCTTGTGAGTACATGGGAGCAATCTTATACGTTGACCAAGAAGAAATGCCTTCAAGCAAAGTAGACATTGGTAGCCTGGGGCAAGCAGTTTACTATTTTTTGTAATCAATGAGAGAGGTAGTGACTTCACAATCTCCTTTGGTGTATAAACCTGGCTGAAGACCAATTAACAGAGAGACATGAGTGTGTGTGTGTGTGTGTGTGTGATTACAGATAAGATGCAATAAATAGTATCAATACCATGTTGTTGATTGCTGTCAGCATGACTCATAGCGACCCTGTGAACAAAAGTCTTGAAGCTTTTCTATAGCTATCTTCATTTATCTAAGTTCCTAGTAGTTCTGGAGGCATGTTGTTTAGGAAGTGGATGCCACTCCTACCTCCACATAAATAATCCAACTGACTCAAGATTCCTTTGAACTGAAGTTTATAAACTTACACATCTTAAAGTTGAAAAAAAATCTCAGCATTGATCCTAAACCAGATTAACTTCAATATCAACTTTATAAAGAATAAAGTTTACATTAGTTAGCAATTTTTAATCAACTTAGTAAAAATTGTTTTTGAACTTTTTAAATATCAATGAAGCCAGAAAGTATTTTGATGCAAATATGCTCAAATTATTTTTGTCTAAGCCCAGCAACTCAATTACTTGGTCAGCTGGTGAGAAATGAGATACATAATCAGCAACATGAAATATTCTATGGTACAAGGTTAAGTTGGTAGCTGATAGTCTGGGAAGAAATGGTTTCCTTGTAAATATGGCTTTTTATTTCAGTGTTGTTGGACTACATTAATATAACTCTAAAAAATATATTCTTTGTACTAAAAGTACCAATCAACACACTAAGATGACACACTGTGAATTAACTGCTGTCAGATGCTATTACCAACAAGTAAATAGAGACAACAAAGACTTAAAAGCACAAGTTTGTTTAAAATGTTTGATACATTTCTATCATTCAAAAGAGCAAAATCCAAACAAATTCCTCAGGTAAGTTCCCATTTCTCATTACTCTACAGATAATAACCTGTCATGATACAGAGATTGATTTTCATAACACCCATCTAATTATTAAATTTATAAACAAAACAAAATGACAACATTTTATCCTTTTGGTTGTTAAGTACTTTTTTTATCTTGAAACTCTTTTCCTTTTTTTAAATTTTATTTTATTAATTTTTAATGAACATTTATGGAGATTTGGGATTTTCATTCATTGAAACTCTTTTCCTTTATTCCTTGCAGAACTCTTACAAACAGTTGCAGCCCTGTAAGGCTCGCCAGGTTGTGCCAAGAAGTCTGGAGGACAACCACCCGACCAACTGACTGGATGAGATCCATATTTATTCCCATTTTTTTTTAAAAAAGGTGATCCAACACAGTATGTAAATTATCAAACAATATCGCATGCAAGCAAAATCCTGCTGAAGATTATCCAAAAGCGATTGGAACAGGATATCAATAGAGAACTATTAGAAATACGAGCTGGGTTTAGAAGAGGCTGTGGCACTAGTGACATTATTGCCAATGTCAGATGGATCTTGGCTGAAAGCAGAGAGTACCAAAGGAATGTCTTTCTGTGTTTCATTGCTCTTCTGCAGGAAGCATTTCAAGACCTCTTCATGTTCAATAATGATAGATAACATTATTGAATATTTATTATGTGACTGAACTACTTTTATACAAAATTTCTATAAGCTTGATTCTATCAATATCTCTTCACTTAAAGATAAAGGAACTAGGCAGAGAGGATTGGAATAATGCCCCTAACTTATAGAGTCAACATGAGGTTGGGCTAGGATTAGATTAGGTGGTCTGATTTGCTTTTATTTTGTTTATTAATGATGGGCAATCTCCTCCCACTTGATTTATAAAAAATCCTCTAGAGGGTCATTTACGAGTCACTTCTGACTTGTAGCACACACCAACAATTGGATAGATGCTCAGTTAAGTATTTAGGGAGCCCTGGTGGTCTAGTGGGTGAGGGGTTGCAATGCCAACCCAGAGGCAGGCAGTCTGAATTCACCTGCTTCTCTGAGTGAGAAAGATGAGCAATTTCCCCTCATGAAATTTAAAGCCTCTGAAAACCCACTGGAGGGTCAGCTATAGTCGGTTTTGACTTGACAACAATGACATGAGGCAGTATTTGCTGAATGAAGGCATGAATAAAACTTATTCAAATTTAGAAATTATTCACAGATCTCATGCAATAAATACAAATCTCACCTTTGCTTTTCTTGAAACTGTGGCAGCTTTTCTTCCCTTTCATCTTTAATATCTGTATATTTAACAATTTCATTTGATCTTTCTTCCAGTGGTCTCCATTTTTGGTTTCTTTTCTGTAACAGGTAAAAAAGTAGATATTATGTTGAATAAATATGAAGGAAATTTTTATTTTTGAGATTAATATTTATAATATACATACCAATAATATAATGTGAATAATATAGAGTCAACATTTTAAAATATAACTATTATTTTGTACCACATTAAAAATGTATGAACTATTAATTTCTCATATACTACTTATATAGCAATAGCTATTATGACATATTAATAAAGCAAAGAAAATGTTGATTACTTAATAAATGGAAGACTTATTACAGCATTAAGAGATACTATTTTAAAGTGTGTAATTCAAATAATTTCAACAAAACTTTCTTATTTATTAAGAAATTTTATAAAATGATTATCAGTCTTTATATTATAAATCACTTTGTAAGGTAGAAGTTTAAAAAAATTTGATGACTACAATTCTTATCTCTATGATTTTTATATAATGTCATCAGATGTTTGAATTGTATATAATTTTATAAATGACTAGTGTAAGAATTGGTTGCCTTCTAAGTCCCTATGTGAAAATTAATCAACTTTTGTTGCAGGATGTTGCGGAGGAAAAATAGGGTCTCTGGCCAGAACAGATTGCCTAAGCTCCAGATAAGTGCAAGCCTCCCAATGGCCTTTAATATGGGATAGAGAAAGCTCCCATGTTTGGCTGTATTGTCTTGAGAAAGCTCACCACTTGAGAAGACAGCTGCTGCGTCTGTAGAGCTGGGAATGGTCCACTCAAGGCTTAGGTTCTCCTAAGCAATCTACATGTCCCATGTCTGCAAGCCCACCCTGTCCTGTTTTTCTGTGTATATAAGTGCACTGCTTATCCCAATAAAACTGAGCTGGATTCACTCTCTGATTCTCTCCCGGAGTGGCGTCTCTGTTGTGCTTACTCCCATCATGGTGTCGCTGTTAATTTGTTTATATCCCAGAATGTTATTTATTCATATTATTAGGTTAATGACAGAGCAAATAACACACAACATTAAAGATGGATACTGTACCTCCCGATACAGAAATATATGGGAAAAATGGCAGCAATTATCAAAACATTCTTGGCATAAGTGATATTCAATACATTTGGTACACCTAAAAATGCAAAAAATAAAAATCCGATTACTTGATGGTTTTTGGTAAAAAATTCCAGCCATACTTTGGGAACTATCTGGCTTTGAGACTGTCTATCTCCAAGTCTCACTGTATTACTTTTATATTGCTGCCATAACAAATTATAACAAAGTTAGCATATTTAACATAAATTTACCCTATTACAGTTTAGATAACCAAAGTCTGACATGAGTCTTACTGGTTAAAATCAAGAGTCTGGATCAGTTACATTTCTTCCTGGAGACTTCAGGCCATGGCCTTGCCTTTTGCAACGTCTAGAGACTGTCGACATTCCTTGGGCTGTGCTGTAGTTGTTGCTCGGGATCTTTGAGTTGAGTATGACTCATAGCAAACCTATGAGCGACAGATTTGAACTTTGTTTTATTGTGTAACATCTTTATCATCTCTGGTACACTTGAGTTTGTTGGTGCAATCATTGTATCAATTCATCTCATTGAGACTCTTCCTCTCATTCACTGAACATTCCAATCATGACATCTCTTTCCAAGAAAAAGTCTCTCCTGGCAACATGCCTGAAGATCATGAGATGAAGTTTCACCATCCTTGCCTCTATAGAAACTCTGGCTGCACATTTTCTAAGATGTATCTGTTTGTTCTTATGGCAGTCCATGACTATTCAACCCTCTTCTCCAGCACGCAACTCAAACCCTGAATAATTCTTCCTTTGTCATCCTTATTCATTGTCTAGTTCTTAGATACTTAGCAAGTAATTGGAAAGACCATAGCCTGAACTGGGCACATTTTAATCTTCAAAATGACATCATTCTTTCCCAGTAACTTGTAAAAGTCCTTGATCTTTACTATTTTTTTAACATTGGCAGAGAACTACCAGAAATACAAGCTGGGTTTAGAAGAGGTCATTACACTAGAGACATTACTGTCAATGTCAGATGGATCTTGGCAGAAAGCAGAGTACCAGAGGAATGTTTATCTGTGTTTCATTGACTATGCGAAGATATTTGACTGTGTGGATCACAATAAATTGTGGCTAACCTTGAGGGAAAAGGAATCCCAGAACACTTAACTGTGCCTATGCAAAATCTATACTTGTATCAAGAAGTAGTCCTGAGAACAGAGCAAGGAAAAAGTGCATGGTTCAAAATCAGGAAAGGAGTGCATCAGGTATGCATCCTTCCTCCACATGTTTTCAATCTATATGCAGAAGAGATAATTTGGGAGGGTGGGCTTTATGAGGAGTGTGGCATCAGGATTGGAAGACTTATCAATAAACTATGCTATGCAGATGATACAACCTTGCTTGCTGAAACTGTGGAGGACCTGATGCACTTGCTGCAGAAGGTCAAGGACTATTATCTTTGACATGGATTGAAGCTCAACATCAAGAAGACAAAGATTCTCATCACTGGACCAATTGACAGCACCATGATAGATGGAGAAGAGATTGAGGTTGTTAACAATTACAGCTTTCTCGGCTCCAAAATCATCACTCTTGACACTAGCAGTAAAGAACTCAAAAGATGAATTGCACTGGAAAAATCTGCTGTCAAGGACTTTTCCTGAGTACTGAAATGCAACGATGTCAGTGATTTTTGAGGTATCAACTCAATTAAAATGTATTTTTTTCCTCCCAAATGACATTATTGGTGGTTCAAAGATTATTCCATATGAATGAGAGGGCTCAGAAATTCAGAACCAAAGCAACAGTGTCTGTATTTTCACAGCTTCTAGGACAGTACTTGAGATTTTCAACCACGCACGGCTAGATAACACAGTCAAATATCTTTGACAAAATAAAGAAAACCGGGTAATTGAGTTCTGAGGTACTAGGCAGTAACTGATCATCAGTCTAGACTTAGATAATAAGTCTTAGACTTATTTAAGTAGACTTGTGATAAGCAAACTCAGTACTTAATGAAGAAAAAGACATGCTAAAGGAAAGTAAAGGTATACTCTTTCTTTTCCCCCGAATATAATGCACCTGTAATAATGTGCATAGGAAAGTAACAGAGGAGTTTACAAGATCCATATGACATGGTTGTTATGTATAAAAGACAATAACAATTTAAATTTCCTAAAGTAAAAAACCCTCAAAAGCCAGAATATATAAAATTCCTGGCAGCACTTACTTATAACACGTTCCCTCAATTGGAAATTGTTTACAGTTATTACAGGGAATTCCAAGGTGTTTGTCTAGCCGCTCCTTCTCAGCTGCAGTCACCAGTTTGCTAGAGTTTTTAAACTCCTCTAAAATAAGATTTAACGGTGCAAATTCTCTCCTGCACAGAGGACATTTCAACATGACAGTGTTCGTTGTTGTATCCTGGTAATCAGCTAAGATCTTCATGCATTTTATATGAATACTATTGCCACAGCCATATCTGTCAGAAATAAAATTCAAGTTTACCATTTGTATAAAGCAAAAGTTTATCTATATATATTTAAAATATGTGTATGTATATATTTTTGTACTATTATCTTTATTTTACACAATAAAGATTTAGGACTGATTTTTCACATATAGCTTAATTGTATACACACACATGCACACACATACACTGTTTATCTCTCTGTCTACATATATTTGGAACACTGGTGACCTGGTAGTAAGAGGTTGTACTGTCATCCCAAAGGCAGGTGATTCAAATTCACTAGTTTTTCCATGCGAGAAAGATCGCCAATCTCTTCTTCTATGTTCTAAGGACGTGATAAAAGAGTTTGCATCCTGAAACTATTTTTCATTTGTAAAATACTAATGAATACAGTCATGAAGGGGTTGAAACCAGTCTTCTTCTGAGAGGCAAGGATTTTGAGACTCTGTTTCAAATATTTTGGGCATGTTGCCAGGAGGGACCAGTCCTTGGAGAAGGATATTATGCTTGGAGGGGTAGAGGATCAGCACAGGCAAGGAAGATCCTGGATGAGACAGACTGACATACTGATTGGATCAGGATAGGGCAGGGTTCAAAGCTATTCTTTATAGGCTTTCTATGAGTCATAGTTGACTCGACGGAGCTTAACGGTAAAGCATGTAGTCATAACACGAAGAAAAACGACAATATTTTTTAAAAATTAAATACTTGAAGTAGGGTAAGTGCACCACCTGATTGTTCAGCATCACGCAACACATGCTAGTGTCTGTGAATGATTACTAAAAGAAATGATATTTTGGGAAATATTTAATCAATGATGTGAAAACATGCAATGGATGAAGTCATGAAAACTACAATGTGGATGAAATTTTTGGTAAATAATCAGGAGCAACAGAAAAGAATAAATTTCAATAGCAAATGGTTGCTCAGGATTTTATGTCTAACTACAGAGTGTCTTCAGTATGAGACTCATAATAGATTTGTACATAAATAAAATCTAGATTGTTGTTGTTGCTGTTGTTGTTAAGTGCCGTCGAGTCGTAGGCAACTCATAGCGACCCTATGAAGGAAAGTCCTCAACACTTGCGTGACTTTCATCCTTTCTCCAGGTTCATAGATTAGCTACATAGAATTTAATAGAGGATTATGGAGTTTGGAAATATGAAAAGAATTTTTATAGTTAAAAGTAGAATCTTCACTTTCAGAAAACTCTTTGTAAATATCCATTGTCACTAGGTTTATTCATGCGTATAACAAAGGAGCTACAATCTCTCATCTTGTAAAACGTCAAGGAACAACAATCTCTCACAACGCCTATGTTAGAAAACAAGAGTGTCAACAAAGTCAAGATCTAGGGTAGGCAAAGTTTCATTTGTTTCTCTATCAGCATGCCTCAAAAGAATCAAGTGATAACCTATGTAATCTTTAGAATTCAAAGGAAAACAAAATAAATCACCTGCAAAAGGTGACAGGAAGCTTTTTCTCCAAAAGCACTTCTTGACAAATGGAGCAGATATCCTCTGAATCAATCTCCTTCTGTTTGATGTAACCATCTTTTTCAGCATATGTGTTTTCCTCATTTGTTTCTGGCTGAGGAGTATGAACTCGATGTATCCCCCGGAGCAAATCACTGATTTCTCCTTCCATCAGACCCAACTGCAAAGCAGCTAATGAAAAATTCCAAGGAGTTACAATTGGAGATACCTTAATTACCCAGAAATATTACAAATTAATGGCTTTAAAGAATAGAAATTTATTTTCCCAATTAGGAGTCTATACACTTAAACTTAGGGTGCTGACTTTCAGAGGAAGGCCTGTCAGCTTCGCAAGAAGGTCCTTAAGTCTATTCTCTGGTGATCTGCATTTGGTGAGAGATAGCTTTCCTCCTCTATGCTTCTCTTTCTTAATCTGCTTTTTAAATATTTCACAGGTTACTGGGTTGAAACACCTTACACTGATAAGGGCTTTCAATATAACAGAAGAAAATTCATTCCTAACTGGGATTATAATCATAGGAATATTAAACCAAAAATCAAATCACTGCTATCAAGTAAATTCTGACTCCTGGCAACTTTCCATAGGTTTCCCAAACTCTGAACCCTAAAGGTAGGAAACTCCATCTTTCTCCCACAGAGTGGCTATGGATTCCAAACATTTTGTTCAGCAATGTAACAAATATCCAACTATTCCATTAAGCTCCTTAATCACAAGCATTTTATTGTTAGGCATTCTCCAGTTGACTCTGACTTACAGAAACACTAGGTCAGGGAGCTCTGGTAGCTTAGTGATAAGAAGCTGTGGTGCAATCCTAAAGGCACACAGTTCAATACCACCAGCTGCTCCACAGGAGAAGGATGGGCAATCTCCTCCTATACAATTAACTGACCCTTAAAACCTGCTGGAGCGTCAGCTATGGGTCAGTTCTGACTCTTAAGACACTGGCCCTCAACAAGATGGTCTGGCTGCAGCAATGGGCTCAAGTATATCAGGGATGGGGAGATGGCACAGGTTAGGGCAGGTTTGGGTCATGATCAATTCAGTGGCATCTGACAACAGCATGGCAACAGAACAAACAAGTCTGTCCTGGAGGAAGTGCAACCTGGGTGCTACTTAGAGGCAAGGATGGGGACATTTCATCTTGGATTTGTTGTCAGGAAAGAGTAGTTCATGGAAAAAGACATCATTCATGTTTGTAAGGTGGAGGATTGGAGAGAGGAAGACAACAAGCTGGATACACAAAGTGACTGTTAGAACGAGCTCAAGCATACAAAGGACGGTGAGGACGGGGCAGGATAGTTCACAGGGCCACTATGAGTCATAGGTGACTTGATGGCATCTAACAACAAAAATACGTGCAAAAGATCAAAATTTTGCCTGAACCTACACCATCCTTACCACCTCTGTTGTGCTTAAGTTTACTGCTGTTACTGTGTCAATTCAACCTGATGAATCCTCTACCGATCCTCTACTTGTCCAGAGATGACACATCCTTTTCCACAGAGTGCACCCTAAGAATGTGAGACCGTTTAATCACCCTAGTCATTGTCCAGCTTTCTGATGCATAGCAAGTAACTGAAGACCGTGGCCTTGACCAAGTGTACTTTAGTCTCCAGATTGACGTTGCTGCTCTTCAGTACTCTGGAAAAGTCTCTGACTTTTCCAGTGCAATTCATCTTTTGATTTCCTGGCTGCTGGTACCAAGAGTACTGATTGTGGAATCAAGCAAACTAAAGCTGTTTACATTCTCAATTTTCTCACCATCTATCATGATGCTGCCAATCGTCCCAAAGGTGAGAATCTTTGTTTTCTTGATGTTGAACTTCAATCCATATTGAAGATTGCAGTACTTGGCTTTCTACAGCAAATGCCTCAGGCTCTCTTCAGTTTCAGCAAGCAGGGTTGTGTTATCTGCACAACACAGGTTGTTGATAGTCATGGGTCTTCCTCCAATCCTGATGTCACGTTCCTCCTCATAGAGGCCTCCCTCCCAGATGATCTGGATGCCTTTTAGCTGTGGTGTTGTAGAATAGTACTGAATATCCAATGGACTGTCAAAAAAACAAACAGTTATGCCTTGGAAAAAGTGCAACCATTCTCTTGTCATCCTGATTCACTGTCCAGCTTTCCAATCCATAGCAAATGAATGAAAAGACTATGGCATAAATCAAGTGCACTGTAGACTTCAAATTAACATCACTGCTCCTCTGTTCGTTGGAGAGGTTCCGGACTACAGACTTTCCCAATGCAAAACATCTCCCAATCTCCTTACTGCTGGTCCTAAGGGTGTCGACTGAGGATCCAAGTAAGATGAAATAGTTGACAATTTAAATATTTCTCCTACCATGATGTTATCTATTGGTCTAATGGTAAGAATTTTTGTTATGGTCTCAGCAAGTTCTGGCATCTGGAAGATAATAATTTTGACTCTCCCCTGCTTCTCCTTGTTGTTGTTATGGGCTGTCGAGTCACTTGTGCCTCACAGTGACCTTATGTACAATAGCCTTGAAACCTGCTCTGTCCTGTGCCAACCTTATTGTCTTTGACACACCTAACCTCATTACCCCAGTCACTGAATCCATCCATCTCATTGAGGGTCTTCCTCTCTTGCACTGTCCCTCCACTCTTCCAAGCATGATGTCCTTCTCTAAGGACTGGTCCCTTCTTACAACATGCCCAAAGTATGTCAGATGAAGTTTCAGAATCTTTGCCTCCAAAGAGCAGCTTTGTCTCACCCTCTGTAGGACACCTAGTTTGTTCTCCTAGCAGTCCATGGTATATTTAATAGTCTTCTCCAATACCACAGCTCAAAGGCATCAATTCTCTTACTATCATCCCTAGCCATTTCCCAGCATTCTGATGCATAGCAGGTAATTGAGAAGACTATGGCCTGATCAGACACACCTTAGTCTCCAGACTGACATTGTTGCTCTTCAGTACTCTGGAGAGGTCCCTGACAGCAGACTTTCTTTTATTTCTTTCAATGCAATTTATCTTTTGATTTCCTGGAGCTGGTACCAAAAGTGTTGATTGTGGAGCTAAACAAACTAAAGCTGTTAACAATGTCAGTCTCTTCACTATCATAATGCTGCCAATCAGTCAGTCCAATGGTGAGAATCTTTGTTTCTTTTTTAAAAAAATTTTTTTCTACTAGTTTATTTACAAAATTTGAATACATTGTTTTCAAGAACAAATTCTTTCATTTGTTTCTTGATGGTGAGATTCAATCCATATTGATCGGACAGCAACATGAGACAGCTGTGACTAGGAATTGTTACTCCACAGAGCCAGAGCCAGTGGCCATCACCCAAGCTTGATGGAGGACTTATGGATGCTCTCATGATTGACAGGACTTAGAGAACTTTAAAACACTGACCTAAACCATGAGGCTGATGGTCAAAAGACCTGAAAGCACACTTGATAAACTAGCTGATTTGTAACAGATTAACTTCCCTAATAAACCCCATCATTGAAAGTATGGTTCTATGACGTCTGTGTGGTCATAGGAATGGCTTTTGGGTCCTTGTGCAGAAGTGTCAGGTCTTCAGAGGAGACAGCTTTGCCTTTGCCTGAGAAGAAAATCACGAGGAGGTAGAAGAGGGAATAGACACATCTCTCTCCTGTAAGTAAAGATCCCATACAAATTCAAGGGTCTCCCTTCTTTCATGAAGGTTTAGATCATCTCACTAAACAGAGATAGTTCTCTTTTCATAGAGTGTCCAGCTTCAACAAGTTTGTAAAAA
Organism: Elephantulus edwardii; assembly: GCF_000299155.1. Lineage (NCBI taxonomy): Eukaryota > Metazoa > Chordata > Mammalia > Macroscelidea > Macroscelididae > Elephantulus > Elephantulus edwardii. Next base: position 27,366,668 of record NW_006399751.1, on the reverse strand, counting down.
AAAAGAATGGATTTTGGACCCAGGAGAGTAATAAGACTGGTGTTGAATTAATAGAAGTAGGTGCAGGCCCAGGGAGATCATGTCTGACCTTACAGGAATTAGTTTTGTATTGTGGATTTTGTTGATGAGGACTTTTTGCTTTATAGAGTAAGCAGAGATCAGATACATCCATCCCCATGCTGCCTACACTCTGTGTACAGATGGCAATCTCCTCTTGTGTGATTTACGGCCTTTGAAAACCTACTGGAGGGTCAACTATGAGTTGGTTCTGACTTGAATGCACATAACAACAACTAGAATTTAAACAATACAAGCTGATTCTAAATACATAATTAAACACTTACATAAAAATTGTTTAAAAATATTTTCCATAAAAACTTAAATCAGTGAATAAAATGATATATCAGCTATCTATAATTGGCATCTAAGTCATATTTGCTATTTTTCTGAAGACTAAGGAGTGTAGATGAAGTAGTTATTTCAAACCTTTGCTTAAAGATTTTTTTTTGTATTCAATTCCTGAACATTTTTTCACTCTTATTTTTATGAACTGCCTTTGAGCTCCAAAATGGCGCATAAAGGTACATTTTATACTAAATGACAAAAAAAAGTTGTAATTGTTTAAATATAACAAGCTAGGACATGCAAAGTTGTCAAATTATTTAGAAAAAGGAGTGCCTAAATTTAGAATAGGTCTAAATTGAAAAAAATTTAAATTTAATTCAAAATAATTAAAAAAAACCAAAACTTACATTCATGATTCCTTGGAAGTTTAAATTTTTTCAACAAGACCCTAATTTCAGGAGTAGAAAGAAAGAAAGAAATGAAATATTTATTTCTGACACAACATCAACATACACCATTTGGTTTTAATTATGTGCGAGCAACAACATTATAGTACTTATATTGCTGAAAGTATTATGAACAAACTTTAAACTCCAGTCAGCTCTTCTCTTAAATTTGTTCTAAAAATTATATATGAAAAAGGGTGATTAATTAAAACAAAACACCTTTATAGTAAGCAGTTTGCCAGTAGGAATCAATGTATTTCTTTATGACATATAGCCATTGACAGAAAAAGGTGAGATAATTTAGGTATACATATTACTTTTGGTAAACTTCCCTGGATATGGCAAGCCTTGATATAGTATCAAATTGCCCTTTTCCGACATATATTTAGGAAAATCACTATACAACATAAAAATATTTTCCAACTTCATGAATTAAAATATGTCTCTTTATATATGAACGTTGGAAGCAGGAGTGGCATTCACTTCCTAAACAACATGCCTCTGGAAACTCTATAAATTTGGATAAATGTCGATAGTTGTATAGGGCTTCAGGTCTTTTGTTCATAGAGTCACTATGAATTGTGCTTGACACGAAGGCAATCAACAACAACATCATGTATGAAAGGGATTACATTCCCATTGATTTTATGAATCCACCAGCCATTTCACTGGGGAAAGATGAGAAGTTCAAGTTGGGTTTAAAAGAAGCCATGGCAACAGGGATATCATTACTGAGGTGAGATGGATCCTGGCTGAAAGCAGAGAAGAATGTACACTTGTGTTTTACCAAGTATGTAAGAGCATTTGACCGTGTGGATCATAACAAATTATGGCTAACATTGAAAAAAAAATGGGAATCCCAGAACACTTAATTATGATTCTACAAAACCTATCCCTAGGGAGCTCTGGTGGCCTAGTAGCAAGAAGCTGCACTGCAATCCCAGAGGTGCGTGGTTCGAATCCACAAGATGCTCTGCTGGAGAAGGAGGGACAAACTCCTCCTGTACCAGTCAGATCTGATTTGAAGTACACACACACAAAATAATAAAATAAAAACTCCAAAACAAAACAAAAAAAACCACCCACAACCCATAAACCTATCCCTAGACCAAGAAGTTGTTGTCCAAATGGAGCAAGGAACACTACATGGTTTAAAAGAAATAAAGGTGTTGTATCTTTTCTCCATATCTATTCAATCTGTATGCTGAACTAAGCATTCAAGAAGATGGGCTCTATGAAGAATGAGGCATTGAATGAATGAGGATTGGAGGAAGGCTCATCAACAACCTGTGTTATGCAGATGATATAATCTTGTTAGCTGAAAGTGAGGAGGACTTGAAGTACTTGACCAAGATCATGCAGATCATCAAGTACTACAACCTTCGATATGAACGGCATTCACCTTACTTGGATCCATGATCAACAACCCTTGGTTCAGCAGTCAGGAGATCAGGAGACATATTGTATTAGGAAAGTCTACTGCCAGGGATCTCTTCAAACAGCTGAGGAGCAATGATGTCATTTTGAAGACTAATGTGCACCTGATTCAGGCCGTGGTCTTTTCAATCTCTTGCTATGCATTTGGGGGTTGGACAAGGAATAAGGATGAAGAAGAAGAATTGATGCCTTTGAATTGTGGTGTTGGAGAAGAGTAATGAATACCTTTCATGGACTACTAGAAGAGCAAACAGATTAAATCTCAGAAAAAGTGCAGCCAAAGTGATGTTTGGAGGTGAGGATCTTGAAGCTTTGTCTCACAAACTTTGGGCATGTTGCTAGAAGAGGCTATTCCTCAGAAAGAGACATCATACTAGGAAAGGTGGATGGTCAGTGAAGGAGAGGGAGACCCTTAATAAATGCATTGACATAGTGACAATAGCAACGTGCTCAACTGTTTCAGGGATAATGAGGATGGCACAGGGTAGAAAGGGTTCAGATTACTTGTTCAGAGAGTCGTTATGAATTATACTTGATGGCACACAACAATAATTTGCGTAATTAAATACTTAAAAGTATATTGGTAAGCCATAGTCATTCAATGTCATATTCCCCAAACACCAATTTTTTATTAAAATCTTGTAGTGCTTAAATCATGGAATTAAAAAAATGAGTCACACACCAATATCTGAATTCCAAGGTCACTTACCAGCATATATGCTTACAAAGATCCCTTTCTTTCAGAAATGTGGGACAGGAACAAGAATGAGGATTTCCTAGGAAAACCTTTAAAAGAAAAATGGTTTAAATCAGTCTGGTTAATTTTTAGTTAGAACCAAACTAATCTAATAGAGTCTTGGATTAAATGGGATTCAGAGAAATAATATAGTTTGTGGCTGCTGTTTTTATGTACTGTAGAGTAGGGACCAACTAATAACTGATCCTCCGGTGGGTTTTCAGAGGCTGTGAATTGCCGGAAGATTGCTCATCTTGCCCCCGAGGAGTAACTGGTGGATTTGAACTGTGTCTGCCTCTAGGTTGGTAGGGCAACTCCTGATCACTAGACCTCTAGAGTCCCCAAAGGGGAATCTGCTGGGAAATTTTAAGTCTTGACTGATTTTCACTTTCACATTCTTTGTTTTGGTCAGCACGGCATTGCCAATTAAGATCTCTTTCGAGTGAAAATTTTAGGCCGGTGAAAAATATAACTTATTTTGAAGGATGACAGAAGAATAATTAATGCCTTTGAGCTGTGGTGTTGGAGAAAAATACTTATATCTCATAGACTTCCAAAAGAACAAGTATGACTTCTAGAAAGTGCTAGAAAATGCAGATAGAGTGTTCCTTGGAGACAAAAATGATAAAGCTTCATCTCACATACTTCAGGTATGTTGCTAGGAGAGACTTTTCCTTGGAAAGGGAGATCATGCTTGAAAAGGTGGAGGGTCAGCAAAATAAAGGAAGACTCTTAAGTCTTAAGCAGTGACTGCTGCAATGGGCTCCTGACACATGTTAAAAAGTGTGAAGCTGGCACAGGCTAGGACAGGGTTCAGATCTGCTGTTCACAGGATTGTTATGGGTCATACTCAACTCGACAACACCTAACAATAACAACAACAACTGGGAGCTATGCAGTAAGAAGCTGTGCTGCTGACCCAAAGGTATGCTGTTTGAATCCACCAGCTGCTTCACAGGGAAAAGATGGGCAATCTCCTCCTGTGCATTTTACTGCTTCTAAAAATCCACTGGAAGGTCAGCTATGAATTGGTTTGAATTCAAAGGTACTTAATAGCTACAATTAATGAATTAATTATCATCAATTTTCTAAAATAAAATGGTTGAATGAAAAACCAATGTAATTCATAAACTTTCACTCAATTGAAAAAACTCAAAGAAATTACTCTGAGGACTAAATTGTACCTGCCCCAAACCATGGTATGTTCAATTGTCACATGTGTATGTGAAAAGTGGAGAACAAGAAAGACTGAAGAACTGATGTCTTTGAATTGTTTTTGAAGAATATTTAACACTGACCAAAAAATTTTAAATGTATCACAGATCACCAAAGACTCAACACATCTGTCTTGAAGTACAGTTCTTTAGAAGGGAGAACGATGAGATTATTCTCAACTACTTTGGACATGCTGTAATGAGGGATCAGTTTGTGGAGAAGACAGTTCATTTGGTAGAGGGTCAGTGAAAAGAAAAAAAAAAGGCAGAGCCTCAATGGGATAGAATGACACTATGGCTGCAAGAATGAGTTCAAACAAAGGCCTGTGACAATGGCGCAGATCTAACCGTGTTTTGTTGTATGTGTACATAGCATCTCTAAGACTTAAAATCAGCTGTAAGGCATCTAACAAGAAGAACAGCAATGACCAATGTTGCTGGGTCAGCAACAAACCAAACCAAAATGTGGTTGTGTAACTTCCAGTTGGAACCAACTGATAGCCAACACTCCAGCAGGTTTCCAGAGGTGGTTAATTACATGGAAGAAGACCACCCATCTGTCTCCTGTGGAGCAGCTGGTGGGTTTGAACAGTGTGCTTCTGTGATTGAAGCACAGCTTCTTACCACTAGGCCACCAGAGATTCCTCAAACAAAATAGATGCCTTGAACAAACACTATTCAATGACTGATAAAAACATGATCAAAAAATGGACTACAAGTTATAGACTGATATGTTGTTGTTGATTGCCTTCGAGTTGAGCATGACTCACAACTCCTAGCGACCCTACGAACAAAAGGCCTGAAGCCCCTCTACATCTACCGACATTTATCAAAGTTCATAGAGTTTCAGGAGGCATATTATATAGGAAGTGGATGACCACTCTTACTTCCAATATACTAAACTGTAATCAGAGCTTAAAATATATGACAAAAAATAACAAGAACATGTTTACACAGAGATAGATTCAATCTTAGAAGGTCAACAGGGATGAGAAGGGAGAGTGAGGGGAGTAAAAAATAATAAATAGATAAAGTCTGATGAAGGGAAAGAGAATCTACAAGAAAGGGTTTGATTAGGCACTGTAATAAATTAATCATATTAATCAATGATAAGAATTAATTTTATAAAACTAAATATTGATGAATGATTTCATGAAAAACCACTATGATTTGTAAAATTTAACTAAAAAATAATAATAATTGAAAATAAAATAGGATATATGACTCTAAAGTAAAAAATTCCAAATCAACTATTGGGAGATAGTTGGCGGACGCTTTCAAATGGTGAGGGGATATGCAAAAAGGAAAGATCTGTGTTTTTTTCAACAAAATTAATTTTATTCGTTCAGATTTTTAAGACATCACCACTTACATCCATTTTTCAGGGGTTAGAGCTAGTAAAGAATAATGGGAAACCGATTTTAGTTATTTAAATGTTTAAGGTATGCATGCAGATTATAGGAGTGTCACTCTACCAGGTCTAGTTTCAGAAAGAGTGAGCTTTGAGTCAGACAGCGATGAATAAATCAAAGAATGGCTGTAGTACAAGCCACATATTAATAGGAATCAGGACACTTTTGGTAGCGTAGGGGCAAGAATCTGCAGTCCCGAAGGTATGTGGTTCAAGGTCACCAGCTGGTCAATATCCTTCTGCAATTAACTGCTTCTGAAAACCTGCCGGAGCGTGAGCCACGGGATGGTTTCTACAGTACACAACAACAAAGATCGAAATCTATTATCATAAAAGAGTTGGATGCAATCTGAAATGCTACCCTCCCCAAATCAAAGTTTTCTATTTCCTGTTGTAATTTGCACATCTCTGGGGTCTCACATAGGTGTAGGGATTCGGAGGACTTTGGGCTGTCACAATGAGTCCTCTCACGGGCAATGAGGATCGTTCTATGCTCCCGTGGGATTCTCTGCCTCTGAAGACCCACTGCAGGGTCAGTTCTGAGTCGGTTCCAACTCGATGGTACACAACAACCACAGACAGGGACCCGGTCAGCCCAGGGAGAACAGTTTATAGGGAGGGGAGATGGGGGCCGCAGTTACTCGGAAATCCCTGTTGTCCGGCTCCTCTTCCCTCAGCAGGAAACCAGTGGGGCCCATCTCTCGTAGGAGGTAGATGCTGCTGCTCAGCGCCAGGTCTTGTTGCCAGCTGAGGCGGTCGCTCGCGTGTCTTCGCCTTTCAGATCGCTTATAGCCTGGGCCGTGCATCCCGCCGCAGTGCGGGCGGCGAGGTCCCCAGTCCGGGACGTGCGCGGGCCTCCCTGGCAACGGCGTGCAGCTGGTTTCCCTGGTGACGGGGGTGGGGCTTGCGGTGTCCCATCGTGCCTTGCGCGGGGTTTATGCAGTCCGTGGAGTGCTAGTGTGTGACTATGGGCGTCGGTCCTCTTCCCGGCTTCGCTTGCCCTTCTACACAGAAAAATCCTTCCAATGTGGGTCTAGTGCCCTTCCACACGGAAAAGTCCTGCCAATAGCTGTCTGGCTGGCTCAAAACCTGGCAGCCAAAGGCATATAGTTGTCATCTATTACAGATGCTTTTCTTTAATTTCTTACCAGTACAGCTAGTGAAAAATGTATTTGGATAGCAGGGTGCCTCGATTCCATTTTTAGCCGCTGAGTGCTAAAATACTGAGATTTAAAAATCTTTACAAATACCAAAACAACCTATTGTTATTTCCAGTTGATAGACAACTATTGTTGTTATGTGCCTTCGAGTCGCCTGGGACTCCTAGTGATCCTATGTACAAAAGCCTTAAAACGTGCTGTATCCTGTGCCAATCTTACTGTCTCCGACACTCACCTACCCCCATTACCCCAGTCACTGAATCAATTAATCTCATCGAGGGTCTTCCTCTCTTACACTGTCCTTCCACCCTCCCAAGCATGATGTCCCTCTCCAAGGACTGGTCCTGCCTTGCAACATGTCCAAAGTATGTGAGATGAAACTTCAGAATCCTAGCCTACAAGGAGCAGCCTGGCTTCACCCTCTCCAGAACTTGTTTGCTCTCCTAGCATTCCATGATATATTCAACATTCTTCTCCAGCACATCCATTATCCTCCTATCATTCCTAGTCATTGGCCAGATCTCTGATGCGCAGCCAGTGATTGCAAAGACCATGGCCTGTATCAGGCACATCTTACTCTCCAAACTGACATTATTGCTCTTTAGTACTTTGGAGAGGTCTCTGACATAGATTTTCCCAATGCAATTTGTCTTTTTATTTCTTGGTGGCTGGTACCAAGAGTGTTGCTTGTGGAGCCAAGCAAACTAAAGCCATTAACAATCTTAATGTCTTCACCATGTATCATGATGCTGCCGAACATTCCAGTCGTGAGAATCTTTGTTTTCTTGATGTTGAGCTTCAATCCATATTTAAGACTGTCCTTGAACTTCTGCAGCAAGCGCTTCAGGTCCTCCAATCCTGATGCCACACTTCTCCTTATACAGCCCAGCCTCCTGGATAATCTGTTCCACACATGGATTAAAAAGGTATGAAGATAGGACACATTCCTGGCATACACCCTTCCTGATTTTGAACCATGCAGTGTTTCCTTGCTCTGTTCTGATGACTGCCTCCTGGTCCAAGTATAGGCTTCTCATAAACACAGTCAAGTGTTCTGGAATACCCATTCTTCTCAGAGTCAGCCAGTTTGTTGTGATCCACAAAGTCAAATGCCTTTGCATGGTCAATGAAACACAGATAGACGTTCCTCTGGTACTCTCTGCTTTCAGCCAAGATCTACCTGACATTAGCTATAATATCCCTAGTACCACAGCCTCTTCTAAACCCAGCCTACACTTCAGGCAGTTCTCTGTTGATGTGTTGTTCCAGCTATAATATTCCTAGTACCACAGCCTCTTCTAAACCCAGGCTACACTTCAGGAAATTATCTGTTGATGTGCAGTTTCAGTAGTTTTTGTATAATCTTCAGCAGAATCTAGCTTGCATATAATATCAATGATATTGTTCAATAATTTCTGTACTCTGTCGAATCACCTTTCTTTGGAATGGGAACAAATACAGATAGATCTCTTCTAGTTAGTTGGCCTGGTGGATATCCTCCAGATTTCTGGGCACAACTTGGTGAGCACATCCAGGGCAGCGTCTGTTTGTTGAAATATGTCAGTTGGTATATCATCACCTATAGGACATAGCAAAACTACTGCATAGAGCTTCTTATGCTTTGATCTTTATAGAAAGGAGCAGGGGTTGCCACACATTAAGTGGTACATTTTCCTAACAGAAAGCTCAGCTTTAAAACCAGCAGCTGCTTCTTGGAGCAAGATTGGAAGTCTTCTGTCAAGACAGACAATCTGGGGGGCCCATCAAGGGTCATTATGAATTGAAATGGACTCCTTGGGACTGGGTAATCTTTATAGAAGCTGACTGTCCTCCCCTTCCCCCAGGGGCTGGTGATTTCCAACAATAGGCCTTCCCATTTGAGTAGTTAACCCTGCCGTCAGGGGCTCCCTCCTCTTTCAGAAAGCCCTATATCTTTGTTGGTGTTGAGCAGTATTCCACACACATTCTTATTGGCTGTTGTGTACATGATCCCTGGGGGGAGAAACTAAGGATGAGGAAAGACAAGAGATCTAAGTCCTAGAAAGTAGAGTCTTAAATCCAGTGTCTGTGTGCATTGTTCTTAAAGCAGGGGTGCATCTCTAAAATTCAGTTTGTGGGTACAAGTGTGCTGTACATGGGGTTGCTGTGAGTTGTACTCTACTCGATGGTACCTACCAACAACATTTGTGTGTATATATAAATTAATATATATGAATGAATTGAAAGTTTTTAATATATATTAATGCATATATATGAATTAATTTGATAACTTTGAAAAACGAGTAGTGGGGAGCTCTGGTGGCCTAGTGGCAAGAAGCTGCACTGCAATCCCAGAGGAACACGGTTCGAATCCACCAGATGCTCTGCCGGAGAAGGAGGCGCAATATCCTCCTGTACCAGTCAGATCTGATTTGACGGTACATGCACACAAAATAATAAAAAATAATAATAATAAAAAAGAAAAACGAGTAGCGATAGTACATAATTGTAAAGAATGTATCTTACTTCTTATAATTAGAAACTGATACTTGATGCATATGTTGAAAAATACCCTTTTAAAAAAAATACCATTTTTAAAAAGACCACATGTGTAAGATACAATGTTGTTGTTGTTAGGTACCATCAAAGTGATATAGACTCATTGTAACCACAGATCTGAACCTTGCCCTCTCCTGCACCATTCTCGCAATCTCTAATCTGCTCCAGCCTGTTGTTATAGTCACTGTGTCAATCCATCTGGTTGAAGGTCTTTCCTCTTTTTAACTGATCCTCTACCTTTTCAAAAATGATATGTCTCTCCTAGGACTGGTTTCTCTTGAGTATATATCCAATGTATGTGGGACTAATTTTCCCTATCCTTGCCTCTAAGGAACATCTAGGTTGTACTTCCTCCAAGACAGACTGTGTTTGTTCTTATGGCAGTTCATGGAATAGTCAATATACACTATGCAATATCCAAGATTTTGTCCATAGGCTCTTTTAGTATTGAAACTCAAGGATTAAATTTGTTCTTCAGTTATGTCAGCTTGAGAAATGCCATGTGCATTTTTCCGCTTTGACTTTCCAGCTCTTTGTACATTTCATTATAACACTGTTTTGCTTTTCAAGCTGCCCTTTGAAATCTTTTGTTCAGCTCTTTGAATCCAGCTTTTCTTCTCTGTAAGACACAATACCCATCAACAAACAAATGGATAGAGAAGCTGTGGTATAGTCACACAATGGAATACTACGCTGCATTGAAAAACAAGGAACTTATGAATTATTATACGAATTGGGTGACCCTGGAAGACGTTATACTGAGTGAAATATCTCAATCACAAAAGGACAAATAATATATAATGCCATTATTGTAAAGTGGGACAGACATAGGGGTTGGGGGAACATTAAGAAAAGAGTGGATAAATAATGTATACTGCATTGAAACAGATGAGGGAGAGAACTATTTAAAAGAGATACATGATTAAGTATTATTATCATGACAGGAATCCAAAATGAAGGCTACATAGTGGAGTGGACTTGGGGGAGGGATTGTATAACAATGAAAGATTTTTTTTAACTTTTGAAGAGAAGAGCAAACTTGGTGGGGGGAGGAAAGTGTGCAACAATGGAAATTCAAAGTCTCTGTAAACTTCCATTAAAATGAATAAAAAAAGAGTCTGACAAAAAAAAGACACAATAGACATGTAATTTGAATAAGCTCATAAACTCCTTTCTGGGGTATTGTAAAAGTAACAGTATTAAGGTTTGTTGTTTTTTTCTTTTTTTTTAAGAAAATAGGAGTTTAAAAGACGATGCACAGATTGCTAGACAGAATTTCCATCTAGTTGTGAGACATGTGTTTTTATATCTGTCAGTTAAGACTGTATTTTCATAGCCAGGTGACTAGCTCGTATGCTTATCTCTGAAGAGTGTTTGACGGGAGCTGTTGTTTCTGTGTGCTGCTGTTCTGCTTTCCACGTGCAAGAGCCCTCATAGGACCTATATGATTTATGGAGGCAGAGTGCCACCATTCTCTCACAGGGTGATTAGTGGGTTCCAGCCAATGACCTCAGGGTTAGCACCAAATTATTAACCACTGTGCCACCAGGGCTCTTTGTGACATAGGTTATGATTTTCAAGTAATAAACTAGGAAATTAAATTTACCCCCTAAATTTAAAGTGTTCCCTTCCAAGGTATATTTTGAACACTATTTTCCCAGGGAAAGAAAGGGTTTTACTATTTGGTCCAACAAAGCCAGTGATAAATTTTGGGTTCATTTTTAACCTCTTAGCAATACCCCTTGTTCATGAAATACAGGAACAAATAAATTTCTCCAAGTTAACATAGAAAAAACTATATATGATGTATTAGACTTTTTTAGTTTTGTGGAAAAGAATACCAATACTATGAGAAGAATAGCTTGCAGAATTCAATGGAATGCAGTTTACCGATCTCAGTTTGACTGTATGTGTGTCAAGTGAGGCTGGGAAAATGCAGAGCTATGGATTTAAACCTTGTCATGGATTGGGAAAAGCCTGAGAACACCTGGTGTAAATGAGGGATGGGCTGTGTACTAGTGTAAGGGTGCTTGAGAGGTGCAGGTTACTTGAAACCTTCATCTCAAGTGTCATGTCTAATTCACGGTGAACACTAGGCAGAGGATTGGATAGGCAAATGAACTGAGAGTAATTCCCTAGTTCTATAAAATTAAAGCTATGTAATGAACAGAGGAGTGGTGTTTCTTCTAGTGAGTGGACACAAAGGGAAGCAGAATACTGGTATGTGGCAAGATAGTGTACACAATCACTTAAAGACTAGAAACAGAAAGTCATGACCAAGTAATCCAGCTAGAAGTGCCAATATGACACTTTTCTTTTTTTTTAAAAGAGGAGTAGTCATAACTGTCTTCCCTCCATGTTCTTTTGATGCTTTCTGGGTCATTCAATATATATTGTCCATAGCATCTTTCAGTATTATGCCCGAAGGCTTATATTTGTTTTTCAGTTCTCTCAGCTTGAGAAATGCAGAGCAAATTCTTCCTTTTTTATTCTTCAATTCCCATTCTCTGCACATTCCATTATAATACTTTGCTTTATCCTCCCAAGCTGCCCTTTGAAATCTTCTGTTGAGCTCTTTTACTTTGGCATGTTTTATTTTTGTTTCTCAACACCCCAGAGCAATATTTAGAGTCCATTCTGACATCCATCTTGATTTTTTTCTTTCTCCTGTGTTTTTGTAATGATGTTTTTCTTTTTTCATAGATGATATACTTGATATCAACCTATAACTCATCTGGTCTTTGATCATTGGTGTTCAATGCCTAAAACCTATTCCTAAAATAATCTTGAAATTTGGGTGGAATTGATTCAAGATTATATCTTGGTTCCTGTGGATTTATTTTAATTTTTTTTTGCCTTTTGAACTTGCATATGAGTAACTGATATTTTGACCCACATTACTCCCCTGGCCTCATTTTGACTGCCAGTATTGAGCTTCTCCAGTGATTTCTTCCCCAAACGTAGTCAATTTGATTCCTATGCAGCCCACCAGGTGAGATCCGTGTGTAAAGTTATTGTTTGTGTCTTTTTAAAAAAAGGTATTTGCAATGAATAAATCATTGTAAATACAAAATTCAACCATTCAGCCTCATTTCTATCATCAACCCCATATTTTTCAACTACTGTCCCTTCTTCTGCAGATTTCTTGGCACAACTTGGTGCGCACATCCACGACAGCATCTGTTAACTGAAATATGTCAATTGGTATACCATCTATTCCTAGAGCCTTATTTTTTGCCATTTCCTTCAAAGCAGCCTGAA
>NW_006399751.1:27295521-27348545 GCF_000299155.1 Elephantulus edwardii | reverse complement strand
GGATGGGAGTGTCAGAGACAGTGCGATTGGCACAGGACAGAGCAGAGTTTAAGGCTGTTGTACACAGGGTTGCTATGAGTCGCAAGCGACTCGATGGCACATAACAACAACAACAACAACTTCCCTTCTTCACTGTTTCCAACATTTGCATTGCAGTCATGAATTATCATTAATGTATCTTCATTGTATGTCTGGTTAATTTCAGATTTGCAAGATTTGGTAAAAATTATCAATTTCTTCATCTTTGGCTCTGGATGTAAGAACGTATATTAAAATTGTTAACTGGCCTTTCTTGTATTCATATGCATATTATCCTATCACTCACAGCATTGCATTTCAAGATAGAATTTGAGGAAGAGAGTGTGTCAGGGTTATATTCTCTCTACATACCTATTTAATCTGTATGCTGAGCAAATTATTTGAGAAGCTTGACTCTTTGAAGAGGAATGTGACATCAGGATTGGAGAGAGACTCATCGATAATCTGTGTTATATAGATGACAACACCTTGCTTGCATTAAAAGTGAATAGGATCTGAAGTTCTTGTTCCAGAAAATCAAGGAATGTAGGCTTCGGTTTGGATTTCATCTAAATGTCAGAAAAAAGGGATTCTTACCACTGGACCAATAGGCAACATCACTATGAATGAAGAAGAGATTGAAACTGTAAACAATATCTTGCTTGGATCCACAATTAACACTCTTGGTATCAGCAGTCAGGAAGTAAGTAGATGAATTTGCACTGGGGAAAATCTGCAGTTATGGATATCTCCGAATTATTAAGGAGTGGCTATATCAGTTTGAGGACTAAGGTCCGTCCAATTCAGGATGTGGTCTTTTAGATCACTTGTTATGAGTCTTAGAGTAGGACAATGAATAAGAATGACAGAAGAGGAATTGATGCCTTTGGCTGTGGTGGTGGAGAAGAGCACTAACCATCTCATGGACAGTCAAAAGAATGAACAAATATGTTTTGGAGAGGGTGCAGACAGAGTACTCTTTGAAGGAAAGAATGATGAAGCTTTGCCTCACATAATTTGGGCATGTTGCTAGGGGGAGCTATTCCTTTAAGAAGGACATGAAGAAGGGTGGAGGGTCAGCAAAGGAGAAGAAGACCCTCAACCAAGTGTATTGATGTGATGAATGCTGAAATGGGCTCTTGTGTGTCAGGAAGTGTGATGATGGCACAGGAGAGAGCAGGGTTCAGATCTTTCGTTCATAGGATTGCTATGATTCATACTTAACGGCACCTAACTACAACAACAACAATCACAACTCACTGATCAAGAATGAATGGATATAGTTTGGAGTCATTGTCCCTGTCTTTTGTCATCAGACACATGGTTGCATAAGCTTCCCTTTCCTCATACACAAGTACCTTTTTTTGTAAAGAAATAGAGGGTGGTAGAAAGATGAAATTCTGAGGAGTTTTTCCTAGGAAAAAAACCTGGCATTTAACTAAGAAAAAAAGTTTAGCCATGATATAAAATAAAATTTACTGCTGGCTAAATAAATTCTCTCTCCCTTGGGGTGATCAAAAATAGAGGCTAGCAAAGACTTTGGTAAATTAAGGAGAAAATAGACTTTAAAAAAACCCCTGGTGTAATTAAAGGGTGTGATAGAGATTTTTACTAGTGATTTAAGATCCCAGAATTAAGGATAACTTCTTTTCTTTCTAAAGAGCCTAAGAAAATAAATGAGGAGAACAGAATTCTAAAAAATCAATATAGTTATGCTTGGCATTGTCAAATTTTATTCCCTGTCAATATGATTGGAATAATTAGTGTGATTATGTTACATGGTATCATAGATTGAGTTGTGTTCCCAGAAACACATGTATGAAATGATAGAGTATAGAAACTAAGTATTGATCCTTCTATGATCTGATAAGCCAAATAGTTGTAAAAGGATTAAGGGTGGAATATTATAGTGAAATATGCAAAGAATTGGAATCACAAAATCAAAAGGAACAAACTCACTCAGCATTTCTTAAGCTGAAGGAATGGAAGATCAAATTCAAGTCTTGAGTTGCAATACTTAAGGATGGTATGTGCAGAAAGTTGAATGACCCAGGAAGTACCAGAGGAGGTGGAAGGAGTACACAGAATCACTGAACCAAAAAGAATTGGCTGCCACAAAGAATTTCATCACACATGGTCAAGCATATGGTCAAGAGGCAATTATGATTAAAGAAGAATTCAAGTTGCTCTGAAGAAATTGGCCAAAAACAAGGCCTCAGGAATTGACGGAATACTAATTAACATGCTTTTTAAGAAACAGATGTTTCCCTCAACATGCTCACCAGGCCGTGCCAATAAATCTGCAGGAAAACTACCTGGCCAACTGACTATGAATAAATAGGCCATATTTATACATATCCTCCTCCCTCAAAGTCATCCAACAGTGTGGAAATTATTGAAATATATATATATATATATATATATATATATATCTCACTAATATAATATACAAACAAATACCTGCTGAAAATGATAAAAAAATGACTGGAACAGTACATTAACAGAGAACTATCAGAAATACAAGCTGGGTTTAGAGGAGGCTATGGCCCTAGGAATATGGTAGCCAATATCAGATGGATCTTGGCTAAAAGCAAAGAGGACCAGGGGAATGTCATTATGTGTTTCATTGACTATGCAAAGGGATTTGACTGTGTGGATCAAACAAATTGTGGCTCATCTTGAGAAGAAAGAGGGTTTTAGAAAATGTAATGACTGTGCTCATGCAAAACCTATAATATGGACCAGGAAGCAGTCCTCAGAACAGAGCAAGGAAATACTGTGTTGTTCAAAATCATTAAAGGAATGTGTCAGAGATGCATCCTGTCTTCATATGTCCTGCCCTTCAATCTATATGTGGAACACATCATTTGGGAGGCTGGTCTTTAAATGAGGAGGAATATGGCATCAGGATTGGAGGAAGACTCATCAACAACCTGTGTTAGGCAGATGCCACAACTTTGCTTGCTGAAGGTGAGGAGGACCAGAAGCATTTGTTGAAGAAGATAGTGGTCTAGTATTCAATATGGATTGAAGCTCAACATCAAGAAAACAAAAGTAATACATGATTAGGCATTACATGTATGACAACAGCCCAGAATAAGAGATATATTGCAAAAAGGACTAGGGGTGGTGGTGGGGAGAGAGACGTAATTGTGCAACAATGAATGAATATTTTTTTTAAAAAGTGAACTGTGGGAGGGGGAAGGGAGGGAGAGGAAGTAAAAATGTGCAACAATGGATGAATGAACGAATGAAATGAACTTTTCTGTAAACTTTTGCTAAAATCACTATTAAAATAAAAAATTACATTAAAAAAACCCCACAACAAAACAAAGATTCTCACCACTGGGTCAATTGGCAGCACCGTGATAGATGGAGAAGAGATTGAAATTGTTGAAATTTTCATCCTGCTCTGGCGATCTAGTGGCAGGAAGCTGTAATCTCGAAGGCAAATGGTTTGAATCCATCAGCTGCTTCATGGGAGGATAGGCAATCTTCTTTTCTTTGATTAACTGCCTCTGAAAATCAGCTGGAGGGTCAGCTATGGGTCAGTTATGACTAGACGGTACACAACAATAACAACAAACAATCCACAAACACTCTTGGCACCAGCTGTCAGGAAACAAAACATGAGTTGCATTGGGAAAGTCTGCTGTCAGGGATCTCTCCAAAAGGCTTCATCGTTGAAGAACAATGAAGTCAGTATAGACACTACGGTGCACCAGATCCAGTCCATGGTCTTCACAATTACTTGCTAAAGCATCAGAGAGCTGGACAATGACTAAGGATGACAGACAAATAATCCACGCCTTAGAGTTGGTGCTGAAGAAGAGTGGTGACCATACCATTGCCAAGAGAACAAACCAGTCTGCCCTGGAGATGGTTAAGCCAAGTTGTTCCTTGGAGATAGTAAGTTTGAAGCTCTGACTGACATACTTTGGGTATGTTGCCAGGAGGAACTAGTCCTTGGATAAAGACATATGTTTGGAAAGATGAAGGGACAGTGCAAGAGAAGACCTTGGATAGATGGATTAACATATTAACTTGGGAATGGTGATAGATGTGCTTGAGACAGTGGAATTGGGTCAGGATAGGACAGGGTTCAGAGGTATTGTGAATAGAGGTGCTATGAGTACCGGGAGAATTGATGGCACATAACAACAACAACAACAGCATTGAAAATCAACATGCAAACATTTCAAGATATTATGTGTATTCTTTAAATACACAAATACACATTTTATAAACAGATACATCTAATATATGTGTAAATAGAAATACTTTATTTATTAAGGAATTTTATGCTGGCTTCATGAGCTAAAGTAACCCATATGTCGATGTTGATTTTATTCTCTATAAAAAAAAATAGTAACTAAAGTAATAACCTATTTAAAGTGTAACTTAAGTTTTTAAATTATTAATTTATTACCTTAAATTACTTAATTATTAACCTGGAAAATACAGGTAGTATTATTCTTTTAGGGAGCTCTGATGGTTTAGTGGCAAGAATGATGGAATTATATCTTTCAAAAATATGTGTCAACTTCATTGGGCCATAATTCTCTGTGATTTGGCAGTTATGGAATGATGTCATCATCCCTATAATCAGATCTGGTCATTCGCTTGTAAGGGGATTAGAATAGGATAGATATAATACCTTAACTCAGATCACAACTCTGATCTGATGTAAGGGGAGTTTTCCTGAAGTGGGTCTGCATCACCTTTTATCTGACAAAAGATAAAATGAGAGAGAAGTGAGGGGAGAGAGTGAGAGAGAAAGTGACCTTACCGATACCGTAGAAGAGCTGGGAGCAGAGCATGTCCTTTGTACCTGAGTCCTTGCAGTGAGAACCTTCTAGATCTAGGGGAAGGTCCATGCCAAAGCACATGAAAATTTCCAAGGAACTCCCTGCTTATAGATGTTAATGTTGAAAGGTGACAAGTATATTCCTCAAAAATAGACACAGAGAAATTCCTCTCCTTGAGCTAGTACCCTAACATTTGGACTTCCAGCCTTTAATCTGAGAGAATAAATTCATGTTTGTTAAAAATCATCCAATGGTGGTATTTCTGTTCTTGCATCATTAGATAATAAGACACTCAGGAACAGAGACAAGAAACTCTGTTCCTGAATGTCTTTAGTTAACTAGTATGTGTATGTTTGTGCGTTTGAGAGAGATAGAGTGAGAGATAAAAGGTCTAGCATCAGAATGTCTATTTCTCATCAAAACTATTGAAACTAGCAGATACAGAGTAATGTCATCCAACTCTAAGGAAACATGATTTTTCATTTTAATGTTTGATAGCCAAACTTAGTATTATGCACACAGGATAAAAGTATTTTCAGGATGGATGGATGTACATACAGTTGAAGCAGAGGAGAGAGGAAGTTAAATATTTATCTTCTAAAGCGAGATCTAAGTACAATGTTGGAACTTTTATTTGAATATAAAAGTAAAAGAATCAAAAAAGATAAAAATGTTAGCCCTGAGAAAGGGGCATTATGATGCAGAGGGACAGAGACAATGACTTTTCTTTTTTTCTCCATTCATTCACTGTTGCACTTTTCTCCCCTCCCAACCCTCCCCCGCCAAGTACACTATCCCTTTGGAAAAGTAAAAGAAAAATTCTTTCATTGTTTACAATCCCTCCCCCCAGGTCCACTCCACCATGCAGCCTTTGCTCTGAACTCCCGTCATGACAAAAATACCTAGTCACATATCCCTTTTAAACAGTTTTCTCCCTCATCTGTTTCAATGCAGTATACATTATTAAACCCATCTTTCTCAGTCTCTCCCCAACCCCAAGGTCAGTCCTGTTTTACAACAGTGGCACCATGCAGTATTTGCCCTTTTGTGACTGAGATACTTCACTTAGCATAATGTCCTCCAGGGTCACCCATTTTGAATAATATTGCATTAATTGCTTGTTTTTTAATGCAGCATAGTATTCTATTGCGTGACTATACCACAGCTTCTCTATTCATTCATTTGTTGATGAGCACTTAAGTTGTTTCCAACTCCTTGCTATTGTGAACAAAGCTGTTACAAAGATGGGTGTGCATATATCTGCTTGGATGTCAGTTATGGTCTCTTTGGGGGTATATTCCCAGTAGTGGAATTGCTGGGTCAAATGATATCTGTATTTGCAACTTTTTTAAAAATAATTTTATTATTTTTGTGTGAGTGTACCGTCAAATCAGATCTGACTAGTACAGGAGGAGATTGTCCCTACTTCCTCGGCAGAGCATCTGGTGGATTCGAACCGTGCACCCCTGGGATTGTAGTTGCAGCTCCTTGCCACTAGGCCACAAGAGCTCCCCTGTATTTGCAACTTTTTGAGAAAGTACCATACTGCCTTCCACAGTGGTTACACCATTTTACACTCCCACCAACAGTGAATAAGGGTTCCAGTTTCTCCACAACCTCACCAGCATTTGTTGCTTGCTGTTCTGTTAAATTTTGCTATTCTGACTGGTGTGAGATGAGACAATTGCTTTTCTTAACAGAGATTCATTCTTTATATTATCCATATTTAAATGTCTATTACAATAAAAATATATAAACAGTTCAATCATGCTTAAAGTAATCTCATATTTATAGAATTCAGTGAGGTATTAACGTTTGAGATCCAATATTGTCTGTGGTCCTTTAGAATACTTTCTAACTGCATTAAAACAAAAAAATAACTTGCCTTTTGTTAAATACTTACATGTTTATAAAATATATATCGGTGTACATTGTATTATTAATTTACACTTTTGTTGTTTTTAGGTGCCATGGAGTTGAAACAGGCTCATAGCTGACTCTCCAGTGGGTTTTCAAAGGATAGAAATTGTGTAGAGGGAAATTGTCCATCTTTCTCCCACAGAGCAGCTGCTGTATGTGAACCTTTTGCTTTTGTACTGACAACACGATTCCTTCCCACCAACCACCAAGAGGTACTTATGTTATTCTCAATTTATTCTATTGACAGTCTTATTTTAATCTATTGGCAACTTTATACAGGAACAAGCTAAAAGCAGTTCGTTTGGCAGCATTGTGATTATTTCCTCCCACTAGGTGTCAGCATTGCACAATGAATCTTAAAAACTGGCTTTTTCTTAAAAAAAAAAAAAATATATATATATTTTTTTAATCTCACCATCATTGATGCTGTAGTTACTGTCATTTGCCATAGAGTCAACTATGACTCATAGCGATCCTGTGAACAATGCCTTTGAACCTTGCCCTCCCCTCTTCCATTCTCACCATCTCTGGCACTCTTGACCCCATTGCCAAAGTCACTGTGTCAGTCCATCTCACATAGTGTCGGCGTCTCCTGTGGTGACCCTCAACCCTTCCAAGTGGCATATCCTTTTCCAAGGACTAGTCCCTCCTGGAAACATGCCCAAAGTATGCGAGACAAAGCTTTAAATCCTCCCTCCAATGAGCAACCTGATTTCAGTCACTCTAGGTAAGAAATGTTTGTTCTCTTGGGAGTCTACGGTATATATGTTCAATACTCTCCTCCAGCACCAAAACTCAAAAGCATTTATTCTCTGCCATCCTTAGTGATTGTCCAGCTGTCAAATGCATAGCAAGCATTTGAGAAGGCTAAGGCCTGGATCAGGTTCACCTTAGTCTCTTGACTGACATTGTTGCTCTTCAGCATTCTAGAGAGGTCCTTGACAGAAGATTTTCCCCATGCAACTTGTCTTTTTTGGTTTCTTGATTGCTGGTGCCAAAGTGTTGATTGTGGATCCGAACAAGATGAACTTGTTAACAATCTGAACCTTTTTCCCATTTATCATGATATTGCCTACTGGCCTGCTGGTGAAGATCTTTACTTTTTGATGTTGAGATCCAATCCATATTGAAGACTGTAGCCCTTGACCTTTTGCAGCACATGCTTCCAATCCTCTTCAGTTTTGGCAAACAAGGTTGTGTCACCTGCATAGAATAGATTGTTGATGAGTTTTTCTCCTTTCTGATGCCATATTATCTTCATAAAGTCCAGTCTCCCAAATGATCAGTTCTGCTTATAATAAAAAAAAGACCATTTCTAGATCTATCCTGATGAATAATGTTGTGAGTGACAGGAGACTATCCATATGCATATAACAAAGACCTTTAAATACCACTGTCATTCAAATATATGCACCAACTAAAGCCAATCGGGAGGAAACATAAGATTTCTACCAAATTTTCTAGTTTGAAATTGATAGAACATGCAAATAATGAGTATCTTTATTTATTAGTAATAATTATTTACTGGATTGCAAAAGTTGAGAACAAGGAAGAAAGACCGAAAAATAAAGGTATGGTGACAGAAATGAGGCTAGAGATGATTAAATTTTGTACAACGATTTAGTCATTGCAAATACCTTTTATAAAAAGCATTAACAGCCACTATATACACACACTTCACCTGATGGACCACATAGGAATCAGATTGGTTACATCAGTGCAGAAAGCCACTGGAGAAACTCAGTATCAGCTGTGAAAAGAAGGCTAAGGTGCTGATTGTGGGACACACAGAAGCTACTCCTGTGTAAATTCAAAGTGAAGCTAAAGAAAATGAAAACAAATCTACAAAACCCAAAATAATGACCTCACATCTATTCCACCTGAATAAAAAAAAAATCAAACCATCTCAAGAACAGGTTTGAGATCTTGAACACTAATGAACAAATGAACAAAGACCAGATCAGCTGTGGGATGATATGAAGAATATCATCCATTAAATATTGTATAAAGACTATTATTGTAGGATGAGTATAAGGATCCAAGGGGGTTGGAGGGTGGAAGCAGAGGGAAGAGGATGTGCAGGGGAGAGGGATTAATCATGAGGTTGTATAATTTGATGGGTGGGCAGGTGAGGGAAATGAAAAGGATTTGTTCTTGAAAACAATGTATTATAATTTTGTAAATAAACTAGTTAACAAAAAAAAAAAAGAAAATCATCCATGAAGAAGGCAAAATGTCATTACAAAGAGAGAGGGGTAGAAAATACCAAAATAAATGTCAGAAGAGACTTTGATGTGCTTGAGGTCATAGGTCAAAGCCACTGTCAGTCCATTTCACTGAATGTATTCCTCTTAAAGAGAGATGTTTTTACTTCACTTTCCAAAGATTATTGAAATAAAATTTAGATTTAATAATAAAATGAGAGTGTTGAACATACCATGGACTACTAAGACAACAAATAGGGAACGACATCATGCTTGGAAGGGTGAAGGGACGGCACATGACAGGAAGACTCTGGATAACATGAACTGACTCAGTAACTGGGGTAATGCAGGTAGATGTGCTGGAAACAATGAGATTGGCTCAAGGTAGAACAGGGCTTAGAACTGTTTACAAAGGGTCACTATGAATTGCAAGTGACTCAATGGCCCATAACAAAAAGAAGAATATGTTATAACTATCATGTGCCTAAATGTTCACTTAAAAAACTTGGTCATTTATTACCAGCTGCTCAAATAATACTTTATGTGAATATGCATTAAATGCAACAAACCAAACCCACCACTATTGAATTCTTTCTGCCTCCTAGAGACCCAGTAGGGGAGAGAGCAGAACTGCTCCTACATTTCTGTAGAAGCTGACTGCTACTTCATGCTTTCATGGAAAATCTGGTGGGTTTTGTTAGATTAAGCGATAAATACCTAATATACGGAGATAGGAAGCAAAGCTGGAAGCAAGAACTAGCCAGCAATGTGCAGGAACCAATCACAAATCACTACAGTAGCTGGTTTCCTGGGACCTCAAATAAAACTGGGTGGCAGCTAGTCTCATGGGAACCCAATGGCATCCAAGTTTCATGACTTCTCCAACGGGACAAGAAACCTACGTAACTGAAGCCTGAGACGTAGCACATTAGGTCTGTTACCGCTTAGACTCCCCCTTTTCACTTTCAACACATTTCACCTCTGCACTAGTCATGGGCTGTGGCGACTTACTGCTTTGGCTGCACTCTCTCAACTGCCTATGTACACAGGCAGTGAAAAGATGGATATGTGACATCCTTGAACTGTTGACCTTTTGATTTAAGAGCTAAATGTTGTAAATTTATATCAAGGGAACAGAAAAATATTAATGAGTGTTTTTCTGTGTCTTTATTTTGGGTTTTGTTGTGGTTGTTATATGCCGTGGAGTCTGAACTGACCCATAGCTGACCCTTTAATGGGTTTTTGGAAGTAGATTCTCACCACTGGACCAATTGGCAGCATCAGGATGGATGGTGAAAAGATTGAGATTGTTCACAGCTTTAGTTTGCTTGGCTCCACAGTCAACACTCTTGCACCAGTAGCCAGGAAACGAAAAGACGTATTGCAATGGGAAAGTCTGCTGTTAGGGACCTTTACAAAGTTCTGAAGAGCAATGGTGTCTCTCTGGTGCGTCTGATACAGGCTATGATCTTTGCAATCAGTTGTTGTGCATCAGAGAGTTGGACAATGACTAGGAAGGATAGAAGGAGAATTGATGCCTTTGAGCTGTGGTGCTAGAGAAGAGTGTTGAGGGTACCATGGACTGCTAGGAAAACAAACGGATTCATCCTGGAAAGGGTTAAACCGGGTGGCTCCTTGGAGGCAAGGATTCTGAGGCTCTGTCTAACATACTTTGGACATGTTGTGAGGAGAGACCGGTCCTTAGAGAAGGACATCATGCTTGGGAGGGTGGAGGGACAGCGCAGGAGGGAAGGCCCTCTATGAGGTGGATTGATTCAGTGACTGGGGTAATCGGGGTGGGTGTATTGGAGACAGTGTGATTGGCACAGGACAGAGCAGAGTTTAGGGCTATTGTACATAGGGTCGCTATGAGTCGCAAAAGACTCTACAGCATATAACACCACCGCCACAACATATTGCACTATTGTATATTGTATGTTGATTGCTAATTGCCCCACTTTTCCCTGCAGAGTAGCTGGTGGCTTTGAACCATGGGTCTTTGTGTTGGCACCACAGTTCGTAACAAGTAGGCCACCAGAGCTCTATATTGGGTTTTAGTGTTTATTTATTTTTAATTACTATGTGGAGCTCTGGTGGCCTAGTGGTAAGAAGCTACAGAGAAGGCATGTGGTTTGAACGTACCAGCTGCTCTGTGGAGAAAGATGGACAGTATCCTCCTGTGTGATTAACTGCCTCTGAAAACTCACTGGAAGGTTAGCCGGGGGTTGTTTGGATTTGATGGTATACACAACCACAATGCTGTGAAAGACATTTGGACAATTAAGTAAAATAATTCAACATAACATTTGTCCCTTCTGTTATCTAATTTATAAATGCACCTCTCTGTGGGGTCAAATCCACAAGCAACTCTGCAGATGAAAGATGGACGATTTCCTCCCATTTATAGTGATTTATAGTCTCGGAATGTCAGTAGAGAGTCGGCCATGAATAAATTCTGCCTCAATGGCAGTGAGTATGAAATAAGAGCAATAAGTGAGTATGAAATGAGAGCAATAATTGATTAATTTGGTAATTAATAACGGTAATTTATAAGCATTTTTTTCAATTTTTTTTAATTTAGTTTGTTTATTTTTCATTTAAATGAACATCTACAGAGATTTTGGAATTCCATTCATTCATTCATTGTAAGCATTATTTTTAAGAAGACTTGTCAGGTAATTGATAAGCGGTTAGATCTTTTAAACATTTTTTTGTTCCATCTTCTGACTATCCAATGTAACATCATTAGTTTGATCACGTGTTGATTTGACCTTAATTCATCAGGAATCCATTAACTTTATCCTACGTAATGATTGGGTTCGTGTCTTCATAATCTTGAATAACTGAATAAGAAATGAAATATGAATTTATGAATAGCTATTTATTTCATATTGAGCACTTTATTTATCAGCTTAAAAAAATATTTACTATTTCATAAGAGTATATGTCAGAGCAAAAACCAAAAAGACATGATAAAGTACTTTGTAATAAGAGTATACAAAATGCATTAAATGAGAAGGGATGGAGAGGGAAGCCGAAATCAGTAACTAGATAAATAGATACATTAAATTGGGTTAAGGGAACATGTATATAAAATAAATAGTGATTAGCATAATATCAGAAAAGAAAAAGAGGATATGGGGTTGTGCATGAGAGTCGTAGACAATTGACCATTCTTTACACAATCGAATCAGTGCAAGATTCAACAAACATTAACCTACAAGTGGAGAAATGCATTAAATGTGTGATTTCAGAATAGATATGGTAAACATTTTAATGTATTTCCAGTCACAGGAAATGGGGATAATTATTGGCAGAGTTTGCAATTGTAATAATGTTTTACATGCCTCTCATTCATGAATTCTTTTTCTTTTTTTTTTTTCAGCAAACAAATTTATTCTCTCAGTTTAAGCTACAAGTCTAAATTCACCAGTTTAGTGGGTTTGTGCTCTGGGAAAAAGTCTTTTGTCAGCTTCTATTCCTAGGTTCCTTAGCAATTGTGAGGCATGTATCTTTCAGTCTATCTGTGCTCTTGTTTAAACTACGTATTAGTATTTCAAAGAAATTTACTTAAGACACATCTTTCCTAATACTGCATCAATATAACAAAGAAAACCTACTCTATAGGCAAAGGTACACCACCTATTGCTTCAGAGTTCATTCTGAGTCAGTGATTGCCACTTTTCTCAGAGCAGCTGACTGTTTAAAATTGTTTTGTTTTAGCAGCTGAGTCACTTTGAAACCAGGGTGCCTATCACAGGTATACTTAAGAATCACAACACATTTTAGGTGACAATATTCATCCCATAATGTAAGACAAACTACACAGACATGGGATGTAGATTTATCCATTACTGTCCAATCAGCCATCAGTTCTTCAATCTTTCCTTTTATGGATGCTTTGTCTTCTGCTGACAGGATTCCCCATGTCAGCACAGCACGTGAAATTCAGGAATGGTCTGTGTGCAGTACAAGTCCCAACCTCCAGTTGTCCCATTACATGCTGTCAAATTGTTTAAGTGATTCATAGCTAGCACTAGTGGGTTTTCAGAGGCTATAAATGGAGCAGGAAGTGGATTTGAATTGCCTGCCTTACCTATAAGGTCATCAGACTCACAAACCAGTTCACACACACATATACAAAATTATTCCATCATCAGAACTGACCCATAGCTGACCCTTCAGCAGGTTTTGAGAGGCAGTTAATAGCATAAGAGATTGCCATTTTTCTTATGTGGAACAGCTGGTGGATTCCAACTGAGTGACTTTGGGATTGCAGTGCATCTTCTTACCACCAAAGCTCCCCACAAGTCAAATTCAAAAGCAAATAACAAAAAGAAACTGAATGGGAATTTGATCTTTAAATTTTCTTTCAAGCCTTGGGGCAAATGCTTAATACTTATGGCTGTTTTATCCTATTGATATGATGAGGTAGGGAAATAGTCTAGTCTTTTTAAGTAAAAAAAAAAAAATCCTTTAGACCTAGTATATACTCCATGGCAAGCAGTTCAACCCTTTTATCCGTAAGATCTCATTGAAGATGCTTCCCATATTCTGACCACCACCAGTGAGACCTGAGTTAGTGCATTATTAGTTCATCTGGCACATTGCCTGCTGGTGAAGTAAGTATGATATAAATACAGGAGAATCTCAAAGGCTAATGTTGCTACAAAATTCAAGTAGAAACTTAAATAATGTCCAATTTTGTGAACATGTTCCAAAGATAAAAAACCTTCAATTTGGATCTTAGAAGACTACATTAGAATATATTTCTGTCCTAAGAGATGATTTATCAAGTGTTAAGCCTGAAACCCTGAAGGCAACAGTATGTAATTAAACAGAAATATTATTGCTTTTTGGGAGGAAGACCACGGCACATGTTGGTATCATATATGTACAAGAGTGGCAGGCGAGATAAATGCAAAACTACTATTTACCTCTGTAATAACAAAAGGCTGAATCATGATTGTATCAATTATTTGAAGTTAAAATTATTATTCTGTCAGATACTCTGTCAATCAGATTATTTTTAAAATAACCTTTAAAAGGAACTCCCTGTCAAAAGTAAAAGCAATACATCACTGTCCTTTCTTGCAAAGCCACGTTAGATACTTTTCTGTCTTGATGTTCCTACCCCAATTATTTTCCATGATGGTAACATTTTATCACTGGTTAACAGACACAGTTTCTGTTCACTTGTGGAATTTCTGGTGTCTAAGAAGGCTTGATCGCCTGCTAAAGTTTCTCTTGCATGTGCTAAGGGAAAAAGGCTGCTCAGCTGTGTGGGTTCTTCAGTGTTTTATGTATGTATGTATGTATGTACGTATGTATTTATTTATTTTTGGGTTCTTCAGTGTTTTATAAGGTGGGAGTTCTGACTGAATTTTTTTCCACATTCATGACAGACAAAGGATTTCTCTCCTGTGTGGGTTCTTTGGTGTGTGTGTAGATTTATGTTTTGACTGAAGCTTTTCCCACACCAGGAGCATTTGTATGGTTTTATGCCTTGGTGGGTTGTTAAGATCTGAACTCCATCTGAATCTCTTATCACACTGTTGACACTTAGAGGGTTTTTCTTCAGTGTGAATTCACTGGTGCTTGATAAGATCAGAGCTAACTCTGAAGCTTTTCCCACATTCCTGACATTTAAAAGGCCTTTCTCCTACATGGGCTTTCTTGTGAAGAACCATGAGTTTCAGCAACTCTTGCTTCCAGGAGGAAAGTTTTTTCCTTTTCTTCTCTGGAAAATCTTGACGTCGTTTCTCCACTCTGTGCATCTCATCTTGATTGTCTTTGCCTTTTGTTTTTTGGACAACTTTTACTCTGGACTTTTTTGAAATGATATCTCTTGTACTTTCTATTTCTAAGGCAGGAATAGGTCCAGGCTGATCATGTCCAGTTTCATTTTTGAGCTTCACCTCTGTAAGAGGCTCTACATGATTTTTCTTGAACTCCTCAAGGACTTGGATCCATGGCTCCTCCCCTTGCTTTAGACAGGAGATAACCTTAGGTTTGGGGAACACAAATAATGCTAGAGAGATGACAGTCTCATAGTTTTCCTGTATTACATCACGGTAGAGGGACTACTGAGTGGATTCCAGTGACTCCCATTCTTCCTGAGAAAAATATATGGCCACCTCTTCAAATGTCAACAAGCTCTGGGACTTGGCCAAGATGGGCTTAGGTACCACTGTCCAGTCTGAAACATTTATCTGCTCAAAAGGAGCAAAAATCTGTGGTGCAGGCAGAGCTTTTCTGTATACCCTCTCACTTTCTTTGGTAGTATTCCTGCTTGTCTGTTCTTGACTCTGGCATGTATTCCAAAATTCTTCATCCTGAGCCCAGCCCAGTTGGGCTTTTGCTGGCTTTGGTTTGGCCTCTGCTGTTTCTGCCAAGATCACTGCCTCCTTTTTCTTTTTTTTAAAAAAATTTTTTATTTTTAATTTTTTTTTTACTGCCTCCTTTTTCACCTCAGAGAATATAACCCCATTTCTTGTTTGATCAGAGTCTCTCTGCCAGTGTTGTACTAATGTGACAGCTTTGTTAATGCTCTGTGGATAGTGCTTCTGAATCTGGGTCTGAATCTCTCTGGGCAGAATGGTCAAGAACTGCTCCAGCACCAGCAATTCCAAGATCTGTTCTTTTGAGTGGATCTCTGGCTTCAGCCACCAATGACATAATTCCTGAAGTTGCCTCACAACCTCAAGGTGTCCAGATGCTTCAAGATAGTGGAAGTTGCGGAAGTCTCTACATAAGTTCTCAGAACTAGGACAGTCCATTTGTGGGACAGATTTCTTGCTGTGACAAGAGCTTTCAGTCACAGGTCCTTTTGTCTCCCATAGAGCCTTGATCTGAGAGCCCAAGTGTGCGGCCACTTTCAGCTCTACTGACATAATTCTGCTCTAAGAATGGTTTTGCTCGTCTGTGCTGCTGGTGCCACAACCTGTCTGATATGCTACAAAACCACTATCTTCTTCCTGTCCCACACTCGCTATGTCCTCCCAAGGTGGTGCAGGGGTGCACCCTGGAGCCTTTGGGGCAGGTCGGCTGCGGACTTCCCGCTGCCTGCTGGATGTTGTCCAGAGCCACACCTCGTGAATTATTTCTCAATTACTACCTTGGGATTTTCCCCTTAGAATAAATTTTAAAGATTCACAGGAAATTCTGCTTCTCATGGTATATTCATATTTAGGTAATTTAGCCTGAAGTTTCCTAATAAATCTCGTATTTTCTTCATTATTTAAAAAACTAGGAGGCTCTAGGGAGCTCTGGTGGCCTAGTGGCAAGAAGCTGCACTGCAACCCCAGAGGTACAAAGTTCCAATCCACCAGATGCTTTGCTGGAGAAGGATGGGCAATCTCCTCCTGTACCATTCAGATTCAATTTGATGGTACACACACACACACACACAAATATTAATATTAAAAAAAGGGGGCTCTGGTGACTTAGTGTTAATGAATTTCACTGCCAATCCAAAGGTACGTGACTCAAAGCCTACAGCTGCTCCAAAAGAAGAAGGTGGACGGACTCCTCCCATGTGATTTACTGCCTCTGAAAACTAGTTATGGGTCAGTTCCAACTTGATGACACACAATAATAACAAACACTTAAAAAAAGAATAGAAGTGGTACATATCTTAAAAAAAAGATAATCCACTTCCGAAATGGCTTGCCTCTGGAAACTCTATAAACAAGAGCTCAGGTCTTTCATTCATAGGGTTGCTATGAGACATCTACGACTTGACACTTAACAACAATAACTATGACATAGAGAGAGCTACGTTGGCCTAGTGGAGAGAAAGTTATGCTACCAAGTCTAAGGTGGGTGATTTTAATCTGCAGCCCTCAGGCCTGGTTTAAGTTATTTTTTGTCAAACATTCTTCTGTGTGGTATAGCACTGGTCTGTGCATTGCTGTTCAGAGGTATCATGGTTGCTGTGCCACTGATGTGCCAAATGCGATAATGGTTACCCATGGTGGACAGTGTTTGGTGGAGCCTCCTGATTAAAACATGCTTGGAAGCAGGAGTGGCATCCGCTTCTGAAATGGCTTGCCTCCGGAAACTCTGTGAACAGTGCTCAGGCCTTTCATTCATGGTGTCACTATGAGTTGTCTACGACTCGATGGCACCTAACAAAAACAACAACAACACAACACACACACACACACACACACACACACACACACACACACACACTAAGTTGTTAAAGGAAAGAGTACTTTTGTATTTAGATGAAATAAATGAAAATAATATTTGAAATGTTTGCTGCTGAAGATCAAGGACTTTCAATATGGAGTACATTTCAACAAGAAGAAGACAAAAATCCTTATCACCTGGCCAATAGCCAAATCATGAGAGATGAAGAACGGCTCAGAATACCAATGATTTCATCTTGCTTGGATCAACAGTCAACACCCTTGGTACCAGCAGTTAAGAGATCAGAAGACATATAGCATTGGGCAAGTCTGATGTCAGGCATCGCTCCAAAATACTGATCAATGGTGTCAGACTGAAGACTAAGTTGGCCTGATTCAGGCTGTGGTCTTTCAGTCACTTCTTATGCATCTGAGAGCTGGACAGAGAATAAGCATGATAGAGGAGAATTGATGCCCACGAGTTGTATTGGAGAGTAACACGGAATATCCAAAGGACTGTGAAAAGAACAAAGAGTTATGTCTTAGAAAAAGTACAGCCAGATAAAGCTTCATCTCTCATACTTTGGGCATGTTGCTAGAATAAGCTGTCCCTTGGAAAAGGACGTTATGGTTAGAAAGGAGGGTCAGTGAAAGAGAGGAAGACTCTCAATAAGATGAATAGACACGGTGACTAAAAAATGAGCTCAAGTGTGTCAGAGATAATGAGGATGGCACAGGATAGGACAGGATTGAGATCTGTTATTTACAGGGTCACTATGAGTCATACTTGCCTCAACTGCACCTAAACTGTTAACATATTCAAACACAACATATTCAAAACACAAACTTACTGCTGTCCAGTCATAAGCGACTCGTAGCTGACCCTCCAGTGAGTTTTTAGAGGCTGTAAATAACTTGGGAGTACAATATTCATCTGTAGAAATCACAACTTTATTGTTGTTGTTAGGTGTCATCAAGTCAAGTACAACCCATAGTAACCCTATGAACAATAGATCTAAAGCCTGTCCTATCTTGTGCCATCATCACACTTCCTAACACATTAGAGTCCACTGAGGCAGTCACCCTGTCAATCCACTTGGTCTAGGGTCTTCCTCTCTGTAAGGGGCAAATGTGTCCTTGGGATTTGGCTACGTGCCTTACACAGGAGGCGTCTCAAGAAAGAGGATTGCAAACAGTTCTGATAAATCTTGAGACATGTACTTCCTTGAGGGTAGAAGCAGATTTCCTATTTCTGATAAGGTTGTTGCGAATATAAGAAAACAGTTTACAAAACAACTATGAGATATCATCTCATCGCAGTCAGAATAGCAAAATTTAACAAAGCAGCAAACAACAAATCCTGGTGAGGTTGCAGAGACTACTGGGACCCTTATTCACTGTTGGTGGGAATGTAAAATGGTGCAACCACTTTGGAAGGTGGTATGGTACTTTCTCAAAAGATTGCAAATAGAAATACCATTTGAGCCAGCAATTCCACTTCTGGGAATTTACCCTAAAGAAACCATAACTGCCACCCAAGCAAATATATGCACACCCATGTTTATTGTGGCTTTGTTTGCAATAGCAAAGAGCTGGAACAACCCAAGTGCCCTTCAACAAATGAATGGATAGAGAAGCTCTGGTATAGTCACACAATGGAATAGTATGCAGCATTGAAAAACAAGGAACTCATGAAATATTATGCTAAGTGGATGACCCTAGAGGACATAATACTGAGTGAAATTTCCCAGCCATAAAAGGACAAATATTGCATAGAGCCACTATTGTAAAACAGGACTGACATTGAGCTTAAGGGAAGACAGGAAAGAAGGGGAGGAATGATGTATACTGCATTGCAACAGATTAGGGAGAGAACTGTTTAAAAGGGACATATGATTAGGTATTATTGTCATGACAGGAGTCCAGAATGATGGATGCACAGTGCAGTGGACTTGGGGGGAGGGATTGCATAACAATGAAAGAGTTTTTCTTTTACTTATCAAGGAGAAAAGTGAATTGGGGGGTAGGGGTGGACAGGAAGAAAAGTGCAACTATGAATGACTGGGAACTCTAAGTCGCTGTAAACTTTCATTAAAATTAATTTAAAAAAGGAAAAAAATTTAAAGAGACCTGGCTCCTTTAAAAAAAGAACACAAACCACCAACAACAACACAGTTTATGAATAAAAAGAAGTCTTACTTCTATTGATGCCTTTTATCTATCAGTGTACTTGGCCCATACTGGTCCTATGAAGTAATCCTTAAAGTTTTTGTTTCTTTGTGAACTATATCTTTCTTTCTGAATGCTAATAAAAGCAGGAGCTTTGCAACTGCTCGGGGCTGTTTGCATTAGTGAGCTCTTAGCCCTCTGAAAATACATTTTGATTTGCTAATCTTCCTTCGACCCCACACATATCAGACAACACCCTCCTTTGCCAACCCTCCACTTTTCTGAGTATTTTGTCCCTCTCCAAGGGACAAAATAGCCCTTCCCAGCAACATGCCCAAAGTATGTGAGGTGAAGACTCATCAACTTTGCTTCCAAAGAGCACTCTGGCTGCACCCTCTCTAAGACATATTTGTTCTTTTGGCAGTCCATGGATGTTCAGTGCTCTTCTCCAACCACAGCTCAAAGGCATCAATTCTTCTTTTGTCATCCTTATTCATTGTCAAGTTCTCAGATGCATAGCAAGTGATCAGAAAGACCATAGCCTGAATCAGGTACATCTTAGTCCTCAAACAGCCATCATTACTCTGCAATAGTTTAGAGAAGTTCCTAACTGCAGACTTTCCCAGTAGAGTACATCTCCTTATTTCCTGGCTGCTGGTACCAAAGGTGTTCATTGTGGATCCACGTAAAACGAAGTTGGTGACAGTTTCAATCTTTTCTCCATTTATCATGATGTTGTCTATTGGTCCAGTGGTAAGAATCTTTGTTTTCTTGCAATTTAGATGCAATCCATATTGAAGGCCATATTCTTTGAACCTCTGCAACTAGTGCTTCAAGTCTTCCTCACTTTCAGCAAGCAAGGTTGTATCATCAGCATAATGCATGCTATTGATGCATCTTCCTCTGATCCTAATGCCACATTCCTCTTCATAGAGTCCAGATTCTAATATAGTTTATTCAGCATACAAATTGAATAAGTATGGAGAGGAAAAAATACAACCCTGGCATTGACACACTCCTTCCTTAATTTTAAACCATGTAGCTTTCCCATGCTTTGTTTGCACAACAGCCTAGCTGTAAGTTTTAGGTTTAGGTCTAGGTATAGGCTTTACATGAACACAATTAAGAGCTCTGGAATTCCCATTCTTCTCAATGTTATCCATAATTTGCTATTATCTACAAAGTCAAATGCCTTTACATAGTCAATGAAACAGAAATAGATATTCTTCTGGCATTCTTTACTTTCAGCCAGGATCTATCTGACATCAGCAATGATATCCCTGGTACCACGGCCTCTCCTAAATCCTTCTGAATAAGGAAGAATGCCACTAAAGAGCACATTTCTCAACATTGTTTGCCACCAGGGTTGGCCATATTGCTACAGTCTAGCAATGGAATATGAATGGAAGTTATCTGTACACCTTCCAAAGGACTTTCCCTACTCCTCTTTGCTTCTGGTGAACTGGTGCTTACAGAGAGCCTCATACTTGGGGAATGATGTTGTTGGCTGATGTCATTAAGCTGACTCTTATTCATAGCTACCTTATTAACAACAGATAGATTGAGACTTTGTCTTATCATGCATCACCCTCACACTCTCTACCACATTTAAGCCCATTGTTGCTATCACTGTGTCAATCTATCTCTTTGACAGTATACTTTCTTTTGCTGGCACTCTGCTTTTCTAAACATGATGTCTTTTATAGGTATTGGCACCTCTTGAAAACTTGCCTAAGTATAAAAGACAAAGATCCATGATCCTTTTCTCCAAAGAGCATTTCAGTCTCACTCCTTTAAAAATGATGGAGGTTTGAGGACTAAAGTATAGGCCATCTCTTTCATTCACTCTTTATGCATCTGAGAGCTGGACAATGAATTACAGAATTACAAAGATTACAGAAGAAGAATTGATGCCTTTGAACTCTGGTCTTGAAGAGTCTTGAATTTCCTATAAATTGCCAAAGAACCAAACAGATATATCCTGGAAAAGGTTCAACCAGAGTGCTCCTTGGAGATAGGGTTGGCATAGCTTCATCTCTTATACTTTTGAAAGGTTGCTGGGAATGTTCCAAGGAAAGAGATATCATGCTTGGAAAGGTGGAGTGTCAGGAAAAGAGAGGAAGACCCCTTAACAAGGCAGATTGTCATGGTGACTGAAATGATGTGTTCAAGTGTATGGGAGAGAGTGAGGGTGGCACAAGATAAGACAGGATTCGGATCGGTTGTTCATAGGTGTTTGCTGTTCATAGGTACAACTGTTAAGTTGTACTCAACTGGATGGCATTTGCCAACAACAATAGTCCCTTTGCACTATGTACTAACATTAAATTTGTTTAAGTTTGGAACTTGAAACTTTTAGCTGAAAGTAAAAGTTTGACATATTTGTCACAAACATAGTTTATTAAAATGTCAGTTTGAGGATTAAGTTGTGCCTGATTCAGACCATGGTCTTTTTAGTTAACTTGTTATGCACATAAGAGTTGGACAATAACTAAGGATGAGAGAAGAAGAATTGATGCCTTTGTGTTGTGGTTTTGAAGAAAAGTGCTGAAAACCCCATGGACTGTCAAAAGAACATCTTGGAGAAAGTGCAGTCAGATTGCTCCTTGGAGGCAAAGATGATAAAGTTTTATTTATAAGAAGCTGTTTCGGGGAGCTCTGGTGGCTTAGTGGCAAGGAGCTGCAACTACAATCCCAGAGACGCAAGGTTTGAATCCACCAGATGCTCTGCCGGGGAAGGAGGGGCAATTTCCTCCTGTACCAGTCAGATCTGATTTGATGGTACACACACACACACACACACACACACACACACACGAAAAAAAAAAGAAGCTGTTTCTTGGAGAAGGACAACATGCTTGTGAAGATGGAAGGGTGGTGAAAGAGAGGAACACCCTCATCTAGATGGATTGGCACAGTGACAGCTGCAATTTGCTTGAGTGTGTCAGGAAGTATGAGGATGGCACAGGATAAGACAGGATTCTGGTCTGTTGTTTATAGGGTCACTCGATGTTACCTAAAAAAGCCACCACCACAACAACCACAGCTTCAAAAAACCCTTTATCTGTATACATTTAAATAGAAAGGTTTTAAAAATGGTTTTTCCTATGAAAATATTATCAAAATATGTTTTAATTTACACAAGAAAATACAAAATTTAATTTTAAATTAAAAATAGTTTAATTTGTGTGTGTATGTGTGATTTCAGTGAAAGTTTACAAAGTACATTGTTGGGTTTTTCCTTCAAGCAATCTTTGTACAAATTCTGTTCCATACCACCAGTACACACAATGTCTGCTTGTCCATTCATTCCAAATTATCCTTCTTTTTCATCCAGGATACTTCTATTCTTGACATTATTATGCACATTTTAAGAAGATTAACACTTTAAGTTATTTTTTATAAGACTTCTATAAAAATAATTGCATTAAAAAGGATTATAAACATTTGGTCTTTTACTTTTTATATCTTTTGCCCTAATACATCTATTTTTTAGAAGACATGAAATGTGCTTTTTAAGAATATATTCTTAGTAAAGAGGAAAACTATAAATGAGTATATTAGGAATTCTAATGTGTAAAATTTCCTGAGCTGGAAAAAGTGTAATTTAGCATGTTACTGGCTTACAAGAAAAAAAAAAAAAAAGAAAATAGATGCCTGGCTTGGATATTATCCAGGAAGCCATCTGTTTGCTTGAAACTAATAATAGCACAACCCAATCATGTGCCAAACAATTTATTTTAATAGAAAGGCCTTATTTTTGGAGGTCAAGTTTGGTTTACTCGGCAGAACTGCGGGGTTTATAGGGGCATTGTGTTTGATTCTTCTAGGACACACAGCACCCATTGAAGAGAAGCTTGAGGAACCTGGTGGAGTTGCTGCACAGATTGAAATAGTTAGCAATTTCATTTTGCTTGGATCTACAATCAACACCTTTGATTCCAGCAGTCAGGAGATGAGGACATATACTGCTTTGAGGACATCTGCTGTCAGGGACCTCTCTAAATTACTGAGGAGCAATAATGTCAGTTTGAAGACTAAGGAGCACCTTACTTAGGCCATCATCTTTCTGATACCCTGCTGTGTATCTGAGAGCTGAACAATGAATAGAGATTACAAAACTCCAAACACAATTATTTATTTAAATATCTAAAATTTGCTTCTCTAAATTTACTGTTGTTGTTCTTGTTGTTATGTGCCGTCGAGTCATTTGCGACTCATAGCGACCCTATGTACAACAGCCCTAAACCCTGCTCTATCCTGTGCCAATCACATTGCCTCTGACACACCCACCTCGATTACCCCAGTCACTGACTCAATCCACCTCATAGAGGGTCTTCCCCTCCTGTGCTGTCCCTCTACTCTACCCAGCATGATGTCCCTCTCCAAAGACCTGTCTCTCCTTGCAACATGTCCAAAGTATGTCAGATGAAGCCCCAGAATCTTTGCCTCCAAGGAGTAGCCTGGTTTAACCCTCTCTAGGATGAATCTGTTTGTTTTCTTGGCAGTCCATGGTACATTCAATACTCTTCTCCAGCACCACAGCTCAAAGGCATCAATTCTCCTTCTGTCCTCCCTAGTCATTGTCTAGCTCTCTGATGCATAACAAATTTACTAGAACTAAAAAATTTCTTGATTCACTTGGTAATATTCTTTTTCCTGCCTTCTTTTCATATATATCCTTAAATTACAAGAACAAAAATATAAATTAACAACAGGAAATAGAGACTAAAAAGACTAATAATATCTGGAAAAAGGTGAAGAAAAAGTAAAATACTTGTAAATTTGATACATGTGATTTTAAACATCTAGATTTTAAAATCACAGATATTTCAAACTCAAGACTGTGAATATTTATGTTAAGACTTTTATTTAAAAGCATTGTCATGTAAAGCAAACTGAACAAAATTCTAAGAGAAAGACACATGCATTCTAGCCTATTGCCTAGGTTCAGGGACCGGTCTGCCCAATTCTCATGCGAACACTGCTTTCATTTGCATATTAGAGCAACGGCCAATATTAAGGGTGAAATATGTCTAAAATTTTGTCCAACATGACTTTGGTTGCTGATTCAGAGAAATCTATCTAAACCAAAAATAATAAAGTGTCCTTTTCAGCAAGATTAATTACTAAGGCTTAGAATTGCAAGAAAATACTTAATATTTGATATATGCTTTGAACAAAAAGTATTTATAACTGAAGAAGAGGCAAACTTTAATGTTAGCTTGATAGTTTTGATGTAAACAGTTTTTGTAAGATTACAACTGTCTAAAACTTTATATAAAATATTACTGCTATTATAATAAACTATACCATATTCGGAAGGAAGAGTGCCAACCACTTCCGTAACAGCTTGTCTCTGGAAACCCTATGAACCTGGAGAGAGGATGAGAGATACCTAAGTGTTGAGGACTCTCCTTCATAGGGAGGCTGTGAGTCACCTGTGACTCGATGGCACGTAACAACAACAACAACAACAACAACAACAACAACAACAACAACACACCATATTCATCAGCTCCTATCTAAAGGCACCTGAGTTTCTTAAT
Organism: Elephantulus edwardii; assembly: GCF_000299155.1. Classification (NCBI taxonomy): domain Eukaryota; kingdom Metazoa; phylum Chordata; class Mammalia; order Macroscelidea; family Macroscelididae; genus Elephantulus; species Elephantulus edwardii. The sequence goes on along the minus strand of NW_006399751.1, from coordinate 27,323,742 downwards.
GATGTGTACAGAGACTAGTCAGAGGATCATTTTTTTTAACAAGTCTAACTTCACATGTCTCTGACTATGGGAAGGAATTTTATTTTGGATTAAATGAAATCCTAGGAATGTTAAAAAAACCCTTTATGATGCACTTAGATTTTTTTTTTTTTACTCCTTAACTGAGTTGTCTCTGTGGAATTTATTTTCAAGACTTCGGCTACTTTTAGATCGGAGTTATTTAAACATGGATTTAATTCTTGCTCCTTGGATATAATTTCAAATATGCTAAATAGTGCTGGGGTGAAATAATGAGAGTGGGATATAGTAGACATTGCTTGCAGCTTCCGCAAGAGAAGTCATACCCTCTTTTGTCTATTTAAGTATTTACGTATAGCAATAGACATCTTTTTTAAAAAGCTGTACATGCAGGGAATTTTGACAAATTTATCTCAGCAAATTGTATAACATTACCACAATCAGGATAGAAAATATTTCCATCAGTTGAAAAATATTTATGTTCTTTTGCAGTCAACCCTCTAGCCCAAATTACAACCTCTGAAAACCACTGATTTAATTTCTATATCTATAATTTTGCATTTTAAAGAATACTGTTTGTTTTCTTAGCAGTCCATGGTATATTCAATACTCTTCTCCAGAACCACAGCTCAAAGGCATCAATTCTCCTTGTATCCTCCCTGGTCATCGTCCAACTCTCTGATGCATAACAAATGATTGCAAAGACCATGGCCTGTATCAGACGCACCAAACAGACTCATCGTGGAGAGGGTTAAACCGGGTTGCTCCCTGGAGGCAAGGATTCTGGGGCCTCGTCTGACATACTTTGGACATGTTGTAAGGAGGGACCGATCCCTGGAGAGGGACATCATGCTTGGGAGGGTGGAAGGACAGCGCAGGAGGGGAAGACCCTCTATGAGGTGGATTGATTCAGTGACTGGGGTAATCGGGATGGGTGTGTCAGAGGCAATGCGATTGGCACAGGACAGAGCAGAGTTTAGGACTGTTGTACATAGGGTTGTTATGAGTCGCAAGCAACTTGATGGCACATAACAACAACAATAACAAAGAATATTGTAAAGTGACATCATGTTATAGTTGTACCTTGAACTTAGCTTCTTTCACTGAATATAACACTTAGGAGATTCTTCCATGATATGGTTCTCTTGTATTGTAGATTGTAGCACGCTGTGCTGCTGAAAAGCCCATCTCCAGTTGTTTGAATCTATCAGCCATTCATCTTCAGGAGAAATAAAGGACAGTTTTCTCCCAAAAAGAATCACAGCCTCGGAATCCCAATGAAGGTTCTCTAGGAGTTAGAATTGACTTGACCATAGTGAGTTTTTTTAAAGGTTGTGTATATCACTGGTCTGTGCGTTGCTGTACAGAGGTAACTCGTGGTTGCTGTGATGCTGAAGCCTGTGACAGTGATGTGCCAGTCGTGGTAATGGGCTCCCATGGTGGACAGTGTTGGCTGGAGCTTCCCGACTAAATCAAGCCTGGAAGCAGGAGCGGCATCCACTTCCAAAATGGCTTGCCTCCGGAAAATCTATGTAGGAACAGTGCTCAGGCTGTTTGTTCATAGGATCACTATGAGTCGTCTACGACTCGACGGCATTAAACAACAAACAACAACATATCAGAATTTAATCCTTTTTCTGTTCTATGATTAATTTCTTTAATGCTAACAGAACACAAAATGTATATGTGCAGACAAAAAAGTTACCCGAGCTAATCATGACAGTAAAAGTTTCCTTTTTCTAAATAATCTCTTTCTCCTTGTCATTTGTACTCAGGAATGGTCATATGACTATTGAGAATTGACTCTATTGACCCATCTGCTGGAGAACATACAGGATTTTTTCCCCTCATAAAAAGGAGGACTACACAAATTTAATATACACTCTTCCTACTATTATTCTCTAGTCCCATACTCTCTCTCGCTTCTAAATTCCTAACTTTAGACAAAGGATGCCTGGAGTTACGGTGGTCATCTTGTAAATGTGAAGGAAAGGCTGAATTGAAGGTAAAGATAAAATTCTAGAAGTTCACCTTCATTATCGAAGTTAACAAATCCTGTAACTGCTTAACTTCCGATTCCATATGAAGTGGGATAATGGAATGATTTTGTTGTGTAAGTAATTTTATTATATGATTTCTTATTGATAGACTTATTTGCTGAAAAAACTGTTATCCTGTCTAAAAGCTAGCTCGTTGGATATAGGTTCCCGATTTAGATTACCATAATACAAAAGTTTGCATCAGAACATCCTACAGTAACTCCATATTGTATACTTAAGTGAGTTGGTAACCAAGGACTATGGAAACCTATCATCTGATCACTGAAATGATAACTGTACTTTAACACTTATGTTGGGATTCATTGCATAGGCTTGCTAATAATATTTTTTGGATTAGTTTAAGATATGGTCTATGCTCTATCTTTTGGAGTGAAATTTAAACATTATTTTCAAATAACTCTCTAAAAAATAGCACAGATTTAACAAGAGATGCTGATGAACCTAGGAATTTATTGTTCTATTATTCATTATGTTCTTATGATGGATTAGAGTTGTTGACTGGTATACCTCATTATTTTAGATGTGCCTAGTCTTAAGATGAAGATCATAAGCTAATATTTATTTTGTAGAGTTAAGGAAACATAAGTTAATTCCTTTAAAACAAAACAGAAAATGGATGAAAATTATATATATAAGAAGATCCACATTTTTCCTGGGGCTTGTCAAATATATGCTACTTACTTAACTGTTAACTACTCTTCCTGGACTCTTTCCAAACCAAAGTCTTTATAATTTTGCAGCCGCTGAGCAGGAAATCCTGTGCTTAAAGAATTGTTCTTTCTACTTAATGTAGGATGATGCCATCAGGGAGTAGCCTGGAAGGGCAACTGGCCCTGAAGAAATATTGGAATAAGAACATGTAGTAATAGGAAATAGTTTTATTTAAAATTTTTTTTATCCTAATTATTTAAAGTTTATTTTTATTCTATATAATTTTTCTTACAGAAGGTCCAAAAGTTTTGCTTGAAAGAAGTGCCCATTACCAGCTAGAACGTAAAAACCTGAAAGATGTGCTAATGAATTATTCTTTCATAGTTAAGATAGTTACAGAAGTATTTCTTGAGTTCATGTTAAAAATAAGAAAATATTGGAATGAATAGTAAAATCCATTTATCTTTCTCAATATTCAGGAAAATAATTGTGCAAATGTTAGTAGATAAAGAATAATTTTGTGACATTATTAGTTCTTCAGTAAATTTAAAGGATAATTGCTTTACTTGCCCCCCCCCTTTTGTATATAAAACATTTATTATTGGGAATATTTGTCTAAACCTTTGCTCTTTTAGTAAAATAAGGCTATAGATTACTTGAGAAGTGTAATGAATTCATTTTCACTTCAGATTTTTCTAGAGGACTTTCTTTGCTTTTGTTTTCAGGTTTCACAGAAGTATAACCTTTAGAACTGCAAGAGGTCTACAAGTTCATCTACTTAAATAATTTCAAGGTTCTTCATTTACCCAATGATGCTTTTATAAGAAGTTGTGAAAGTCTATAACTAATGAGAGTGTATTGAGGTTTTAAAGTTAATTATCCTAAAAAAGTCACCATTACTTTTAAAATTATGAACAGAGAATTTTTTAAGTTGGAAGAAAAAGTTTATTATTTATGAACACAGATTTCTTTTTGTGTTTTTTATTTTTATGAACACAGATTTTTAAGTTAGATAAAAAGGAAAGGAATGTCATAAAAAGTATCAGAATTTGCTTACAACCTATAGTCTGTCTCATCAGTGTTGCAGTCCATGGGATTGTGTTTTGCCTAGAAATCATCACCTGCTATGCTTGTTGCATGGAGATAGAATTTGATATAGACCACGTTGGAGAAATTTAATGTGTAGTTGATAAAACAAGCGTTAAGAATTGGAAACTTGCTTAAAATAAAACATTCATTTAAAGACATAGTAGGGCACAGTCATGAAGTAGGAATCGTAATTCCTGGGATATAGCCCTAGATATAGTACAAATTTGCTGAAGAGAAATAACTGCAATTCTGATCAGCAACACCAAGAATTCACACACCTACTCCTCATTTATTGACTATTTCTTTATGACATATTTCATGTTTACAAAAATGGTAAATTAATTTACTGTATTTCACATTAACACCACACATCTGGCTGTAATAAACACTGAAGTGTGAGGTAAGAGTAATGTTGCCAATGATGATTCAGGTTATGTGTCAACTTGGCTGAGACATGTGATGCAAAGTAGCTTGTCAGTTATCTAGTGATATAATTTGGCAGTTACATAATGATGTAATTTGGTAATTATTAATTGATGTTATTATCCTCCACTATGTGATCTGACATAATCATTCTCTATAATGATCTGATCTTTGAAACCTAGTTATGTTGATATATATGGCACCAATGTTAATTATACATTCAAAACAGTGTGTCCTAGGCATGCTCTATTGTCTCTCTGAATTTGGAATATCTGCATTTCCTAGGCAGTTTTGCCTTTTATGTTTCACAATCATAGCTGTAACTATAATTATTTCATCCACTGAAGGACATTTAAACTAATATTAACCATTACATTACTTGTGCTGCCTGTCTTAGATAGAATAATGAGCCAATCAGGGAGAACTAGATGTAGTGACTATAGAGTTTGTAGTAATAATCACAGATCAAAGTGACTTAATGTAGGTACAAAATGAATCGATAACAACATGGTAACAAACCTGTATTAAACACTGTATAACGATAAGGAGGCTCCTTAGAGGCAAAGATGGTGCACATTTCTCTTAAAATACATTAGACATATTTTCAGAAGAGGCAGTCCTTGGAAAAAGACATCATACTGGGAAAGATGTAGGGTTAGAGAGAGGAGGACTCACAAATAAATTGATACAGTGACAGTCACAATGGGCTCAGGCATATTGGAGATCGCGGGGATAGTGCAAGAAAAGTCAAGTCTCAGATCTGTTGTAGTCAACTTGATGGTACCTGCCAACAGTAACTACATTTACTGATTAAAAGAACTCTGATAGCATATATTGTTGTGTGTTGGACTATTAGCCAAGAGGTCGGTGCTTGAATTCCATCAGCTGCTCCATAGGAAAGAGATGGGCAGTCTCCTCCTAGAAAGATTTCCAGCCTTGAGGACCAATGAAGGATCTCTATGCAACAGCACTGATGAAGGAGGGGGTTTCTTGTTTGGCATATACTATACTATAAACATTATTTAAAGAAATCTCTCTCTAATATCAACACAACTGTATTCCATGGGTACTGTTTTAGATGAGATTGGGCATGTTTATGGTGGTATGGCTATAGATCCTATGTACGATTTTAATCAACACTTTGCCTCAGCTTAGAGAAATTAAATCACTCACTCACTCTCATTGCCTTCAGGTTGGACGTGATTTGTAGCTGACCCTTTACTGGGTTTTCAGAGACTGTAAATCACACAGGGGGAGACAGCCCATCTTTCTCCTGCAGAATAGCTGGTGGATTTGAACAGCTTACCTTTAGGTTGAGTATACCAAGGACTGCTAAGAAAATGAACAGGTTTATCCTGGAGAGGGTGAAGCCAGGCTGTTCCTTGGAGGCAAGGATTCTGAAGTTTCATCTGACATACTATGGGCATGTTGCGAGGAGGGACCAGTCCTTGGAGAGGACGTCATGCTTGGGAGCGTGGATGGCCAGCGCAGGAGAGGAAGACGCTCAATGAGATGAATTGATTCAGTGACTGGGGTAATGAGGGTAGGTGTGTCTGAGACAGTGAGATTGGATAGGGCAGTGTTTATGGCTGTTGTATGTAGGGTCACTATGAGTTGCAGGCACGTAATAACCACCACTACGATCACCACCACTTTTAGGTTAGTAGCATGATGCCTTATGTATTAGGGCTACCAGAGAAATATGAATTAGTTTCTATGAAGTCATATAAGTCATGGTCAGGAGTGAAGTAAGAATTTGCACTGAGATATTTTGACTCAGAGCCCACATCCTAACTAAGGAGAATAAAAAAAATGGCAAGCAACATAGACACCAAGCAGCTTTTAGTTTCTTGGTCTTATTTGTCATTAAAGGTGTGTGTTTATGTTTCTAATGTATATTTTATTCCCTGTAGACTTTCTGTACCTTTTTTACATGAATTAAGTTTATCTCTAAATAAAAAGAACTTTTATAATCTTTCTTCTTTTATCTGCATTGGTAAATGCAAAATGCCATATAACAAGATATCATTGTGTCAGAACTCACTCACAGCTGATCCTCCACTGGATTTTCAAGTCTATAAATTACATAAAAAGAGATTGCCCACCTTTCTTTCTTTGAGCCACTGGAGAATTCAAACTTCCAGAAAGGCAATTAGCAGTAGTAGTGAAATTCACTATGTTTGAGGCCATCAGAGATGTGTTAAAATGTTGAGAAGCCAAAGAGTAGTGAGCACAGAGAATGCAATGAGGTTTACCAGTATACTGTTGAAGTTATTACATGGTATGCAAAATACCAGCTAGAAATAGGGTCTAATTTTAACAAGGCATTGGTAAATCAAGAGATCTAAACAACAGAAATAATGCAAAGATGGAGAGATTAAGCACCTTTTGTATTATAATCATAGAAATTCCAAGACTAGATGTTATCTTTAGAGGTCTAGAGTTAGGTGAGAGCAAAATATCAAATGTAAGGCTTATCCAGGAAATAAGGCCCTGCTTTTATTTGATGCTTTATTCAAAATATGTTGAAAAGCACTCTTGATATATGATACAGAAAAATATATTTTATCTGAGTAATTTTTAAATTATAAGTAGCTTATTAATTGCAAGTATGTGTTTTCAATAACATAAATAAATAGCAACTACATATTCAGAGTTCACTAGATGAAATGCACGGGATTGAAAAAAGCTCAATCTATGGAATAGAGAGCTCTGGTGTCCTAATGGTCAGGAGCTGCACTACCAACCCAAAGTGACAGAACACAATTTGAAGCCATCAGCTTCTCCACAGGAGAAGGATGGACAATCTCTTCCTGTATGATTGACTTATTGCCGCTGAAAACTCACTGGAGGGTAATCTATGAATCAGTTCTGATTCAATATGAAAACAACAACATATCTAGGGCAAGAGATAACTTTGTCTTTCGATGTCATCAGAGGCAGCTCTGGAACAGACCATCAGTTGCTTATATGCAAGATCAATTTGAATCTGAATAAAATAAAAACATGTCCGTAAGAGCTAGTATATGATCTTGAATTTATTCCATGTGAATTTAGAAAGCACCTCAAGAACAGATTTGATGCATTGAACCCAAAGAACCAAAGATAGTAAAGTTCTGGGATGACTTAAAGGGCATCATATATGAATAAAGCAAAATGAAATTAAAAAGAAAGACAAGACCAAGATGGATATTGGGAAAAACAGTGACTCTTACTCTAGAACATACAGAAGATAAAGGGAAGTGAATAAATGATGAAATAAGAGAGCAAAACAGAGAATGTTGAAGGGTGACTCAAGAAGGCAAGCCAAACTATTCTAACGAAATGAGCAAAGGTCTGGAGTTAGGAAACCAAAAAAGAAGAAAATGTTAGCTATTTTCAAGTCAAAAGAACAGAAGAAAAAACTGAAGCCTTGAGTTGCAATTTATTAAAAGATTCTATGGGTAAGATTGGAAGCAGTAGTGGCATCTACTTCCTAAACAACATGCCTCTGGAAACTATGAACTTTGATAAGTGTTGATAGCTGTAGAGGGGCTTCAGGCCTTTTGTTCATAGGGTCACTATGAGTTATGCTCTACTAGAAGGCAATCAACAACAACAACAACAACACTACTGGTAAGATGTTAAATAACTCAGGAAGCATCAAGTAAAGATGTCAGGAATACACTGAGTTATTGTATTGACCACTATTGGTTAATGTTCAATCATTTCAAGAGGTAGCACTGTATTGAAGGAAGATGTCCAAGCTTCACCGAAGGCACTGGCAAAAAACCAGGACTCATGAATTGATAGAATACCAATAGAAATATTTTAGCAAATGAGCACAGCCTTGCAAGTGCTCTCTCACCTGTGCCAAGAAATCTGGAAGACAGCTACATGGTCAGCTGCCTGGAAGAGATTGATATCCGTGACCATACCAAAGAAGGCTGATCCAATAGACTACAGAAATTATCAAACAACATCAGTGCTATCATTCCCAAATAACATCAGGCTGAGTGGCAAGAAGCTGTGCTGCGATCCCAAAGGTATGTGGTTTGAATCCACAACCTTCTTTGTGGAAGAAGGATGGAGAATGTCCTCCCAAATAATTTACTGCCTCTGAAAACCCACTGGAGGGTCAGCTATGAGTTGGTTTGGACTCAACTTCACATGACAACAACAACAACATGACAGTACACACTGGGGAACTGTCATAAATCCACATTTAGGAGAGAATGTAAATGAGGGATATCATTAGGATCTTGGTTGAAAACAAAGAATACCAGAATGATGTTCATCTTTGATTTATTGACTATGTAAAGGCCTTCAACTGTGAAGAATGGGAATTCCAAAACTGTGGTGCAGTAGAGTAATTGTTCAAAATGGATGTCCTCGTCACTGGCTTTGAATTCCTCATATGATTGACCAGTTGTCTTTAGGTGATGTTGATTGACTGCAACTCATAGCAACTCTATGAACTACAGTCTGGAATCTGGTCCTAGCATGTACCATCTTCGTGATCTTTGACATACTTCTGCTCGTTGTTCAGTCACATGGTCTTCTTTTCTGTGACCTTCTCTACCTTTCTAGCGTGATGTCTTTTTCTAAGGACTGATCATTCCTGGAAACATATCTGAACTGAGACCAAGTTTTATCATCCTTACCTCTAAGGAACACTCTAGTTGTAATTTCTCCAGGACAGATTTGTTTGTTCTTTTGACACTCCATGGGTCATTTGGTACTCTTCTCCAACACCACCATTCAAAGGCTTTGTTATCTATTTGGTTATTCTTATTCACTGCCCAACTTTCAGATGCATATGAAGCAATTAAAAATACCATGGACAAGCTCTGGTGGTATAGTACGTTACATGTTATAATGCTAACCAAAAGGTCAGCTGTTCAAAAATACCATCGATTGGACCAACTGCCTTTAGTTTTTAAACAGATATCATTGGTTTTTAGCATTTTGGAGAGTTCCTTGGCAACAGATTCTCCCAATCCTGGGAAAATCTTTTCCACATCTTTTGATTTCTTGATTGCTGCTGCCATGGATACTGGTTGTGGATACAAGTATAACAAAATCATTGACAACTTCAGTCTTTTTTTTCCAACTATGATTATGCTGTTGTTGTTTTGCATCTATATATCCTCCCATAAACATATGTGGCTGAGTAATTATTATTAGGTGCGGTCCAACTGAGTACAACTAATAGTGACTCTATGAGCAACAGATCTGAACGCTGTTCTATCCTGTGCCATCCTCATCCTTTCTGACACACTTGAGCTCATTGCTGCAGTCACTGTGTCAACCTACCTTGTTGAAGGTCTTCTTCTCTTTTACTGAAACTTCACTATTCCAAGCATGATGTCCCCTTCCAAAGAATAGCTTCTAGCAACATGCACAAAACATGAGAGACAAAGCTTTATCACCTTTGCCTCCAATGAGCACTCTGGCTGCACTTTTTCTAAGACATATTTGTTTGTTCTTTTGACAGTCCATCAGATTTTCAGTACTCCTTTCCAGCTTGAAGGCATGAATTCTTCTTCTTTTATCCTTATTCATTGTCTAGGTCTCAGATGCATTACACGTGACTGAAAAGATCATGAATCAGGTGCACCTTCATCCTCAGACTGACATCATTGCACCTCAATAATTTGGAGAGGTCCCTGACTGCAGACTCTCCCAGTGCAATACATCTCTTGATCTCCTGACTGCTGCTTCCAAGTATATTAACTGTGGATTTAAGTAAGATGAAGTCATTGACAGTCAAGTCCTTTCTCTGTTAATTGTGATGTTTCATATTGATCCAGCAGCAAGAATTTGTTTCCTTGATACTGAGATGCAGTCCATATTGAAGCCCACAGTGTTTAACATTCTGCGGCAAGTGTTTCAAGTCCTCCTCACTTTCAGAAACCAGGGTTGTGTCATCTGCATAACGAAGGTTATTGATGAATATTCCACCAATCCTGATTGCACATTTTTCTTCATAGAGTCCAGCTTCTTGAGTAATTTGTTCAGTGTAAAGATTAAGTAGATATGGAGGAAAGATAGAATCCTGATGCACACTTTCCTCCAATTTTAAACCTTCTTTAAACTTTCAAATTTCTGTATGAGTAGAAGCCCATAAGTATCTTAGATTATGTCTAACAATCTCTGAAGACCCCAGATATTGTTACTATCTTGAGATGTTAAGCATATGAACTGTATTATGCCAATTAACTGTTTTCTAATGGAACAATGGTTCTAAGCCTTCAAGAAAAAAAACCCATAAGGTGTTTAGTTTTGTCTAAGAAATATTCATCACTCTATACCCTATGACAGAGTTATATTATGAAGCAAAATAATTTTTGTGTTGTCATTGTATACCATAGAGTCAGAACCGACCCTCAGCTCGCCATTTGGGGGGTTTTCAGAGGCAGTTAATTGCACAGGATGAGATTGCCCATCTTTCTCCTGTGGAGCAGCTGGTGGCCTCAAATTGTATGACTTTGGGATTGCAGAGCAGCTTCTTCTTACCCAACTAGAAAATTTTTGTGATGATTTGAAAAAATATAATGCATAGAAATTGACCTTAAAGTTTTATTGTAAATAATTAGATACAGCTCTAATGTTGTTGTTGTTGTTGTTGTTATGTGCTGCCGAGTTGCTTGCGACTCATAGCGACCCTGTGTACAACAGCCTTAAACTCTGCTCTGTCCTGTGCCAATCTCACTGTCTCCAACACACTCATCCATATTGGCCTAGTCACCAAATTAATCCGTCTCCCAGAGGGCCTTCCCCTCCTGCGCCTGCCCTCCACCCTCCCAAGCATGGTGTCCCTCTCCAAGGAACGATCTTCAGAATTTTAAAAGAAAAAAAATCACAAGAAATGGAGAGACCAGTTACTTAACTACTGCAGATTCAACCTACTGTTGGCTGAGTATTTAACTGTCTGATATTTAGTTCATCTAATACCTAACTCAGAACAACTTAACTCATTGCTGTGAGTTGAAACTGAGTACTCAGACTTTAAATCCCATGAAAGGGGATTTGCCCATTTCCTCCCCAGGGAGTAACAGGTAGATTTAAACCACTCACCTTTGTGTTGGCAACGCAATTCCCTACCTCCTAGGCCACTAGAGTTCTTGTCTAATACTAGAGGTTGCAAACTAATGGCTAATGTGCTAACTTCATTTGACAAATCTGCTTATTTTGTTTATATGGCTCAGTGTTTTTAAGAGCCTATTATTAGATATATAAAACTGAGTCTATAAAGTTAAAAGTTAAGTTAGTCTGCTGAATGTTAAGAAAGGAATATGAATTTGCTATGTCATGTTTGACCAGAAAGAGTTATGTTTGCTGTGTGTGAGGTGAGATAAGAATGGAGTGCCATGATGTTTAGGATATTGTTAGAAATATAGAATGAAATTTAGGTTTGGGATGTTAGAAGTAATTAAGCAAATGTGTGTTAGTGCTAAGAGTATATTGTAAAATACAGAATGGTAAAATGGAAAATGTTAGAAATTGTTAAGAAAGTGTGTCTCAGTGTTAAGAACACATTGTTAGGCATATATAATGAAGCTTAGAATGTGAAAAGTTTAGAAGTGAGTAGTAAATAGTGTGTGTCAGATAAGATATGGCTAAGAGGAAAATTTTCTGAACACCCTCAGTCTAAACCGTATCAGGCCCAGAGACTAATGTTAATATAAAAATCCCGTGTTTGGGCTAGGGATTAAATGTTAACTAAAGATTTCATATTGTTTTTGCCCAGAAAATGAATGTGTTAATCAGAAATGCTAAAAATTAAATCTATCTAAAGGTCCACTGTGCTAGTCTTGAAATGAAACATCCCAATTTTGATTGGCCACCTGAGAGGTACCCAAACTATATGAGGTGTTTATCAGGAGAAGGAACATCTCAATTCTGATTGTGAAACCCTGATTTTGAGAGACTTGCACTTTGGTTACTCCCTGCATGAAATAATGACATAAGATCTGACCCTCTGGATGCAAAAAATCAAAGGCATCAGAAAGAGAACGGACCACCTGGCTGTCAGACATCTCTCCATTCTCTGCAGCATCCTCTGCTGGATTTCTCAATGAACAGTCCCTGTGATGAGCATTCTACTTGTTTGAATGCGACCTATAAATAGTTGCGGGGCCTAGCTTGCCTCTGGAAACCCTATGGGCCTGGAGAAAGGATGAAAGTTACACAGGTGTCCAGGTCTTTCATTCATAGGGTCGCTATGAGTCGCCTCCAACTCAATGGCACTTAACAACAACAATGACAACGACAATAACAACAGCAGCATAGAGATCGGTTGGACTACTGGACAGTCACATAGTGGGTGACTCTAATTCGCAGCCCTCTGGCCTGCCTTTACTTGTTTTTGGTGAAGCATTCTTCTAGGTCATGTAACCCTGGTATGCCCACTTGCTGTACAGAGGTAACTTGTGGCTGCTGTGAAGCCGAACACTGTGACATGGATGAGTCAAATACGAGAATGGTTACTCATGGTGAACAGTGTTTGGTGGAGTTCCCTGACTAAAACAAGCTTGGAAGCAGGAGTGGCATCCACTTCCATAATAGCTTGCCTCTGGAAACCCTGTGAACCTGGAGAAAGGACGAAAGTTGCACAGGAGTCCAGGTCTTTCGTTCATAGGGTCACTATGAGTTGCCTCTGACTTGATAGCACTTAACAACAACAACAACAGGCCTAATTATTTGGATATTGATTTTGATTGATAAGATTTGAATTGGCTTTTTAAAAAAAAATACTGGTTTATTTACAAAGTTTGAATACATTGTTTTTCATATCAGATCTTTCCCACTTGCTTCACCCACTCCTCCATCCACCAATCAATTGGGTTACTCTATGATTAACTAACCCTGACCCCGTCCATCCTCATCCCTCTGCTCCCCCTCAATCCCCCACCTTTAATCCTCATACTTATTCTACAATAATGGCCTTATACAATATTTGTCCTTACGGGATTGAGTTAGTTCACTCAGCATAATGCTCTCCAGTCCCTCCCTTGTTAGGTAGTAATTGAAAAATCATTGCTTCTGCATGCTGCATAATATTCCATTGTGTGAATGCACTGCAATTGGGTTTTGGGCTATTTCCATATTCTTGTTATGGTGAATAACACAGTTCTAAACATTGGTGTCTAAGTCAACGTTTATGCCTCTGTTCACATTTTCTCAGGGTATATTCCAAGCTAGGAAGAAAGATTGGCAATCCATTTCTGAAATAGCAGGCCTCTGAAAACCTTATATACAACAGAACACATTTAGATAACAGAAACGGCAAAGGAGGTTGAGTTTTCAAGTATGGAAATAAAATGGAAGAGGAACAATTGTAAGCAGACACTGGTGATAGAGACATGGAATGTGAGAACCATGAATGTAGGAAAATTAGATTTTGTTAAGGAAGAAATGGAACGCATAAATATTGACATACTAGGCATTGGTGAGATGAGATGGACTGGCATGGGGCATTTTGAGTCGGATGACCGTATGATATATTACTCTGGAGATGGAAAGGTGAGGAAAAATGGAGTTGCTTTCATAGTTAAAAAAGTCATTGCTAGATCCATCTTGAAGTACAATATAGTCAGTGACAGGATAATATCTATATGCATACAAGGAAGTCCAGTAAATACCACTATCATTCAAATATATGCACCAACAACCAGAGCCAAGGAAGAGGAGATAGAAGATTTTTACCAGCTTTTACAATCGGAGATTGATCGAAAATGCAATCAAGATGCATTGATAATAATGGGTGACTGGAATGCAAAAGTCAGGAATGAAGAAGATTCAGTAGTTGGAAAACATGGACTAGGTGACAGAAATGGAGCTGGAGAGAGAATGACTGTATTTTGCACAATCAATGACTTATTCATAGCAAATACATTTTTTAAGAGACATAAACGCAGGTTATATACCTGGATTTCACCTGATGGTATGCATAGGAATCATATCGATTACATCTGTGGAAAGAACCGCTGGAGAAGCTCAATATCAGCTGTGAAAACTAGGCCAGGAGCTGACTGTGGAACACATAACAACAACAACAACAACAACAATATTCCAAGCAGTGGAATACCTGGATCATATGGAATTTCTATGTTCAGCTTTTTGAGAAAATGCCAAACTGCCTTCCAGAGTGGTTATACCATTTTACATTCCCACCAACAATGTATGCGTTCTTATCTCTCCACATCCTCTCCAACATGTATTATTTGCTGTCCTGTTAAATTTAACCAGTGCTACTGGAGTGAGAGGGTATGCATTAAAAACTTTTTCTAAAGAGTGAAAAGAAAACCTACTGACAGGGAAAACCACATTTGACAATACCATTTCAAACAAGGGTTTCATATCAAAAGTTTATAAACTCCTTTAGGGCCTCCATAAGAAAAAGACTGATGACACAATTACAAAATGGACAAGAGACAAGAAGACTTTCACAGAGGAAGCTATTCAGATGGCCAACAGATGCAAGAAGACATGCTCAAAATCACTGGCATTAAGAGAGGTCTTATATAATATTTGTCCTTATGGGGCTGAGTTAGTTCACTTAGCATGATGCTAAATTAAAACCACAAAGGTTTGAATTGCATTTAATTCTTTTTGGAATGCTTTAATGTGAAATTATAAAATGGGCTTCAGACCCCATGGCCCCAAGTCAAGAGTATGACTTGCAATTTTAATACTTTTTGTCAGTGTCATAAGCCTGTGCAATAGAATTGTTTGCAATAAAAATCTGGATTATACTGTGAGTTTTAAGAATTGGGTTGTTTTGAGTAAAAATTTGAAATCTAGGCTTGGAAAACGTGAAGATCTTCCAAAGACTGAGCCAAATTCCATTAAAGAATGGTTTGGGGGTGGGGGTGGGAAGAATGGTTGGAACAGAACAGCAATTGTATTGCTAACTTGTATTCCTTGTTTTATACTAATTTCCATCTGCTCCCTATAATCATTTACATTTCCTTTCTAAGGTTTTTGTTTTGCCACTGAGATATACTCCAGTAATTTAACTTCTTTCCTACAGGACAGTTTGAATAGAAAGCTGTGTCTGTGTATGTGGCCAGGGCAGAGGGCAAGATTTGAATGTGTGATGACCAATGGAATATCCTGAGAGAGAGCATAAATTTAGTTAAGAAGAGACCTTTTGAAACTAAAATGTAAACAAACTATAGTTATAAGTCTTTTTTAGTTGAAATGTATTTATAAAAGAGCTTTGGTGGTGTAGTGTGCTATGACTTGTTCTACTAACAGAAAGGTCAGTAGTTCAAATTTACCAGCTGCTGTATAGGAGAAACATAAACAGTCACTTTGCCTCAAGATTCACAGCCTGGGATAAAATGATAATTACATATTTACATTTGTTTAAATATATTGATAAGATTTTTAAATTATTGGCTGACGTTTAAACACTTAGGTGTTCAGATTGAGTAGCCAGTAACTACACTGAGACAGGGACTGCAAGGTAATAATTTATTGGTTGCTTTGCTTTCCTTGCTACTTTCTTCAGTTTACCATGTTATGGGTTCCTTGCCTGGAAAGACTGAAATTTGCAGGACTGATTTTTCTAGTGCCATAACAAAAAAGATTAGCAGTAACAGTTTTCTAAAATATATGTTTCCTACCAGAGGCCATCTTCTCAGCCCATTTCCTTTAACACTATCTGGAAAGGATCTGATAAGCTTTATTCTACTTACACGGGTCAAAGGTCATTGTCTTCCACTCCACTATGCTGCCAGCAACAAAGGCAGCGGTATGTTATCACCAACATGCAGGAAGATGTGGAGTTAAACAGAGCACAAATACAGGAAAAGTGTCAGGCGGGTTAAAAGCTGGTAGAGCTGGCCTAGGGGAGTATTATGCTAATAATATTACAGATAGAGTTGGAGATAAGTGATTAGTTTTGGCAGAAAATACTAAGAAAATTTTAAACATGAAAAGCATATAAAAAGTCACTTTTACCTTTTTAAAAATGGTAACTTGCATTTTTAAATAGAAAATTTATAGTTAAATTTAAAACAATTATGTTAAAAAGGACTATTTATCAAACATATAATCAGAAATTTCTTAGTAATTTAAAAATTGTTCTCCCTGTTTTGTACAAAAAATCTTGCTGTGAGCTTTTATTTCAATGGGAAAGGAATTCTCCTTCTTTTACTTCAAATTTTTCCATAATAATTTATGCCTTTTGAAAATTAGAGAACTCATTTTACTCAGGGGTTTTATTTTGTTTGTTCCAATTGGGTATACATCTGATTTTAAAGAGTTTCCTGAATCATCATAGCTAAAGTTTACCAATTAGCTTTTATGTGACACAGTGAGCCAGTTTAAAAAAAAAGAGATTTAAAAAGTTTTATTTAATTGTGCCCAAATTCCTAATACAAATGATTAAAAATTATTAAAATATATTATAAAACTTCTAAAGAGGAGAAATCTCTTCTACTTCTGCTTTCTTTTGTCTTCCTTATGCTCCAGTGCAATTCTCAGCATGTCTCCTTATATCCATTTTGGTCTTGTCTTTCTTCTCTGTCTCTTTGAAAGGAGAATGACTTTTTGCTTTCCTCCTGAAAGATATCCTTGATGTCATGCCACAACTCATTTGATCTTCAATCATTAGTGTTTAATGCCTCAAACTTATTCTTGAGCTGATGTTTAACTTCAGGTGGAATAGACTCAAGGTCATGTTTTGGTTCTTGTGAACTTACTCTAATTTTCTTCAAATTCAATTTGAACTTGTACATGACTAATTGATAGGACGTTCGTTCTAATTAACACCTGACCTGGTTTTGACTGCTGATATTGAGCTTCTCCAATGATTCTTTTCACAGATATAGCCAGTCTGATTCATGTGAAGTCTGTTAGGTGATGTCCACGTGTATAGTGGCCATTAATGTTTGTTAAGAAAAGATATTTGCAATGACTAAATCACTGAATGTACAAATTCAATCATTCAAATGCCAGCCTCAATTCTGTCACTAAGTTTGTACTTTCTATCATTCTTTCTTCATTGTTTCTGACTTCTGTATTCCAGTCACCAATTAAATACATCTTGATTACATGCTTGGTTAATTTTGGACTGTAAAAGTTACTAGAAATACTCAATTTCCTCATCTTTGACTTTAGCTGTTGGCAAATCTATTTGAATAAAAGTTGCATTAACTTCATACACATGTAGGTAGTATGTTATCATGCAGAACATTGTACCTCAGGATAGAGCTTGAAATGATCTTTAAAACATTGCCTCAAATGACGGCAAATGTGTTTCTAAGTATGGCCATCAATTTAAAAAGTGTGCGGTAAAGTGTTAAACTATGAATGCAACACCATTGTTCTTCAATTTTTCATTCCTGGAGTAGTAGATCATATGATTGTCTGATTCAAAGTGGCTAATGTCAATCCACTTTAGCTTGCTAATGCCTAGAATGTGGACCTGTATGTGTTCCATTTAATTTTTGACTACTTCAAGTTTTCCAAAGCTAATACTTTGTCCATTTCATGTTCTAATTATTAATGGATTTTTGCAGTGATTTATCCTCATTTTTTAGTGACTTTAAATGTGAGCTCTACCTCTGGTACTATAGCTACCCATGTTCCTCAGGTTTTCAACAGTGTGTTATTTTGGAAGTGAATGGTCTGCCCTGCTTCCTAGTCTGTCTTAAACCTAGAAGACCAAGAAGCTGTTGTCCCAACAGAGGAAGGGAACAGTGTATGGTATTAAGTCAAGAAAGGTTTGCATCAGGGCTGTATCCTTTCTTCATATCATTCAATCTGTGTACTAACCAAATCATTGGAGAAATTGAACTCTGTGAAGAAAAATGTGGCATCAGAATCAGAGGAAAACTCATCAACAACCTGTATTATGGAGATGACAACCTTGCTTACAGAAAGTGAGGAGGATTTGAAATGCTTGCTGTAGAAGATCAAAGACTATAATCAATATGGATTATCTCTCAATATCAGGAAGATAAAAATTCTTACCACTGGGCCAATTGGTAACATCATAATAGTTGGAGAAAAGATTGAAATTGTCAATGATTTCATCTTACTTAGGTCCATAACCAACACCCTTGTTACTACTGATAGTCAAGAAATCAAAAGATACATTACACTGTGAAAGTCTGCTGTCAGGGACCTCTCCTAATTGAAGAAAAAGCCTTTTAGTCTTTGATCTTCTGAAACAAAAGCTTCAAATCCTTCTCACTTTCAGCAAGCAAGGTTGTTTCATCTGCATAGTGCAAATGGTTAATGAGTATTCCTCCAATCTTGATGCCACATTCTTCTTCATAGAGTCTAGCTTTTCTTCAATAATTTACACAGAGTTCAGATTGAATAGGTGTGGAGAAATGATATAACCCTAATGCATGCCTTTCTTAATGTAAAACTATGTAGTGTTCCCTTGCTCTGTTCACAGAACAGCTGCTTGATCTAGGTATATGTTTCACATGAGCACAATTAAGTGTTCTGGGACACCCACTCTTCTCAATGTTAGCCATAATTTGATATGATCCACAAAGTCAAATGTCTTTGCATAGTCAAGATAAAGCACAAATAGACATTCTTCTGGTTTCATTTGTGATCCATATAGCAAAAGCAATGATGTCCCTGGTGCCACGGCCTCTTCTAAATGCCTCTTGTACTTCTGGCAGTTCTCTATGTACTATTCTAGCCATTTTTGAATTATCATAAGCAGTATTTTGCTAGCATGTGATACTGTTGATACTGTTTTATAATTTCTACACTTTTGTGTGCTTTATAATAGTTTACCATTTTATACATACATAAAATGTTCTTTCATAACATATTTTCTTTGAAAAATCACAAAAGAGAACTCTGGTAGCTTAGAGAGCCCTGGTGGCTTAGTGCTAAGGAGTTGTATTGCCAATCCAAAGGCAAGCAGCTTGAATTCACCAGTTACTCTGTGGTAGAAAGGATGGGTAATCTCCTTCTGTACACTTTACTGCCTCTTAAAAAAAAAGGACTGGAGAGTCAGCTATGAGTCAGTTCTGTCTTGATGGTACATGACAACAACAACAACAACAACAACTCTCAGAGTTTAAAAATGACAAAAACAAAACCCCCAAACCAAACTTAAATCAAAATCAAACCCTGCTCAGTTTTTATTTAGGAAATTGAGGCTAGGACTATGCTAAGAATGAGAGTATATAATTTAGCTAGTTTACTTCCTTGTTGGAATCAACAGCAAAGAAGAAGAGTCTTTTCTCATTTCATCCCAGATGTTAAAAGACTGTTGAACTTTGGTGTAATGGACTCCAGAGAATCAGTTGGCTGCTAGAGCTGTCCTTGCTTCTGACTTTGTGGAGATCAAGGAAAGCCCTTTCAATGTATCTGAGATCCAGGTCCGGGGTGTCAAGGGGGAGCAGGAGAACACTCTGGCAAAAGTCTCTGGAATTGTGCAATCTCTCACTCTGTATTTTTCCAGCTTTTCCTTCTCAAGATCACATGCTTAAACTGGGCCATGCAGCTGTGTGTGGGTGGAGTGCTCATAGTTAGAGCTCTTAAATCTGAGGGGTGCGGGTCTCTTCATTGCCCCCACTCCTGAGAAACCTAGAAGGAATCCCTTGAGGATGACTGTTTAATATCAAAATGGAGCTTGCCTTTTGTTGGCGTTGAACACAAGTGGTTAGTAGGTATAGTTTGAAAAATTTTATGCTTACTTTGTATAGAAGTCTAATGACAAGGTTATGCTGTTATTTTGTATTTAAGAAAACCCTTAAATTTAGTTGTCAGTTTAAACAACTACATTTAAGCATTTTCTTAAATATAAAAATAAAAGATTCATGCTCACAATGTTATTTTAAAGCTTTATGGATATCTGATTATGGGCATTGTGTTAAAAACGTCAAATGATTTTTGGTTTTTAAATGCATTTTAAAATGTATTTAAACTCATTCTATTTAAAGCCTTTACTCTCTGTTTTTCAATTATACAGTGCTGTTTTCAACATGTTTATAAAACAAAATGGTCTTTTGGGCAAAGCTCTTTTTTTTTTTAAAAAGTGGTGTGAGCGGCTCTGTATAAAGACAAGTAATGTTCTCAGTAGGAAACTGAATCATGAGCAGTCTGTATGCTTGAAGCATAAAGTAAAACCCTGGAGAAGTGCTGGGTAGAAAGAGTAAAGGTGGAAAAGACGACAAACAGGTATAAGGAGGCGATCCTTCTGGAATGGAACTTCATCCGTAGTGTGTGATTTCCAGTCAGGGGATCATAGGATCATGACTGCATGTAAGAAAAATCAGTCTTTCAGCAATGTCAGGATGAATGGAAGATACTGGGATAGAGGCTGGAAGGTAGACTTGGAGGCTACTGACATAGTTCAGGAGAACTGATAGCCTAAGACAGAAACAGAACTGGAAAACTGGAAATTGCTTATGAGGCAGAATTGGTTAGAATTGCTATCTGATTGAACAGCAAGGTATCTAATTGGTACCAAGGAGGTGGAAAAGGGATTTCTGGGTAATTATCAGGTTTCTGTTTGAGAAATCACCATATTAATATTTTCATTAATTACAATGAAGAGTGCAAGGCACGTGACAGGTTTTAAAAGTCATGTTCTTTTGGGAAATATTTTCATCAGTATGAAATAATGAAAGGCATGTTAATAATAACAAAAAGCATGTTGTTAGCCCTTAGTCTGTGCAGAGATCTAGGCTGCAGACACAAATCAGAAAGGTGTTAGGAAATTGGTAATAGGAAAAGTTATTCTTGCAAACTACAGAATCACTGCTGGACAGTACCTATCATGGTCCCAGGAACATTGCTCTCTTGATTTCAATGGCATTATAGGTTAATATTACTAAGTCACTTACCTCCTTTTTCTCCTCCTTCTCCTCTTTTCCTTCTTCATCTTTTTTGGAAAAGCCTTGACAATCAGATTAAAATTTTTATATATAGTGATGCTTTTGAGGGCCTTTGGGAGAGCTGGTGGCCTCGTTCATAGGGAGTTACACTGCTAACCGAAAGGCCATGCCTCCCTGGAAATTTGAACTCACCAGTTACTTCTAGAACTACAGATAAGCAGTCTCCTCCCTTAAATTGTACAGCTGCAGAAACCCAAGGGAGGGTCAGCATTTGGTTAGTCCCAACTTGATGTCAATGAGTATTGAGTATGAAAGACTTTTGATACAGTGATTAGAATATTTAGATAAGAATAGTAAAAAACTTACTAGGAACATACTTGTTATTCTTTGTTGTCGGATTAATTCCAATTCATATACAACAGAGTAGAACTGCTCCATAAGGTTTCCAAAACTGTGATCATTATGGAAGCAGATTACCACATTTTTGCTCTGCAGAGTAGCTGATGGGTTTCACTTGTCAACATTTGGGTTAACAGCAAGACACTTAATCACTGCGAGGACTCCTTAACAGGATATACGTGCTACTTGTGAAACTGCTATGTTGTTGTTAATGAATATCTTCGAGTTGAAACTGATTGATAGCTGATTCTTCAGCAGGTGTTTTTCGGCAATAAATTGCACATGAGAAGATTGTTCATTTTTCTCCCAAGCAGTAGCTGGTGGATTTGAACAGTGTTACTAGAGCACTAGAGCTCTCTGAAACTGCTGTAACCAAAGTGAATTGGTCTAACAAAATTCTATCATTGTACCTAGAGGCCAAGTTTTACATGTTCTTACAGCATTTCATGATTATTAATGACATATAAGAAAGAAACTAATTCCTACAATTGTTTCTAGAGTGGTGCATAAAGATTGATTTAATTAACTTATTTTATTTAATGTCTTCTTATTTGAAGCTAAGCACTTCACACATAATTAATAACTTTTTTTCTATTTGACCTATTGATGCCAATTCCAAAATGAACCTGAGAGAATGATTTATCTAAATAGATTTACTACTTGAATTTTTAAGGCTATAATAAGTTTGTTTATGTAATACATTTTATAAGGTGCATTCACCTTAATGTCTTCATTAAGTTTAAAATAATTACTCTTTAAACAAGTATTTGTATATTATTTATTAAATGCCAAACCCAGAGATGCTTTACAGAGCTCAGCGTTTAGATGAGCTCTCTCTTCTCACTCTCACAACCTTTGAAAGGTATAAATCCCCCGTACCAAAGACTGATATAATTTTAAATGAATAAGCATTGATGGAATATTAGCTAAAGCTATGCCTTTACATTTACCTTAAATTGACTAGGCTCAGCTGTAGCAGTCTAATGGTTAAGGAGTTGCTCTCCTTAAATTCAAAGACAGGTGGCTTGAATTTATCAGCTGCTCCTGGGGTGAAACTTAGGAAATCTCCTGTCTTGTGATTTGCAGCCCCTGAAAACCTGCTGGAGCCTCACCTATGAGTTGGCTGTGACTTGCTATCAATGACTTTGAGTTTTCTACTTTAAAAAGAAACCCTATAAAGCAGTTAAGGTGTTATTCTTGAGGAAAACAAGGGCAATTCGGAAGAAAGAAAAAGTATGACCCAAGGTATTTCTATTTCATTTCTCCCATAGCTCTATTTGTTGTTGTGTCTCACTGCGTCAATTCTGATTTCGTTAATATCTAATATGTGATGAATGAAACTATCCCTATAGAATTTTTCATATGTAATGTTTATGGGCACAGAAGGAAGATAGGTAATTGGCTCCTGTGCAATTAACAGCCTCTGAAAATCTGCAGAAGGATCAACTAAGAATTTGTTCTGACTTTATGGTACATAACAGCAACCTTTATGTGAGCAAGTCTTTTTCCCTGTGGGAGGGTTGGTGAGTTTGAACCGCTGACTTTTCAATGAGTGCTTAACTGTTGTATAAACAAGGTCCGTGTAGTTTTATTATTAAACAAACCGAACCTATTGCCACTGAGTCAGTTCAGATTCACAGTGGCACATGAGGATCAGAGTTCTTCTCTAGAGGGTTTCCAAGGCTGTAATCTTACAGCTACTGTCTGTCACATCTTTCTCCCATGGAATGGCTGGAGGATTTAAACCTCCAACTCCTCCTCCACAAATAAAATTTATTGTGATAAAAAAAATGAATCTCAGATTTTGTGATTATAAATTCTGTGACCTTTATTCATCATGTTAACGTTACATTTTCTTTTGGAATATATTTGGGTTTTTTGTTTATTTTAATACTGTATATAGTAGATTTCTGATTCTTAATTCAATTTATGTTGTTGCTTATATATTTTTTAAAATAATTTTATTCATTGTTGCACATTTTATTCCCTTCCTCCTTCTCCCAGTCCACTTTGCAATGCACCCCTTGTTCCAATTGTTGTCATACTTATAATATATAATCATATAGTCCTTTCAGAACATTCTTCCCCTCATCTGTTTAAATACAGTATTCATTATCTATCCACTCTTTTCCTTTTCTCCCTTAAACTCCCCATGTCAGTCATATAACAGCATTATTACACAGTATCTGTTCTTTTGTGACTAGGATATTTCACTTAGCGTTATGTCCTCTAGGCTCACCCATGTTGTGTAATGTTTTATGAATTCATTGTTTTTCCAACACTGCATAATATTCCATTGTGTGAATGTGCCATAGCTTTTCTATCCACTCATTTGTTGTTGATGGGTACTTGGGTTGCTTCCATCTCGTTGCTATTATGAATAAAGCCACAGTAAACATGGATGTGTGTATATCTGCTAAAGTCATAGCTCTGGTGTCTCTAGGGTATGATCCATTAGTGGAACTGCTGGGTCAAATAGTATTTATATTTCCAACTTTTTGAGAAAGTACCAGACCACCCTCTATAATAGTAGTGCCATTTTATATTCCCACCAGTAGTTAATAAGAGTTCCACAACTTCACCAACATTTGTTGTTTGCTGCCCTGTGGAACTTTGTTATTATTGCTGTCATGAGATGATATTTTGTGGTTGTTTTGATTTTCATCTCTCTGATAACTAGGAATTTTGAACATTTCATGTGTTTGTTCACCATCTGAATGTCTTCTTTGGTGGAGTGTCTATTCATATCCTGTGCCCATTTTGTGATTGGATTGTTTACATTTTTCTTGTTGAGGTGCTGGAGTAATCTATAAATTCTAGATATAAGTTCCTCATCAGACATGTCATTGCCAAGAATTTTTCCCAGTTTGTGAGTTTCCTAGACATCTCTGTTTTCAAAGGCAAATGTAAGAAGAATGACAGTGATAAAGAATGGAAGCTTGGTAGAATTCAAATGAGTTAATACTCAAATCTAATCACATGGTGACCCTCTGTCCTGCCATCTTTAAAACGAATTTTCGAGGGCATACGTTAATACAAGGGCATTGAATTTCTCCATTTGCTGTCTGCCAGGAGTCCCTCTGGCAAAACAATTCTTCATTTCACAATTCCATGATGAAATAATTTGATGCGACACAAACTTTGGCATGACTTTGTATCCCTGGGGATAATGATGCTGAATAAAATTAAGTTTCAGAAAATTAAAAAAGGCTTGTATGTATTTCTATGACAAGAAGATAAATGATCTGGTGACTAATTGTAAGAATAACTATTTAAATGGGTTTAGTAGGTTGAAAACACATTTAGTGTAACTAGCTTGATCCAAAAGAAATCTTAGCAACTCTAGTAGTTATAAAGATGGATATACAAGAGAGAGCAATTTATTCTTTATATATTAGAGAAATAAAATCATTATTTAGAATTATTTTGGCCTTAAGTCAAAGAAATAAAAATATTCTTATTTATTGCAAAATGCCACTGTTAGGAAACAGGACTTACATGGGGGAAACTAAGAAAAGAAGGGCTAAATACACTGCATTGAATCAGATGAGGGAAAGAACTGTTTAAAAGGAACATATGATTAGGTATTATTTGCATGACAACAGTCCAGAATAAGAGCTGCATAGCAAAGTGGACGGGGGTTGGGGGAGGAAATTGTACAGCAATGAAAGAACTTTTTTTGAAAGAGAAAGTGAACTGGGGGAGTGAGTAGGGAGGAAAATGTGCAGTAATGAATGAATGGAAATCTAGGTTCTCTAGAAACATATGATGAAATCTTAATTAAAAGGAAAAAAGGTAAAACATTTTAAAGCTTTGTTTATTCTCTTAATTTAGATGAAAATAGTAAATAATGGTTACAAAGCAAAACAGTTTTGGGTTTTTTTATAGTGTTTCTAATTTCCAAGCATAAATTTATTTGCATTCTTGATTCCTATAGTGGAAAAAAATTGTGAAGCCTTTGCTTTACAAAGTCATTTGCAATTTAATAATTTCAGTTGTATGGAATTTATTTCCATTTATAACTTTCCATTCAAATTGCTGTCTGTGACTCTGAAAATTGCACTGGAGCGCAGAGAAGCCAAAGCACAAGGAAGAATTCAAGATACTAAAGAGTGAATAGAAGATTTCAAAAGGCGGCACGGGATGACAAAGCAAAATATTACAATGAAATGTGCAAGGAGTTGGAGTCAGAAAATCAAAAGGGCTGAACTTGCCCAGCATTTCTTAAGCTCAAGGAACTGAAGAACAAATTCAAACCTCGCGTTGCTATAATCAAGGATGCTTTCGGCAGAATGTTAAATGATTCAGGTGGAAAGAATATTCTAAGTCACTGTATCGAAAAGAATTGGCAGCCACAGAAGAATTTAATGAAACAACATATGAGCAAGAGGCTATGGTGATGAAAGAAGTAGTTCAGGCTGCTTTGAAGGAAATGACAAAAAAATAAGGCTCCAGGAATAGATGGTATACCAATTGACATATTTCAGCTAACAGATGCCGCCATGGATGTGCTCACCAAGTTGTGCCAAGAAATCTGGATAAAAACCACTTGGCCAACTGACTGGAAGAGATCTATATTTGTTCCCATCCCAAAGAAAGGTGACCCAACAGAGTGTGGAAACTATAGAATAATCTCATTGATTTCACATGCAAGCAAGATTCTACTGAAGATTATCCAAGGACGACTGGAACAGCACATCAGCAGAGAACTGCCAGAAGTCCAGGCTGGGTTTAGAAGGGATCGTGGTACTAGGGATATTGTAGCTGATGTTAGATGGATCTTAGCTGAAAACAGAGAATATCTGAGGAATGTCTATGTGTGTTTCATTGACTATGCAAAGGCATTTGACTGTGTGGATCATAACAAACTGTGGCTGACTCTGAGAAGAATGGGAATCCCAGAACACTTGATTGTTCTAATGCGAAACCTATACTTGGACCAGGAGGCAGTTGTCAGAACAGAGCAAGGGAACACTGCATGGTTCAAAACTGGGAAGGGCCTACGCCAGGGATGCATCCTATCTCCATACCTTTTCAACCTGTATGTAGAACAGATTATCCGGGAGGCTGGGCTCTATGAGGAGAAATGTGGTGTCAGGATTGGTGGAAGATCAACCAATAGTCTGCGTTATGCAGATGACACAACCCTCCTTGCTGAAACTGAGGAGGACCTGAAGCACCTGCTGCAGAGGGTCAAGGACTGCAGCCTTCAATATGGATTGAGGCTCAATGTCAAGAAGACAAAAATTCTCACCACTGGACCAAATGGCAGCATCAGGATGGATGGTGAAGAGATTGAGATTGTACACAGCTTTAGTTTGCTTGACTCCACAGTCAACACTCTTGGCACCAGCAGCCAGGAAATTAAAAGGCACATTGCCATGGGAAAGTCTGCTGTTAGGAACCTCTCCAAAGTACTGAAGAGCAGTGGTATCTCTCTGGAGACTAAGGTGCGACTGATACAGGCCATGGTCTTCGCAATCACTTGTTATGCATCAGAGAGTTGGACAATGACCAAGGAGGATAGAAGGAGAATTGATGCCTTTGAGCTGTGGTGCTGGAGAAGAGTATTGAGAATACCATGGACTGCTAGGAAAAGAAACAGATTCATCCTGGAAAGGGTTAAACTGGGTGGCTCCTTGGAGGCAAGGATTCTGAGGCTCCATCTAACATACTTTGGACATGTTGTGAGGAGAGACCGGTCCTTAGAGAAGGACATCATGCTTGGGAGGGTGGAGGGACAGCACAGAAGGAAAAGGCCCTCTATGAGGTGGATTAGTTCAGTCACTGGAATAATTGGGATGGGTGTGTCAGAAACAGTATGATTGGCACAGGACAGAGCAGATTTAGGGCTGTTGTACATAGGGTCGCTATGACTCGCAAGTGACTCGACGGCACATAACAACAACAACAACAATTTTAATGAACACTTACAGAGTTTGGATTTTCATTCGTTCATTGTTGCCCTTTTTTCTTTATTCCCCTCCCTCTGTTCGCAAAAGAATTTTAAAGCACTTTATCTTTTAGATAAACATCTTCTAAATATAAATATATAGTCTACAAATTTCCCCTGATGTTAATAGTAATAATTATGCCTTATTGAGTATCTACATTGTGTTGGCTGCTGTTTTGCTATTTATATAATATTCTTAGTATTCTTAGGAATTTTTGCTATGAATATTTATATTATATTTTTTATGCTATGCATAGTTCACAAATCAGAAAATTGAGAATTACATAGAAATGAAAAAAAATTGTATGGAGAACTGATCTTAGACATAAATTTGTTTGGTGCCACAGCCTGATATTTGATTCATTATAGTGCAGGAGAAAGGGAACTTTAAGCAATTGTACCCTTTATCAAACCTACTTCTACATATTTCTGTGGCTTCCCAGCCCTCTGGACCGACAGTCCTTCATACCCTATATAAGAGGATCTAATAATCAGAAAGACTGATTGGATCACGATGAAGTGGACAAAAATTTCTGCATTATAAAACATTTGAAATCTTTCCCTTTCTGCTTCTCTACTTGATAGAATTGTATAGTGAGTGCGCCAAGGGTCAACTTGTTTTCTCAACTTTTTATACTACTTTCCCAGAAAGTAAAAAGATTTCAAGCTTCATCTTTTGGATTAGTGTGTTAGTTGTTGTTAAGTGCTGTAGAATCGTAGATGACCCTCATCCATAGCCACTGGTGAGAGTCAGCGCCCAGAGCCATCAGGGACTTTAAGCTCGTTGCCCACTGCTGTGGTGTGGACAGCTGAAACCCAG
>NW_006399751.1:27289710-27294886 GCF_000299155.1 Elephantulus edwardii | reverse complement strand
TTGTCATTCCTCTGTAGCATCTGGTCCCCACTGGACCCTCATCATTTCCTTCACCTGCTCCCCCCACCGACCAAACTGTGCATCTCTGCAACTGCATCCTGGCCCATCCTCACCCTTCTGCCCCCAACCCTCACCTCCTTGTACCCCCAATATGTTTTTCCCAATTAAAAAAATATTTTTTAAAAAAAGATAAAGAATCGTAGATGACCCATAGTGACTCTATGAATGAAAGTCTTGAACTCAAAACTCATCTTTTTCCAAGTTCATAGAGTTTTCGGAGGCAAGCTTTTTTGGAAGTGGATGCCACTCCTTCTTCCAAGCCTATTTTATTTGGGAGATCCACAAAAACCAGGCTGGAGGGCCTAAAAGCCATTTTAAAAAATTATTAATATTAATGAACATTTATAGAGATTTTGGATTTCCATTCATTCATTGTTGCCCTTTTCTCCCTGCCCACCCCTCCCCCCAAGTTCACTCTTCTCTTTGAAAAGTAAAAGAAAAATTCCTTCAATGGTAACCAATTGCCCCCCCAACCCATCTTTTTCGATATGAGGCCAAAATCCAATCAGCTCACAGCCTATTGTGAGCAAGAGCCACACCTTAGTCTCAACCCCCAAACCAGAAAACACACCTTTGCAGAATCTTGCTGTTCCGCTCAACTTCCCACCCTAGAATATAGAAATAATACTGGAGAAAAGTAAGACTATTGCTTGCCATGCTTCTTACTGGCTTTATTCCCAAAAGCAAAGTCTCATGACAATTTTTTTTTTTAAACTTTGATCCATGATCAGGACCAGCAGATAGATTGTGTTGAGAAAGTCTGCAGTCAGGAACCTTTCCAACTTGCTGAGGAAAGGATGATATCATTTTGATGACTAAAGGCCGTGGTCTTTTCAGTCACTTGCTGTGCATTTGAAAGCAGGACAATGAATAAGAATGACAGAAGAATCAAGGCCTTTGAACTGTGATGTTGAAAAAAGGTGCTGATTTTGCTATGAGACTTTATTCCTTGGAGAGAGACATCATGCTTGAGAAGGTGGGAATATGGGACATAAAGGCTCAATGCTGTGGGGGTTTCATCTTCTGACACTGTATCAGGCATTATTCTGCTACTATTCATAGATATTTCACGGGCCTATTATTTCAGTAAATGGTCAACCCTATCCCTTAGCTTATCTTA
Organism: Elephantulus edwardii; assembly: GCF_000299155.1. Taxonomy (NCBI): domain Eukaryota; kingdom Metazoa; phylum Chordata; class Mammalia; order Macroscelidea; family Macroscelididae; genus Elephantulus; species Elephantulus edwardii. Next base: position 27,293,706 of record NW_006399751.1, on the reverse strand, counting down.
GTCTGTCAGCTTTGCTGAAACCTGCCCACTGTGGGTGATATTGCTGTTACTTGAAATACTGGTGTTATAATTCCCAGCATCACAGCAGCATGCAAGCTACCACAGAAAAACAAACTGACAAGTGGTGGTAAAGAAGTTTAGATATTGAAAAAAAATCATGTTAAAAAAGAAAAAAGAGAAAACACACAAAATTAATTTTTTTATAGTCACTAAGTCACAATGGATCTGTCCCAATAAGTCCTTTTAAGAAATATAAATTATGTTTCATACTACATAAGTTGTTTTATTCTAGCTCTTGTTATGTGACATCAAGACGGAGCCAACTCATAGCTGACCTTCCAATAAGTTTTCAAGGCCTATAAATTAAACAGCAAGAGATTGACCACTCTTCTCCCACAAAACATCTGGTGGATTAGAACCATCTTTCTTTGGGCTGACAACTCCTTACCCACTAGGCCACCAGTAGTCTTAAAGGGAACATTTTATTATGAATCTTGTTGCAGTGCTTGTGCAGTATTTGCATTTTGTTTAGTTGTCACAAGAGGGAGTAAGAGATCTACCAAATGCATATTTTCAAATTTTTCAAGTTACATAAAAAGTATCCGTTTGAATTCTATTGAACAACTAATTTTCCCTTTATCTAAAACATTTAGGAACTCATTTACCAGTCTTTGATTTAGACCTTTCACTCCATTATTCCCAAATAACAAAAATCTAAATAATAAAATATTAGAATCTTTACATTTTGTCAAGTGTTTTTAAAAAGGTCTGAAAAGATGGCAAGAAGTTGTGCTGCAATACCAAATGAATGCAGTTCAAGGCCACCATTTTGCTCCCTGGGAAAAGGAAGGGCAATCTCCTCCTGTGCGATTTATTGCCTCTGAACCTCGGCTCCCCCACTTCCCCAAGATCAGCTCATTGAGTTGATTCTGACTGCAGGGTACACAACAACGCATAACTAATATGCCTGTTAGGCATCCATATTTTTTAACGTAAACTATTGAGGTTGTAGGTGTGCTTTATTGGTAATCAATCATGCAACAAAGTGATGAAATACTTTGCGAAATTAAAAAATGACCTTTCAGGAGAAAATCTGAAATTCCTTTTTCTTGAATGTCTGGAGAAGCTCTGATGGCCCGGTGGTAAGAAGCTGTTCTCTAATTCCAAAGGCATGCAGTTCAGATCCACCAGCTTCTTCATGTTAAAAGGATGGGCAGTCTCCTCCTGTGGGATTTACTGCATCTAAATACATGGTGGAGGGTCAGCAGAGTCAGTTCTAACTCTGGCATGCAACAACAACAACAATAGCATGTCATTAAGGGGCTCTAGTGGCTGAGGGGTAAGGAGCTGCTCTGTCAATCCAAAGGCACACGGTTTAAACATACCAGCTGTTCAGAGGGAGAAAGATTTAGTCTCTTCCTGTGCAATTTAAAGTCTCTGAAAACTTACTTGTGGGTTAGCTATGAGTCAGTTCTGAATAACAACAACAGGATTTCTGTAAATTTGAAAATGCAGTGTCTTGTCTTCTGATTTTAATTAAATGAACTATTAAAAGTTGAGTGCTAATGTGCACACACTCAACTCATTTCATATTGCACAGCTCACAACAGTTAAAGTTTAAAACAGCTCCTATGGAAATAATATTTCTTATGTCAGTGTAAGAGTGCTGCCTTTTGTAAAGGTTCTTAAGAAATGAAGATTTATACTATCTCTCCCTTGAAGTGTAAACCTTCTGAAGAAAACATACAGATATTTACTTTTGATAGAATGAATATAATTTCCCCTTAAAATTGCTTCTCGGGTAGAAAAGAAAATGTTGCTCCTTAAGTAGTGATTATTTGAAGTAAGAACTCTCCAAGCTTAATAGTGAATGTTGTTGCATTGGTTGAAACTGACTTGTAGCTGATGTCCCAGTGGGTTTTCAGAGGCAGTAAATGGGCTATTCTTTGCTTTATGAACACAGGAAAGACACTAAAGTGATATTGAAGCTTTTCTTGTCTTACACTGAAGATTGTATTAAATTGTAGACCAGTTCCCTTAATCTGAAATTCTTTCAATATTAATAAAAATAGCAAAATATCTACTGAGTAAATGATGTAGCTTAATATAGAAATTCTTATTTTTTGTTATATATGTAGATATTAAATGGCTTAGATATTTTCTTTTTACTCCTTAGACTTTTAATTTTGGAATAAGATACAGCAACTGCAAAAAAAAAATACTTGCTATTATTTTCAATGCAATAGCTATTGAATGTGTGTCTAACTCCGTACTTCTGGGAATCCTGAAGAAATTCCAGTGCTTCCTCACTCCACCCGCGCCTCCTAAAGTTTCCCACAGTATTTTCAAATTCCCATGTGGTTTCAGCTTATTAAAATATGAATACTATGTGTCATTTCTAATAAAAATTCTAAAGAAATGACTAAATAGCCTCAGAGCAATTAGATCACAGTTATTTTAGATGGAAGAGTACAAGTTACATTTTTATTTTAAATGGTACATCTCTACAATCCCATATTGCTTAGTAAATTGAAAAAACTGCTAGAATTATTTGCTGACAATTTTGTCAGAATTACAAATGTAAACTGTTATTGTTGTTGGAGTTACATGTCATCATGTCACTTTCGACTCACAGAGATCCTATGCACAGTAGCTCTGAACCTTGCCCTATCTTGAGCCAGTCTCACAGTTCTGACACACTGAACTTCATGCCTAGTGTTACTGTATCAATTCATCTCATACAGGGTCTTTCTCTCCTGTGTTTTCCCTCCCCCTTCCAAGCATGATATCTTTTCCCCTGACTGGTTTCTCCTGACAACATGTCTAAAATATGTGAGATGAAGCCTCAAAATCCTTGCCTCCAAGGAGCAATTTGTTTTCACCCTCTCTAAGATTTGTTCTCTTGACAGTCCATAGTATGTTCAGTACTCTTTTCCAGCACCACAACTCAAAGGTATTGATTCTTCTTCTGTCATCCTTAGTCATTGTCCAGCTCTCTGATGCAAAGCAAGTAATTGTGAAGACCATGGCCTGGATCAGGCACAGCTTAGTCTCTAGACTGACATCATTACTCTTCAGCACACTGAAGAAATCCCTGAGACCAAAATTCCCCATTACAATTCCCCTTTTGCTTTCCTAACTGCTAATGCCAAGAGTGTTAATTGGGAAACTGAACAAGCTAAAAATTGTTAATAACCGCAATCTCTTCTCCATCTCTCAGGGTGCTGCCAATTAGCCCAGTGAGGAGAATGGTTGTTTTCTTGATGTTGAACTTCAATTGATATTGAAGACTGCACTGCTTGACCTTCTACAACAAATGCTTTAGTTCCTTTTAAGTTTCCGCAAGCAAGGTTGTGTCATGTGCATAACACAGGTTGTTGATGAGTCTTCCTACAATTCTGATGCCACATTCCTCACTATAAAGTTCACCCTTCCAAATCATCTGTTTCACATGTAGATTGAAAAGGAATGGAGATAGGATACATCCTTGACACACTCCTTTCCGGATTTTGATCCATGCCAGGCTTCCTTGCTCTGTTCTAAATACTGCTTCTTGGTCTGAGCATAGGTTTTGTGTGAGCACTATCAAGTGTTCTGGACTGCCCATTCTTCTCAAAGTTAGCCACAATTTGTTGTTATTCACACAGTCAAATGCCTTTGCATAGTCAATAAAACACAGATTCCTCTGATACTCTCTGCTTTTGGCCAGGATCTATCTGATATTGATTATGATGTCCTTAGTTCCATAGTCTCTTCTAAACCCTGCTTGTATTTCTGGTAGTTTTCTGTCTATATTCTGTTCCAGTTATTTTTAGATGATCTTCAGCAGTACTTTTTGTGTAATATTAGTGATATTGTTTGATCATTTCCACATTCTGTTGGAAATACAAACTGGGTTTAAAAGAGGTTCAGGTAGTAAGGACAATGGGGGTAGGTGTGTCAGAGGCAGTGAGATTGGCTCAGGGCAGAACAGGGTTCAAAGCTATTGTGCATAAG
>NW_006399751.1:27260623-27289117 GCF_000299155.1 Elephantulus edwardii | reverse complement strand
CAATCCACCTCATAGAGGGCCTTCCCCTCCTACGTTGTCCTTCCACCCTCCCAAGCATAATGTCCTTCTCCAAGGACCGGTCTCTCCTCACAACATGTCCAAAGTATGTTAGACGGAGCCTCAGAATCCTTGCCTCCAGGGAGCCGCCTGGTTTAACCGTTTCCAGGATGAATCTGTTTGTTTTTCTAGCAGTCCATGGTACCCTCGATACTCTTCTCCAGCACCACAGTTCAAAGGCGTCAATTCTCCTTCTATCCTCCTTGGTCATTGTTCAACTGCATAACAAGTGATAGCAAAGACCATGGCCTGTATCAGACGCAACTTAGTCTCCAGAGAGACACCATGCAGTCAATTATATATATAGGCAGTTTGTATTTATCTATCTATCTATCTATCTATCTATCTATCTATCTATCTATCGATCTATCGATCTATCGATCTATCGATCTATCGATCGATCTATCGATCGATCTATCGATCTATCGATCTATCTATCATCTTTTTTAAAAAAATAATTATTAATTTCAATGAAAATTTCTGAGACTTTGGGTTTCCATTAATTCATTGTTGCACTTTTCTCCCCTCTCAACTTTCCCCCCGAGTACACTACCCTCTTGGAAAAGTAAAAGAAAAATTCTTTCATTGTTTTACAAGACCTATCCAGGTCCACTCCACTATGCAGCCTTTGCTCTGGACTCCTATCATGACAAAAACACCTAATTACATTTCCCTTTTAAACAGTTTTCTCCCTCATCTGTTTCTATGTAGTATACATTATTGAACCCATCTTTCTCATTCTTCTCCCAACCCTGATGTCAGTCCTGTTTTACAACAGTGGCACCATGCAGTATTTGTTCTTTTGTGACTGAGATACTTCACTCAGCATAATGTCCTCCAGGATCACCCATTTTAAATAATATTGCATGAGTTGCTTGTTTTTCAATGCGGTGTAGTACTCCATTGTGTGAATATACCACAGCTTCTCTATCCATTAGTTTGTTGATGGGCACTTAGGTTGTTTCCAACTCCTTGCTATTGTGAACAAAGCTGCGATAAACATGGGTGTGCATATATCTGCTTAGATGTCAGTTATGGTCTCTTTGGGGTATATTCTCAGTTGTGGAATTGTTGAGTCAAATGGTATCGGTATTTGCAACTTTTTGAGAAAGCGCCATACCACTTTCCACAGTGGTTGCACCATTTTACACTCCCACCAACAGTGTCTGTTCATATCCTATGCCCATTTTTCTATTTGATTATTTACCTTCATCTTGTTATGGTATACATATATAGTCAAGTTGCCTGATATTAAGGTTCACTCCAGCAAATGCTTCACGTCTTCAATTTCAGCAAGCAAGGTTCTGTCATTCATATCTATCTATCTATCTATCTATCTATCTATCTATCTATCTATCTATCTATCTATCTATCTTCTATCATCTATCTATCTATCAATCATCTATCTATCTATCTATCTATCTATCTATCTATCTATCTATCTATCTATCTTTGGGTTAGAATTAATAATTTCGTATCTCACACTGATACACATCTATATATATGTCTTTTTGTATCCGTAAGGTATACCTGGGGATATAAATATAATTTGTTACTTCAGATCATCTTGAATAAATTTTAAAGAGTTTTCATAGGATATTTTTTGGTTCCTAAGTATTGAATATACCATGGACTGCTAGGAGAACAAACAGGTTCATCCTAGAAATGGTGAAATGAGGCTGTTCTTTGGTGACAAAATCTCTGTCTGATATACTTTGGGCATGTTTCAAGGAGTGACAAGTCTTTGGAGAGGGACATTATGCTTGGGAGGGTAGAAGGACAGTTCAAGAAATGAAGAACCTCAATGAGATGGATTGATTCAGTGACTGGGGAAATGGGGGTATATGTGCCAGAGACAATAAGGTTGGCATAGATAGAGCAGGGTTTGGAGCTGATGTACAGAGGTTTGCTATGAATCGCAAGTGACTCGACAGCACATAACAACAATTACAACAAAGTGAAGAAAGTGAAATTTGCAGAAAGCTACCAGGAATACATCTCAACATCAGGAAAACAAAAGTCTTCACAACAGCACCAGCAGTCAACATTATTATAGATGGAGAAAGTATCGAAGCTATCAACTATCTCATCTTGCTTGGATCAACAATTAACATCCTTGGTACTAGCAATGAGGAAATCAGGAGACATATTGCATTGGGCAAGTCCATGGTTAGGGAATCTCTCCAAAATGCTTAAGAGTAATGATTTCAGTTTGAAGACTAATGTGTGCTTGATTAAGGCCATGGTCTACTCAGTCACCTGCTATTCATAAAAAAGCTGAACAATGACTAAGGATGACAGGAGAAAAAATAGATTTAGAGTTGTGGTGCTGGAAAAGAGTACCGGATATCCCATGGACTGCCAAAATAACAAACAGATACATCTTGGGGGGAAAGTGCAACCAGAATGATCCTTGGAAACAAAGATATTGAAACTTTGTCTTTCATACTTAGGACATGCAGTTTGAGGAGGTTATTTGTTGGAGGATCATGCTCAGAAAGATTTAAGGGTCAGCAAAGGATGGAAAGACCTTCAATGATATGGATTAACATGGTGACTTCAGCAATGGGCTCTAGTGTATTAGGGATAATGAAGATGGCACAGGATGTGGTAGGGTTCAGAGCGGCTGTTCCTGTGAATGTCTCTAATCGTACTTGATTTGATAACATCTAACAACAAAACAATAAAAACTGGGAGTAATAAAGAATTCTAGCTGGGTGTTAAAGGAAAGAAGCAAAAAGGTGAAGAACAAACTGCAGGATAAATGTGAAATGGTGGAAATAACTGATATTATTAGTGGCACAATCTATTTAACCTCAGCAGAGACAATGAGACTCAAGATCATCAACTCAAGGCAGATTCCTGTGACATAGGTGTCAGATGTTATAGTGAACAATATAAGTGGCAAAGAATTTACTTGTGGGCTACTTTATAATACAATTGAGAGATAGTAGTCTAATTGGATGGTCTAATGAAATTAAAAAGAGTAACATATTTAAGAATTAAGATAAACAATGATAAGAAATTATTACTGCTTTTTTATGACAGAAATGGAGGAATTGATGATAAGTGTTTCTAACTTGTTTATTAAGTATATTGATAACGGCACCACCAACTGAGACAGAAAAGGTAGGAAACTTTAGAAAAGAAACCATTTTGTATAATATTAAGCCTGTGGAAGTCAAAAGGATGTTCTAAAATCTGTATGCTATCTATGATTTTCAAGAACTTAAAATATATTTTATATTTTTTGCTTTTATTCTCCAATTACATTAAGCAATCTAGAGAAGAATGGCAAAAATTAAATAAGAACAAATGTAAATTATAACTGAAGAGGTCAGATCTCCATTTACCACTCTTAGGAAATCTTCTTAGTCCCTTGGGAATTATTTAACAAACATCATTTATCATATTCTTATTTGTTTATTAAATTATAATTTTATATTATAACCACAGGATAATATTAGTCTATTCTGAATAGCAAAAATTAGTGGGAAAATATACTTTATTGATTATTCCAAGGGACAGAGATCAGATCAGATCAGAGACGTGGCTTCTGCTTTCCTGTCTTTGCCAATAAAAAACCTTTTGCCTTGCTGTCTTATAAAAAGTGGATGGTAATAGTTCCATGGTGGAATTCTTCCCTTCCCTTCCTTCTTATCATACCTCGAGTGTAGTTAATTCATGCCTCCAGGTAGAGGCTTGCATGTTCCTGGGCTGCAGAAAAGGCTCAATGAAGCTTCCTGGCTTAGGAAAAGAACAAAGACTTGACAATTCTGAAAATTAATAATAAAAGTTTAGTGATCATAACTGTCTGATACTATTATGTGAAGGGATTGTCTAAGACCACAGCTAATAACCACAGTACTTTGTTAGTCACATATCTTCACTTGTTTATACAATTTTTAATTAAGTTATATAATCAGCCCGGCATTTGCAATCATTATTTCCTGACACAGACACAGAACTTTTTAGCATTCAACTTGGGTGTTTTTTTTTCAAACTTGTTTTTAGTGACTCCTGTTTAAAATATTTTCATTAAAGCATTTACGTGCTCTGTTAAGCAGCTTTCATTTTATCTTAAGTATTTACTTAAGGATATGTTTGTGAATATTGCTCATATAGTAACTGATTACTCTGTTTTTATCCCACTATATAAAATATTTGGAACATCTTGCTTTTACTCTCAGAAGCACACTGATAATCTAGTTGAAGTTAATTAGTACAGTTGTGAGTTTAAATTTGCGATAGTACCATCTTCCATGTCTTCCTTCCTACCATAGAAATTTCTGTGGAAGAGATTCCTGGTTCCATTTCTGCCATTTGCTTACATACAATCTGTTCCAAGAGGGCACACCCTGTGAGTGTGGAAATAAAACTTTTCTGGGCAGAGATTCCAGTGCAGCAATTATCTTAGATGAGGCTATGGGGTTGCTTGATTTCTCCAGGGAGTTGGGTAATGTGGCTCGAGAGTGCTCCTCTTCTGCCACACTTGCAGCCACACGTGTTCTGGCCGTAGTAATTATCTCACCTCTAACCTTGAGTCCCACGAGCCTTCTAATTCTGACCAATCTCTTAAACTCTGAAAAGATTTTAAGGTACTGGTTTTGGAGAGAGGTTGCATTTTCAACTCTGCCTGTCAGCTGCATGCTGTTGTTGGGTCCCCTGCAGTAAGTTCTGACTCAAAGAGATGCTACGTATAATAGAATGAAGCACCTCTTGGTCCTGTGTCATTCTCACAATCATCTCTTTGCTTGAACCTATTGGCACAGCCACTGTGTCAAAGAGAATCTTACTCTTTTTCATTCTATTTATGTCATGGTTTTTCTTCAGGAACAGATCCCTGGTGAAAAGATGTCAAAATGTATCCCAAACAACTCTTGCCATCCTCACTTCTTCTTCTTTTTTTTTTTAAATTTTATTATTTTTGTGTGAGTGTACCGTCAAATCAGATCTGACTGGTACAGGAGGAGATTGTCCCTCCTTCCCCGGCAGAGCATCTGGTGGATTCGAACCGTGCGCCTCTGGGATTGTAGTTACAGCTCCTTGCCACTAGGCCACCAGAGCTCCCCCACATCCTCACTTCTAAAGAACATTCTGGACAGACTACATTCAAAACAGATTTGTTTCTTCTTCTGGCATTCCATGGTTCGTTTAGTACTCTTTATTAAAATACAAGATAATACAAGAATGCAAGTGCACCATTCTTCCTCAGTCTTCCTTATTCAGTGTTCAGCTTTCTTCAGTTTATGAGACAATTGAAAATGCTATGAGTTGAATAATGAGCACCTTTTTATTTGAAGTGACACCTTTTAATACTTTAAAGAAAACTTTCCTAGCAAATTTGCCCGATACAGTAAACGACTTAATCTTGTAACTGCTGCTTCCCTGAGTATTGATTGTGGATTTAAGTTAAATGAAATGCTTGACTGTTATAGTATTTTCTGTTTATCATGATGTTGCTCATGGATCCAGCAGAGATTTTTGTTTTCTTTATGCTGTGGTATAATCTATATCTAAACTTGTAGCCTTTTGTCTTCATCAGTAAGGCTTCAGGTCTTCTTTGCTTTCAGCAAGAAAAGTGTGCCACCACACAGACCACATATCAAAGATTGTGAATTAGTGTTACTTTAATCCCAACGATCTGATCACCTTCATATAATTCAGTTTTTTAAACTATTTGTTTACACACAGACTGAAGGTATGCAACTTTGAGACATGCTTTTCCTAATTTTTAAACCACATATTATTCCCTTGTTTTGTTTGAACATAACAGTTTCTTAGTGCTTATGTAGGTTCTGTTGTTGTTAGGTGCTGTTATTGCTGGTGCCATGAATATGACTCATAGCGACCCTGTTCAAAGCAGCATTAATCACCATCGCAAGAACATGGAAATAGCCCAAATGTCCAATCACAAACAAATGGATTGAGAAATTATGGTACATTCACATAATGGAATACTATGCAGTACACAGAAGCAGTGATTTTGTAAATTATTACCTAACTTGGGAGGGACAGGAGAGCTTTACGTTCAGTGAATGAACTCAGTCCCACAAGGATAAGTATTGCATAAAACCATTATTGTAGAATGAATATAAGGATCCAATAGAATTGGGAGAGGGTAGAAGCAGAGGGATGAGGAAGTGCGGAGTGGGGAGGAATTAATCATGGGAATGTACAATTTGATGAGTGGGGAGGTGAGACAAATTGAAAGAATCTGTTCTTGAAGACAATGTATTCTAATTTTATAAATAAAGTAGTATAAAAAAAAGAGATCTGAACCCTGTTCTATGCTGCACCATTCTTACACTTCCTGACACACAAGAGCCTGTCGCTGTCAGTTCTCTGGCAACGTAACAGCGACACCCTTATGGGAGTAAGCACGATATACCACTTTGGGAGAGGATCAGAGAGTCAATCCAGCTCAGTTTTATTGGGATAAGCACTGCATTTATATACACGGGAAAACAGGATAGGGTGGGCTTACAGATGTGGGACATGTGGATTGCTTAGGAGAAACTTAGCCTCGTGTGGAACACTCCCAGCTCAACAGACCCGGTAGCTGTCTCAGGTGGCGAGCTTTCTCAAGCCGGTACAGCCAAACACAGGGGAGCTTTCTCTACCCGTATTAAAGGCCGTTGGGAGGCTTGCACTTATCTGGAGCTTAGGCGATCTGTCCTGGCCAGAGGCCTGCCCTTCCTCCCCAACATTCCACAACAAGAGCCTATTGCAGTAGTCACTGTATCAGTCCACCTGGTTGAGGGTCTTCTCCTTCTTTGCTGAACCTCCACCCTTTCCAGTATCATGTCCTTCTTCAAGGAATAGCCCCTCCTAGCAGCATGTCCAAAGTATGAGAGGCTAAGCCTCATTCTTGCCTCCAAAGAGCACTCTTGAGACAATTAAGTGTTCTGGAATTTCCATTCTTTGTAATGTTATCTATTATTTGTTGAAATTGATGAAGCTAAATGACTTTGTGTAGTCAGATAAGTTGCAATAATAATTCTAAAATTGTTGTTATTATTATGTGCCATCGAGTCACCTGTGACCCATAGCAACACTATGTACAGCAGATCTGAAGCTTGCCCTGCCCTGAACCAGTCTCTAAAATAAAAAATTCAAATTGTTAGAGATAATAAGGACTACTCTTTGATTTTATGAGTATAGAAAAGGCAAAGATGTTATACACCATGTTTTTCATTGTACTTATTAACATTTTATTGGACTGAATTAACGAATGTTGCTTCTATATGTACTATGTTATTTAGATCCTACACTTGTAACTAATTCCTCCTTTGTAATTTTTTTACATTTACTAAGACCAGAATTATTCATACCTAAGATTAGCCCTATGAAATAAAGCTACTTATCATGTGATTGGCCATCATTTTTATATTTACTGATGTAAAATGAGCCTTGATTAATGGCAGAGTATATCTGAAAGATATTTACCTATGTTTTACTTACTATGCAATCACACTCGACTGAGTGATGGTCATAAAAAATCAGGGATAATATTGCCGAGAATGAGAATTCCAGAACATGTGATTTTGCTTAAATGGAACCTATCCATAGAACAAGAGACAGTCATTTGAACAGAACAAGAGGCTGCTGTGCATATCAACATATTCTATGTCAATAACAGGATAATACATATAACTATCATTAGCTGAGGGCCTACTATATACTTTGTTTCTTTTAAGACTCAGAAAAAAAAATCTATAGTAAAAAATACACTAGGGAGTTCTGGTGGCCTAGTGGTAAGAATCTGTTTTGTCATACTGAATGCATGTGGTTTGAATCCACTAGCAGCTCCATGGGATAAAGATGGACAATCTCCTCCCATGTGATTAACTGTCTCTGAAACACTTTGGAGGGTCAGCTATGGGTTGGTTCCGACTCGATGGCATACAACAATGACTACAGAGACAATGAAGGCACTAGAATATCAAATACTGTAAATTCAAGACTTGAATTTTTTTTCTTCTTCAGTTCTTTCAACCTGAGAAATACTGAGTCAATTCTTCTGTTTGGATTTTCTAATGCGAAGTTTTTGCAATTTCATTGTAATACTTTATTTTGTATTCTTGAGGTGCTTTTTGAAATATATTCTGGTCATTCATGTCACCATACCTTCTTTTCCCTTTAGCAAATCTGCATTGAAGAGCAAGTTTCAGAGTTTCCTGACATAATTTTGGTCATTTTTTTGTTTCCTGTCTTCTCAGTGGCATTTCTTTCTTCATATGTGATGTTCTAGGTGTTACCACACTACTTGCCTGGTATTCAGTCATTAGTTTTCCATGTACCAAATATACTCTTGAGAGTCAAAGCCATTTTTTTAAATGCATGGTGATTTATTTTTGCAGATTTTTACAGGTGATCCTGTTGAGTTTATCCACAAAACCACTTGATGTTCTTCCACTTTCAATAGCTGTACTTTGATGAGGTTTCTCCCGTCTTTTAAATTCTCAAAATCCTGAATTCTTATGACCAACACATGGCATCTTGGTGTTTTCAAGATTATGCGGTCTCCCCCATAGACTGTACTTCAGAACTTCATTTTGTCACTTATCATCAATAGCATAGGTGTCACTTTCATTCATGTTGATGAACTCTTGACTGACTTCTTCATCTCTAATCTTCTTGTTCTTTGACTTCTTAGTGACATGAACTCGATCATGGATATGATGACCAATAGCCATTTTTTTTCTAACCCAGTATCAGAATCTCTCAAAGTTCTTTTGGTTTCTTGAATTCCTCCTAAAGCCCTAAGAGTTTGAGATGAGGCCTGGAAAACCTTTGGTTGTTCATCTCCTACTAGAGAATAGGTCATAACCAAGGATGGGGAAAAAAAATTAATGTCCATTAGGATCCCATTGAAAGCTGACCAAAATTTATTTGCAATTAATTCCTGCATACTGTTTCACATATTTTACATCATTTGGTCTATTGCCTGAAAAGGACTGATTTCTGTATGAGTCAAGGAATTTTCATCATCATCATCATATGTCATATGACACTGTACATATCTCTTCCAGAAGGTTTAGAAAACCTTCTCATTATCGGTCTCATACTTTTTTGGTGTCCCATAAAAAAAAGTCAGAGAAGAAGGGATCTTCCTCAAAACTGCTGCTCAGCATTCTGCATATCGTGGCTTCCTTGTGAGTGGACACAGACACAGGTGGCCTGGAGATCTATGTCAATCTCCCCGGGAGCACCCTGACCCTGCCTCCCGCCTCCGTCAATACCTCTCGCTTCAAAGCAATTTAATGACTCTCATGAACATGTTTTCATTTTGTCAGCTTCAGGTTGTAGTTTAGGAGTAATTTATAAACTGTTTTGCTGTAGCCTTGGTTTTGTTCTAACTGGTGACATTGCACTTCATCATCTTTTTTCTTCTATGTAATTATTGGTTTAATTCCTGTGTATTCCATCTGGTGAGATCTACTCCATCATGGGTTTGAAATTGTGCTGTCTAGAAAAAGTATTTACAAGGGGTAATATGTTGGTTTTGCAAAACTCAATCATGTGCTCTCTGTATAAGTTCTATCATTACTTTTGTGAAATAATTCTCGGTCTGATGGCAAAGAATATCAGAATGATATTTACCTGTATTTTATTGATTATTTTACTTATTTTCTTGCTTATTATACTTATTATAGTAGAAGACATTATACTGTGTGAATCATAACAAATTCTGAAAAATGTTGTGAAGAGTGAGAATCTTAATTGTACCCATATAAAACCTATCCATAGAGCAAGAGGCAGTCATTTGAACAGAATAAGGTACATGGTTTAAGATCAGGAAAGATGTGTACCAATGTTATGTCCTTTCACTATACTTATTACACACACACACACACACACACACACACACACACATTTGCTTGAACAAATAATTCAGATCAATTGGAAGACAAACACAGGATCAGAACTGGAAAAAGATTCATGAACAATGTGTGATATATAGATGACACAATCTTTCTTGCTGAAAGCAAGTAATATTTGAAGCACTTACTAATTAGTATCCAACACTATATCCTTCAATAGGGATTACACATAAACATGAAGAAAACAAAAATCCTCACGATTGGACGAATAAGCAATATGATTAACAGAAAAAGATGAAAGTTATTAAGGATTTAATTTTACTTGGATTCATTATTCAATTATTAATTATTGTGGGGGCAGTAGTCAAGAAAACAAATATGTTGATAAATCTGTTATAAAATTCATCGGAGAAAAGCTAGGAACAACTCTAGAAGTCCTCCTTCACCACATGAACAGACTTACAAGCCTAATGAAAAACGTACAACCAGGAGAGAAAAAAAGAGATGAAGGAACCTTCTAAGAATCAAATCCCTATTGAGCGCATCAAGAACTTCCCCAACAGTGTAAAAAGGAAACTCACAGACTGGGAAAAAATATTTGACAATGACATATCTGATAAAGACTTATATCTAAAAATCTATAGATTACTCCAGAACCTCAACAAGAAAAAAACAATTCCAATCACAAAATGGGCATAGGATATGAATAGACACTTCACCAAAGAAGGCATTCAGATGGCAAGCAAACACATGAAGAAATGTTCAAAATCCCTAGCTAGCAGAGAGGTGAAAATCAAAACAACTATGAGATATCATCTCACCACAGAAATGATAATGAAGTTCAACTGAACAGCAAACAACAAATGCTGATAAGGTTGTGGAGAGATTGGAACTCTTATTCACTGCTGGTGGGAATGTAAAATGGTACAATCACTATGGAAGGCGGCTAGCACTTTCTCAAAAAGTTGGAATTAGAAGTGTCATTTGACCCAGCAATTCAACTACCGGGAGTATACCCTTAGGAAACTAGAACCATATACGCACACCTATGCTTATTGCTGTGTTATTCACAATAGCAGTGAGATGAAAGTAATCCAAGAGCCTGTCAACAAACAGATGGATAGAAAAAAAACTATGGTACATTCACACAGTGGACTATTACACAGCACTGAATAACAAAGAATTAATAAAACATTCAACAACATGGATGAACCTAGAGGACTTTATACTGAGTGATATATCTTAGTTATAAGATGACAAATACTACATAAAACGGCTCTTATAAAATAGGACTAATATGGGAGTTTGGGGGGGAAGAACAGGAAAAGAAGGGAGAGGTAATGAACATCGCATTGAACAGATAATGAGAAGAATGGTCTGAAAGGAATATATGATTAGGTATTATATGTATGACCACAATCTGGAACAAGAGGTGCATTACAAAGTGGATTAGGGAAGGGAATATGGAAGGGAAGGGAAGAAAATGTGCAACAACGAATGACTAAAAACAAAAAGGTGCCACAGAAATGTTAAAAAGAAATAATTTTGAGGACTAATCGCGTAGTAGTTTGAATAGGCTCACATGTGTCTAAAATGTGGATAATGAATAAAGAAGACTGAAGAAGAATTAAATTGTAAGGGTTGGAAAAGAAAGTATTGAGTATACAATAGTTTGCAAGAAATAAACAAGTCTGTCTTAGAAGAAGTAAAGCCAAAATACTTCTTAGGTGTGAGAATGGTAATACTTTGTTTCAAGCACTTATCAAGAACAATCAGTCCATGGAAAATGACATTATGTTTGATAAAGTGGGTCACAGAAGAAGAGGAATGCCTGTCAGTAGATGGATTGACACAATGTTGCCAACACTAGCTTAAACGCAGCAATAATTTTGTGCATGCTGCAGGACAAGGCAGTGTTCTTTCTGTTGGG
The DNA here is from genome assembly GCF_000299155.1 of Elephantulus edwardii. Taxonomy (NCBI): domain Eukaryota; kingdom Metazoa; phylum Chordata; class Mammalia; order Macroscelidea; family Macroscelididae; genus Elephantulus; species Elephantulus edwardii. Next base: position 27,277,303 of record NW_006399751.1, on the reverse strand, counting down.
AAGAGCTGACAAAATGGCACTGAACAACAGCCACATAGATGATCTCATGGTTGAGATAAAGAAGTAGGATACGTTGTGTTTCAATTGTGGTTACTGGAGCCATTCTCTTGGATTTCAACTCTAATTTACTACTAAGAGTCATGTGACGTTCATAAAGTTACTGAGCACCTCCGTGCTTCCATTTCTTCACCTGTAATATATGAAAATAACACTTACTTCACAGGTTTGTTAGGAAGATTAAACAATTTGTTTTTGGGTCAGTGTCTGGAACACATTAAGTGACCCACAAAAGTTAGCTGTTTTATGGAATCAAAAGTTTTTGTACCTTTCTTGAAGATATTTTAGAAAATAATTTTTTTAAGTATCTTATACAGGTTGGCTTTAGAGTAGGATATCTAAAGCTAGTGTGCTTCGTTTTGTTAGTTAGATGCCTTGAGTCAACTACCCCTCAAAGCGATGCTATGTACTGTAGATGGAAATCAGGTCCTATCCATCACCGTCCTCCCTTTATCCATTATTTTCAAATTTGTTGTTGCAGTGATAGTGTAAAAATTGTGTTGTTGAGGGTAATCAATATCATGTTATAACAAAACAAAATTTAAAATGCTTTCAGGTAAAAAAATCGAGTGATGTAGCAAGGGGAAAGAACCAGATAGACCAGACCTGTAATTTATCATTAAAAAGTCCCTTGGGTTTCTTTTTTCCTTTTTCTTTTTTCCCTCCTTAGGTCTTTCTGAATAGAGGTACAGCAGCCATATTTGCGTGCTAACTATAGGAAAGAAAATCCCATGTTTTCTGGGTCTTGGAAACATAGAAACAAAACTAAATCTCTTATCCTCTGTGGTGGTTTTTTTTTCTTATCTGAGAGATACCAAAACGAATTACTGTAATTAACAAAGTAATTGTTCTAATGGGGTGTGAGCAACATGGAGGGAAATAAGGTGCCACATCCCATAGTGCTTAGGTGGCTGTGGGGCAAAAGTGGGGTATTTCAACGGGGACTGAGACATGAGTCAGGGTTTGCCAGGTGGTGATGATGGTGGAGGAGGGAATCTCTAAGCATAACTATTTTGGTACCAGAATCTTGATTGTAATTTTTGCTCAATGTTTGTTTACTTGTTTCAAACATCTTTTCTTAAACATATTTGAAGAGTTGAGCAATAAGTAATATTTTCCAATAAATACTAAATTGAGAGGTCTACAGCAGTAGAAAAAAAAACAACTATCTATCTATCTATCTATCTATCTATCTATCTATCTATCTATCTATCTACCTATCTATCTATTCCATTCCATTCCCTCCTAGAATTCTTATCTTAGTAGGGAATAAAATCCATTAATAAGAAAGTATGTACAATTAGGGTAGAAAATGAAGAAAGCACAGGGCGAATAGGAAAGAGAAGCTCGTTTAGGGAACGCTATCAGGTCAGGCACCTCTAAGATTGTTTTAAGAGAAATGCATCTTTAAACTCTGAAGAAAGTGAACCCTAAAATTACATGTATATTGAGGTTTTAAAGGCACAAGATTGATATCCTATAAAGTGCTAAATTCTGTTCATTATACAAATTCCTCTTTTTCTTATTTCTGCTGACTTGCATTTCATGTCCATTAGTTAATAATGTTGTAAAAATCCTATTACATATTGAACTTGTTTTGAAAATTACTTTTATATTAACTGATAACAAGTTTATAAGCATGAGGTATACTTCTTAATAATGGAGCTAAAAGTTTTTATAAGTGGTAAATCCATTATAATATTTAATATGCTGCCTAAATGGAGGATTTGATTATTATCAAGATGAAAGTATATTAAATTTTGATTTCTAAATTTTTTAATTAACTTATTTTTTTGTCCAGAAAACATTTCTTAGATCATTGTAACTCAAGCTAACATGAGGAAAAAGTTAGAATACTTTTCTATTTAATGAAAGATCTCATAAACATGTTTATAAAAATTATAACTTTTCAAAAGTTGTTCCTTCCTCTTGCAAACTTTTTCTTTTATTTGAGTGTTACATGTTGGTAAGACTTGTATCACTGAACCAAGCAAATTAGATTTTATTAAAGGGTCAAGTGCTTTCAGACTTTAAAAGTTATGAAATGTAAATCTTAATTTTATTAGGAATTTATTAGAATACTTTAAGAAATGTATTAAACTAAGCTTATGCCTATCTTAGATCTAATGACAGAAAAGGTAGATTATATGGTAATATTATAAAGTATTTTATGGCTGTAAAAATTTATTACTTGGATCAATGTTCTGATTTCCTATAATTAGAAGGTAACTAAAAAAAAATCTCCACAATTCTGTTCTGATATTTTTTCCCTTTCATAAAATAATAGTAATTTTTTCAATTTTATAAATTTTTCAGTTTTATAAATGCCATGATTTTCTTCTTTGGTAAACCTGAATAGAATTTATGTTCTGTATCCATGTCCAGCTTTGATTGATAATGACAAAAGTATAATCAATCTTTGTAATTCATTGATATTGTTTCTGTTCTTAGTGAGACAGTGTTCAGAAAGGGAAAAAATGCTTTTTTACTTTGGCTTGTAAGGAATTTAAAATGCTTATTTTAACAAGATCCTAATGAAATAGTTAAAGACAATGAATTAAACTGTTATTAATGTAAGTACACATGCTCTAAATGTAAGAAGTTTAGCTAACTTTCTTGTCACATAAGCAGTGCAATTGTTGCTTATCATAATTTTTTTAAAGTGGGTAATAAATGCACTTTTGTGTTTCTTTCCACTTCCTAAGGCTCTGTCCTTTCTTTTACAGTTTCTTATCAAAGCCAGCAGACATCCTACATCTGTCTGAAAACCCTTCACGAAGTTTTGAAGTTTAGAAGGAGCTTTATGTGGGGTTATCTCTCTCCGCTTCTTGCAGCTTGAGGTAAAAAAAATGAGAGTAAGAAACACTAAAAACAAATAATATATTGTCTCATGCCTTTGGTTTCTCTTCCTTTTCCAAATAAAAGCCATATTGTATGGTGTGTTTGTGGAATTTAACAGCTTCCTAAAGTGAAAGAAATGCTGAGCAGAACTTTACTATTCTCCAGATATCCTGAACACTTGAGATAAATGTGCTTCTATTTGGAAGCAGCTATGCTTTGGAGGGAGTGATTTGTCAGAGGACATTGTGAAATTTCAGAGGTATTTTGCCATTGTTTGACAGTAGGTGTTCTGCATGGGACTGCATTAAGGGTGAGAAAACCCTGGGACACAGTTTGGGCTAACATGCTTCATGGGCTTCCGTTTTGTACAGGATTCCTCAGTGTTGATTAATGCCTTCCATAAAACACACACACACACACACACACACACACACACACACACACACACACAAAACACAACAAAACAGAACAATCTCAGTTATTGTTTAAGTCACCCTTTTGCTACAAGCAGTAGAAGAGGATGGGTTAGGGAGCTCTCATGGCATCATCTGTAGAGACTTGGACCACTCTCTGGTGGTTTCAATCCACAGTGGTTCTGGGAGAAAAATGGGTAATCTCCTTCTGTGCAGCTTAGAGTTTTAGAAACCTGCTGGAGAGTCATCAGAGACTAGCTTCCTTCTGATTCATGACAATGAGGGTTGGTTTTTTTTTTTTGTCTACCAAGTAGAGGATGGAAGTTGTTGTTGTTGTTGTTAGGTGCTGTGAAGTCACCCACAAATCAGAGCAACACATCTGAACCATGCTCTATCCTGCGCAATCCTAATGGTTTTCTTTGAGACCATTATTTCAGTCACTATGTCAAACTATCCTATTGAGTGACATCCTCTCTTTCTCTGACCCTCCACCTTTCCCTGTTGTTGTGATTGTGTGCTGTAGAGTCACTTGAGATTCACAGCAACCCTACAGACAACAGCTCATGTGGTCTTTATTAAACTAACCTCCTTGTTCTTTAGCACATTGCGGAGGTCCTTGGGAGCAGACTTGCCAATTGCAATATATTGTTTGAGTTCTTGATTCCTATTCTAGTCATCTGCTAGCACTATTGTTGTTGTATATTGTTGAGTTGAAATCGACCTGTATCTGATCTTCCAGTGGGTTTTCAGAGGCAGTAACTTGCACAGGAGGAGATTACCCATCTTTCTTCTGTAGGAGTAGCTGGTGGATTTGAACTGCATACTTTTGCATTGGCAGCATAATTTGTTACCACTAAGCCACAAGAGCTCCCTTTCTGCTAATACCAGCAACCAGGAAATCAAACAGCATGTTGGAACTGGTAAGTCTGCTGCTAAGAATCTCTTTAAAACACTAAATAACCAGGATGTCTGTTTAAACACTAAGGTACACCTCACCCAAGCCATGGTATTTTCAATTGCTTCATATGAATGTGAGTGTTGGACAAAAGGAAGACCAAACAACTGATGTTTTTAAATTGTGTTGTGGGCAAAAGAATGTTGAATATGCCACAGACTGTCAAAAGAACCTCTGTCTTGAAAGAAGTGCAATTGAGGTGCTCCTGAGAGGTAAGAATGATGAAACTTCCTATCATATACTGTGGGCATGCTATTGAGAGGAGCCAGTCCTAATTAGAGGGTCAGCAAAGAAGAGAAAGACCCTTGAGGAGATGGATTGACACAAGCACAGCAGAGACTGTGAAACTGGTCCCCATTGGTCAGGATTTAATTTTGTTTCCATGGGGCCACTATGAACCCAAGTGAATTTGAGACACTTAACAACTGCCTCGAGTGGTGAGATGGAAGTTCTGCATATTAGTTGTCATTTGACATAAGGAAGGAAAAGTGAGTTCTGTATACTTTTCCTGCCTACGTGTGGAGTAATTGTCCAAAACAGTGTGTGGTACTTGTTCAGGACTTCTTTATTCATTTTCCTCCCATGTTCACAGTGGATTCACATGATGATATGACTTAGACTATGGTTATTACTATCTCTCCAGGGAAATGCTTGGACCTGATACAGAGATGAAATTGGCTATGAACTTGGATCTCTTGTTGCTCTCAGTGGTGCTCACGGGCACAGGTAGAACTCTATGAAATAGGCCAAATGTCCTCTTCATGTGGACTGAGTCCTCCTTGCTGTGAATGCTGCTATACATGGTGACCAACACCACGACTTGAACCTCCAACAGCTTAGAATCTGGAACCCAGTTGTAGTCATTTTAGACCTTTGCTGGACAGGAAGCAGACACAGAAAGATGGGTTTCCTCCTGCAAGTTTTAAATCAAGCCATATATTTAAATAACTTATATCCAGAAATAATTTAGAAAAAAGGCATATAATTGCTTTTTCAGAATAATATTTCTCCTTAGTTTTCAGATGTATTATACAATACACAGCCTATGTTAGTTCCAGCAGCTATGCCTGGCCTCAGGAGGAGTGAAACGTGAAATAAGGTAGGACACCTGTGTTCTAGTCTTGATTCTTCTTGTTAGCCATCACTTCATCTAGACTCTATCTAGCCTCTCTTCGTCCAAGCCTCAATTCTTGCTTTACACAATTGAGTCAACTAGAGCTCCTGGTGGCTCTAAGAACAACAGGCCTGCACCCTGACAATGAGTTGTCAAAGGCCCCTGACAACTGAATTTGCTACAGCAACTTGGTTTTGATTTCTGACTGCTGGTGCCAAGAGTGTTGATAGTGGAACTGAGCAAGCTGAAATTGCTAATAACTTCAATCTGATCTCCTTCTATCATGATACTGGCTATTGGACCAATGGTGAGAATCTTTGTTTTCTTGGTGTGGAGATGCAATCCGTATTGAAGACTGCACTCTAGGTACTTCACATCTTCCTCAGATTCAGTGAGCAAAGTTGTGTCATCTGTATAATGTAGGTTGTTGATGAATCTTCCTCCACTCCTGATGTCACATTCTTCATAAAGGCCAGCCTCCCAAATGATCTGCTCTACATACGGATTGAAATAGTTTGGAGAGAGGCTATATCCTTTCTTAGTTTTATTCCCTTGTGTTATTCTGACAACAGCTTCCTTGTCTAGGGCTTTTATTTTATTTTTGTAATCTTTCACTCAAATCACAAACAGAAAAAAACCCCAACCTTAAAGACATGTCTACTTTGTCTTATATAGTCTCTTTGAGTTGGAAATGGTTGACCAACACAAACACAAAAACAAGCAGACTGCAAGATCTTTGAGGGCAAAGATAATGCACCACTAATGACATTATTTGTTAGTAATTGTAGAGAAATTCACATCTCAGAAAATGTATGCATACAAATCTGTAATAGTAATAGGGAAAGATGTTTATCTCACCAATTCAGGTTTGCTACTCTGTTCAGATAACAGCTTTCTGGTCAACATATAGACTTTGTACTGCATGGGAACACCTCATGGTTTGGAATTAGGAAAGGTGTATGTCAAGGTTATATCCTTTCTCCATACCTATTCAATCTGTATGCTGAACAAATAATTAGAGTAGCTGGACTATATGAAGAAGAACGTGGCATCAGGATCAGAAGAAAATTCATCAACAACATACCTTATGCAAATGATACAACTTGGCTTGCTGAAAGTGAGGAAGTCTTGAAATTCTTGCTACAGAAGACAAAAAGCTACAGCCTTCAATATGGATTGCATCTCAACCTCAAGAAGACAAATATCCTCATTACTGTACTGAGAAGCAACATCAGGTAAGGGGAGAAAAGATGAAAATTGCCCTTTATTTTATCTTGCCTGGATCCATAGTCAACACTCTTGGTACCAGCAGTCAGGAGATTAGGAGATGTATTGCTTGGGGCAAGTCTGCTGTTAGCATCCTCTCCAAAGTACTGAGGAACGAAGATGTCAGTTTGAAGACTAATGTGTACTTTCTTCAGACCATGTTCTCAATTACTCGCTATATGTCTGAGAGTGGGACAATGAATAAGGATGACAGAAAAAAAATTGATGCCTTTGAATGATGGTGCTGGAGAATATTGAGTATACAATGAACTGCCAAAAGAACAAGTAGATATGTCTTGATAAAGTGCAGCCAGAGTGCTCCTTTGAGGCAAGGTTGGCAAAGCTTCATTTCATTTATTTTGGGCATGTTATCCACAAGGACAGTACTGGAGAAAGACAATGTGTTTGGGAAATTAGAGGGTCAATGAAAAAGAGGTAAATACAAAGGAGCTTGATTGACACCATGGCTATAAGAATTGACTTAAGCATTGCAGGACTTATGACGCTGGTGTGGCACTGAATAGTATCTGTTGTACTGTTGCACATACCATTGTTATGACTTGGAACGGATTCAACAACACCTAAAAACAACAGCATTGATTCATAACATTGAACTTCTTATTACAGGCCTTCTGCACACACCCACATCACTACTCTTTTTATTTCTTTAATACTTACTCTTGGAAGAGGAATCTCTGGAGACATAGGATATGTCGTTGTGGTTGTTGCTAAGTGCAGTTGAGGAAACTGTGGCTCATAATGATCTCACAGTGATCAGTAGATCTGAACCCTCCCTATTTTGCACCATCCTCACAATCTCCTAGATGTTTGAACCCATTGTTTTAGTCATTGTGTAAATCTTTATTGGTTTTTTTGTTGTATGTGTGTGTGTGTTGTTTTTTTTTTGGTGAGAAAAATTTGTTTTTGGCATTAGCCAGCTGGACTCAGTTTAGATGATCTCAATTTTGTTGGCAACATCCAGAGCATCATAGTCAGAAGCAAGTAGAAGATAGACCTTCTCTCTATCCAACCTAATCAAGGTATTAACCTTAGCCACTTCACTGTCATAGAGCTTCTTTACAGCTTGTTTTATTTGGTGCTTGTTTGCCTTGACATCCACAATGAATACAAGTATGTCATTATCTACTATCTTCTTCATGGTCAGGGAAAACTTGATGATGGTATAGTGATCAGGCTTTGTTTCTCCTGGGAGCACTCTATTTTTGAGGATTATCCTCTCTCTCCATGCTTTACCACTTTCCCCAGGCTTTTTCCAAGAACTTACCAATCTTGACATGTCCAAAGTATATGAGGCCAACTTTCACCATCCTTTTCTCTAAGGAACATATCTGGTTGCACTTCCTCCATGTTTGCTCTTTGGCAGTCTATGAGATATCATGTATTCTTCTTTAGCATCACAACTCAATCCATATCTTGTCATCCTTACTCATTATCTGAATTTTGGATGCATTGGAAGCAATTGAAAATACTATGGCTTGAATTAAGGGTACCTTAGTCTTTAAACTGACATCATTGCTCAGTGTGCAGTTTGGAGAGGTTGGTTTTTTTTTTTTAATTTCTCTTAGTTTATTTACAGAATTCAAATATATTGTTTTTAAGAACAAATTCTTTCAATTTTCCTCACCCCGCCCCAATTAAATTGTACGACCCTATGATTAATTCCCTCCTACACTTCCTGCCCTGCACATCCTCATCCCTCTGCTTCCACCCTCTCCCACCTCTGGAGAAATCTTTGATAGCATTACTGGAGGGACAGCACAGAAGGGGAAGGCCCCCTATGAGGTGGATTGATTCGGTGACTGGGGTAATGGGGATGGGTGTCGGAGACAGTGCGATTGGCACAGGACAGAGCAGAGTTTAGGGATGTTGTACATAGGGTCACTATGAGTCGCAAGTGACTCAGTGGCACATAACAACAACAATAACTGCTAACATGGGTGTTGATTGTGAACCCAAGTAAAATGAAATAATTGAAACCTTCATTCTTTTCTCCATCTATTGTGATGTTGTTTATTGTTCCTGTGGTGAAGACTATTGTTTTCTTGATGTTGAGATGTAAGCAATAATGAAGGCTGTAATCTTTGAACTTTTCAGTAAGTATGCCAAATCTTCTTCCCTTTCTGAAAGTGAGATTGTGCCATCTGCATAACACAGGTTACTAATGAGCCTTCCTCCATTCCTGATGCCATAGTCTTCTTCATGTAGTCTAACTTCTTGAATTATTTGAATAGGTGTGGAGAAAAGATAAAGCACTGAGATATACCTTTTCTTACTTTAAACCATACAATATTCCCATGCTCACTTGCTCCCATGCTGAGCTGCTTCTTGCCTTATCTACAGACTTAGCATAACCACCATTAAGTGTTATGGGATACTCATTCTTCACGTTTTTGTTCATAATTTGTTATGCTCCATACAATCAAATACCTTTGATTATTCAACAAAACATAAGTAAACATCATAAATAACATAAGTCAACCTCTTTCTGTCATTCTCAACTTTCAGTGAGGGTCCATCTGACACCAGCAATGATATCCCTCATTCCACAGTGTCTTTTGAATCCAGTTTGAATTTCTGGAAGTTCTCTGTTGATATACTGTTTTAGTGGCATTTTAATGTTCTTCAGCAATATTTTACCAGTATGTGATATTATTGATACTCTTTGATAATGTCTACATCCTGTTAGACTACCTTTTTGGAGGGTTGGAAACAAATATGAATCCCTTCCAGTCAGTTGGCCAGGGAGCTGTCTTCTAAACTTCCTGGAATAGACTATAGAGCACACATGCAAAACCTATATCTATTTGTTGAAATATGTCAGTTCTACCAATTCTTAGAACCTTACTTTTTGCCAATGACTTCAGCACAGTTTGAACTTCCTTCTTAGTTACTATTGCATCTTAATCATATGACTTCTAGGAATGTTTCAATGTTGGCCAATTAATTCTAATACGACTGTGTATTCCTTTCATTTTCTTTTAATGTTCTCCCTATCATTCAAAATTTTGTCCATAGAATTCTTCAATATTGAGCTTAAGCAACTTGAGATTTGAATTTGTTTTTGGTTATTTCAGCTTGAGAAATGCCAAGCACATTCTTCCCTTTTTGCTTTCTTACTCCATCTCTCTGCACATTTTATTATATTTTGCTTTGACTTCTCAGGTTGCCCTTTGAAATATTCTGTTCATCTCTCTTACTTCAGCATTCCTTCCCCTAGTTTTGGCTTCTTTTCTGTTCAATGCATGTTTCAGAGTCTCTTTTGACATTCATTCATTCTTTCTTTTTTTTAAATTATTTCCTGCCTTTGCAAAGACCTTTGGCCTGATTCATGAATGTTATTGGTCAGTAGGGTTAGATGCATCTATTGTATTCTTGTAATGCTTTTAAAATTCAGATGGATTTTAAACTCACAGTCGCAGTTTGGTTCTTGTGGACTTAACTTTAATTTTCTCCAGCTTTCATTTGAACTTGCACATGAATCATTGATGGTTTATTCCATGTACAGCCCCTGGCCTTGGTTTGGATGCTCACATTGAGCTTGTTCATGGACTCTTTCAACAAATGTCATTTACCTGATTCTTGTGTAGCTCAGCAGGTGAAGTCCATGTGTAGGGTTATTGTTTATGTTTTTTAAAAAGTATTTACAATGAATAAATAATTAATTGTGCAAAATCTATCATTCAATCTCCAGCCTTATTTTTGTTACCATTTTTCCAACTACCAGTGTTGTTTCCAACTTTTATATTCCAGAAATAATAATAGCCAAATATCAGTAATGCATCTTGATGGCATATTTCATCAATTTCAGACTGCAAAAGTTGGTAGAAATCCTCAATATAATCATATTTGGTTTTAGTTACGACCATAAGCATAGTCTCAATAGTTATCTGTATCTGTGTCATTGTGTGTGTCAGTAGTTATATATGTCTGAATCTACAAAGAAAGAATGCAGAACATTTCCTTTTTGATTCTAGGGTTTTTTGTTTTTTTTTAAATCCCTTTGAGTCAGAATTAACTCATAGCTGACCTTTCAGAGAGTTTTTAATTTATACATTGCAAGGGAAGTGATTGTCCATCTTTCTCCCATGAATTTGAACCATCCTCCTTTGAGATGGCAGTGCAACTCTCTACTGACTAGGCCACCAGAACTTATTAGAAAATTTATTTTTTCTGCACTGGAAACTCAAATATTTGTCAAGTGTAATCTATCATTATTTACCTTTATGATTTCTGTCTTGGTACCATGCCTAGAAAAATCTCTTCTGGCTTGGCTGACTGTAATTCTGTTTTCTTTTCATGAATAAAAATATTTTACATGGCTCCTCTAACTTCTTAATCATTTAGTAAATATTATAGAAACAGTTATACACAGAAGAAAGTGTTCTTTTTCCTCTTTGTGAACTAGAGTATCTCAGAGTTGAGATTTGTGGCAAATGAGTATAATGGAAAGATACATTTTACATGAGGTTAAATCAATTCTCTGAAATGTCTTACCTTAACTAGACTCTACTTTGTACTTTTGAGTATTTTGATGATGAAGAGCAAGGAAGTTAATGCTAATAATTACAGGTAAAGAGGAAAAAAGCTTGGAGAGCGGAGTTAAATATTTAGAGTATAGAGTAGATAGGAAGAAAGGGCAGGGTCAAGATATATTTGTTTTGGTAATAAGATATTAAAGCTTATATTATCATCTCTATTACTTAATTTTATCTGTAATTTTATAATCTATAATGGTAAGGTAATTCAAAATAATTTCAAATTTTTGAAAAGTCCAGGCATTTATTTCTTGATCTCTCTCCTTTTTCTGGTGTTGAGCACATGAATTATAGAACTCATGACTAGATACTCCTTTCCTACTAGTTTTAAAAATTAACATCAGTTTTAGGATTTGAAGTTGTCATTTGTAAGACAACATCCAAAAACTAGTTAATGCTCATGTTTATTCTCCTGGTCTCCAGGAAAAAAACATAAGAAACATGACCCACTTTAGCAAGAAATTAAAATGACTAAAAGTGTCTTATTTACAAAGGCCTAAATTGAAAGGTCAGTATCAGTCACAACTAATGATACGTCTTAAAAATAGAATAAACATTTGTATGATAAATCTGTAAGAAAAATTTAGATCCTAGCAATAAAAAACCGAAAATACTTTTATGGGTTTTATACATGATTCTAAGAGTTTTTACTATTACTTATTTACTATTGATTTTGCAATAGTTTTCTAGAGGTGCTAGTAATAAATAGTGAAAATTTGGCAGCCTAGAGTTAACACTGCCAACCCAAAGGCAGGGAAGTAAGCGGGGGGGAAAAAGAGCCTCCTCCTGTGAGACATGCAGCCTCTGAAACACAGTGGAAAGTCAGCTATGATTTGGTTCCAACTTGACAGCACATAAAAACAACAACAACAGTAGTGAATAACTTCTTCAGAAGATGGATGTGATTGTCTCTGAAAACTCACCAGTTTTTGCATCAATTCGGACTCGACCATACACAGCAACAATAATAATAGAATATGGAAAAAAAGCTAAGCCAGTCAAGCAAAACATTAGCAGATTAACAACATATTAATATAGTATTCTGATTATTTAATAATTTAAGCATCAACAACTATTTACTGCCTAGACATACTATATACAAGTATTCTATTTATGGGCCAGGTCTGCTGAGGCCTATCAGAGAAAGTCATGTTGACCGCCTAAGACTTGTAACATTCTCAGCATATATTTTCATGATCCAAATGATTTCTTTATTTATTAGCTGTTTTTCAGGTGTTATTTTTTTCCCTTTTGCATCATATTCAACACACAACCAAGTGTTTAGATTTATAATTTTCTTCCTTTTGTATTATGTGCTCTGCATTGAAATGCTATGGGAAATATTTTAAAATATATGTATTTTTTTAAATGACTAAGTTCCCTTTCTTTAATGAGGTTGGCGTACAAAGTTGCATTCTTACTTCTGTGACCCCACTCAGTGATAGGAGGAAGTGTTCAGGTTTCAGTGAGGTATAGATTTCTTGATTTTTTTACTTCTTTGTCTTCCATAATATCTTGGCAGTTACTTTAAGATATAACTGTATATTTATTTATGCGATGTGTGAACTCAAGGATGACAAAACATGATAATATTTTGAAAATCACATTTTGTTCTAGTAACCAATTATGAGATGGAAGTAAGAGAAGATACAACAGAGAAACTAGTGGGCCGAAGTAAACTGGTAGACTCAGGTAGAATCTAAAGTGTCATAAGTTATGAAATAGATGCTTGAAATGGGAGCTAATATTTAAGGTGAAAATGATAGAAAGAAATGAGTGTACTCTTGATAGGTTGTCAGGCACCGCTGAGTCAAATACAACTCATAGCAGCAACCTGATGAACAACAGATTTGAACCCTGTCCTGTCCTCAACTTCTCTGACACACTTGAAACTCACTGCTGCAGGTTAGTATGTCAATTCATCTTATTGAAGGTCTTCCTCTTTTTCTCTTCTACCTTTCCAAGTATGATGTCCCTCTCCAAGAAATAGCCTCTCCTCGCAGCATGCCCAAAATATGTCAGATGAGGCTTTGTTGTCCTTGCCTCCAAGCAGCACTCTATCCCTTGGGGCATGGCTTCTTCTAAACCTCACTTGAATCTCTGAAAGTTACCTGTCAATGTACTGCACTAGCTATTTTTGGATGATCTTCAGCAATATGTTGCTTACATGTGGTAATAATTATATAGTATGATAATTTTCACATTCTGCCATGTCACTTTCATTAAGAATGGAAGCAAATATGGATGTCTTCCTATAAGCTGGCCGGCAGCTGTCTTCCATATTTTCTGGGATAGGCTGGAGAGCACATCTGAGGTTATGTCTGTTAATTGGAACATGTCAGTTGGTACTCCATGATTCCTAGGGCCTGTATCCATATCCCCCACCCCCACCCCGATTCCTTCAGTGCAGCTAGAGCTTCTTCCTATCTATCTTACTATTGGCTCTTGATAATTCAGTCTGTTCTAAAATTTTTCAGTGTTGATGAATTATATATTTTTTTTTGGGGGGTTGATAGAGTGACATTGTGTATTCCTTCTATTTTCTTTTGATGCCTCCTGGACCATTCAAGATTTTGCTTATAGCATTTCTAAATATTGCAACCTGATGCTTGAACTTGTGTTTCAGTTCTTTCAGCTTGAGAAATGCCAAGTGAGCTCTTTCCCTTTTATTCTTTAATTCCAGCGCTCTGCCCATTTTGTTATAATACTTTGGTTTGTTTTCTTAAGCTGCCCTTTGAAATCTTCTGTTCAGCTTTTTTACTTCAACATCTCTTAATTTTGTTTTGGCTTCTCAGTGCTCTAGTACAATTTTCAGGATCTCATCTAACACCCATTTGGTTTTATCTTTCTTCTTTTTCCTCTCTTAATATACACACTTGATATTATCCCACCATTCATTTGGTCTTTGATCATTGGTGTTCAATACTTCAAACTTACTCTTAAGATGATCTTTCAAATTCAGGTGGCATAAACTTAAGACCATACTTTGATTTTTGAGGACTTGTTTTCATTTTCGTTAGCCTCAAATTGAACTTGCACATGAATAACTGATGGTTTGTTTTTTTGACCAAAAAACAACTCAGTTGCTGATATTGAGTTTGCAAAGATTTCTTCCACAGTTCTGATTCCCTTGCAGTTCATCTGGGGAGGTCAATGTGTCAAGTGGCCATCTGTATTTTTTAAAAAAGATATTTGCAGTTAATAAGTCACTGAACCTACAAAATCTGATCATTCTATCTCCAGCTTCTTTTCTATCACCAAATATGTACTTTCTGACTACACTTGTTTCTAACTTTTGCATTCCAGTTACCAAATATCATCAACACATCTTTATTGTATGTTTGGTCAATTCTAGGCTGCAAAATTAGGGAAAAATATTCTATTTCCCCCTTTTGGTCTTTAGCTGTTGGTGCAGATATTTGAAAAATAGTCATAATAACAAGCCTTCCTTATAGGCATATAGATAATATCTTTTCACCCACAGCATTGTACTGCAGGCTAGACCTTGAAGTTGTCTTTTTAACTATGAATGCAGCACTATTCTACCTGGTTTTTAACTCCTGGCATAGTGTACCCTGTGATTGTCTGATCCAAGTTTATCAACGCCAATTCATCTCTTCTCCTTAATGCCTAGAGTATCAATCAATGTTTATCAATTCCATTTCATTTTTCACAACTTCCAATTTTCCAATAGTTATACTTTGAACATTCCATGTAAAACAGATGTAGGCAATCTGAATCCTATGCAGTTCATCAGGTGACATCCATGTAAGGTGGTTAAATGCCAGAAGAGTCATTCATGGTAGACAGGTTTTAGTGGTGTTCCCAAATTAACACAGATTAGGAGGCAGCATTGATCACTTCTCAAATAGCAAGCCTCAGGAAACCCTGTGAACAATAGAGGGACATAGGTAGTTATAGTACTAGAGTTCATAATGGAAGTAAAATTTAGGATAATAAAAATTAAGATAAATAGCCGCAAACATCCTCTAACAGTTGTAACCTGGAATGTATGAAGTATGAATGTTGGAATCTTACACATGCTTTAGATTTTTTTACTATGAAATTTATATAATGTTTAATATATATTATTCTTTTTCAGTGTACATGTTATATTTTATTAGAATTCTTATTCTTAATATCATTGTTAGTCGTATTACTATGAATAGTTTCATGAGCATAGTAATCATAATGTCACTTTCCCCCTCTGCCTGTATGAATATTTTTCTGTACCAAACCATAGAGAATCCCTAGAAAGTTCATCAGCAATTTTAATCCTAGAATGGCATGTGATATAGTCATACATTTCATATATATATATATATCATATACGTACTAGCAATAATTTCTTTGTAAAATCTTTCCACATAGAATAACATTATTATTCATTAAAATATTCTTAAAATTGGAGTGGATACTTGAAGAAATTTTTTCTTCTTTTAATTACCACTGCATTATAAAAATTATTTTAGCTCCACAGATATTTCTTACCACAATATTGTAACCAAAAAAACCAGAAAATTTGACAATTATAAAACCAAGGAAGCAACAAACACTAGCAGCGAGAAGAGTACTGGCATGTGCTTTTAGTTTATTGAGATGAAAACAAGTGTCATCATTATTAAGCAATAATGACAGTTCTGACCCGAATGCATTCCTTTTTTCTTTATTTGTTTTTAGGTGTCACCAAGTCAGTTTTGACTCATAATGACCCTGTGTACAACACAATGAAACACTGCCTGTCCCAATCCTGTATACTTAAGATATAATAATAACTCATTTCCAGAAGTGACTCATAGCTGATCCTTCACTGGGTTTTCATAAATTCTGAATATAAGTCCCTTATCTGATATGTTATTACCAAATACTTTTTCCCAGTCTGTGGCTTCCCTTTTTACCCTGTTGGAAAAGTTTTTGGATGTGTATTCACTGGGTTTTCAGAGGCTATAAATTACACGAAAGGAGATTGCCCATCTTTCTTCCATGGAGCTACTGGTGAATTTGAATCATCAGAAAAGTGTTGCCATTCAATTAGTAGCACAGAACCCTATGGACTATGCCACAACAGCTTCCACACTAATAACAACATAATACAGTCAATATTTTCACTAACATATACCAATAGCAATGCCATTGTTGTTATGTGCCATTGAGTCATCTACGATCCATGATAACCTTATGTACAGCATGCCCTGTCCTGAGCTAGTCTCACTGATTCCAACACATTCTATCCCCACTGCCCTACTTACTGTATCAATCAATCTAATCCGGGGTCTTCCTCTCCTTCATTGTCCCTTCACCCTTCTGACCATGATATCCTTCTCCAAGGACCTGTCTCTCCTGGCCATGTACCCAAAGTATGTGAAACAGAGCTTCAAAATTCTAGATCCAAGGAGAAACTTGGTTTCACCCTTTCCAAGATAGACTTATTTCTTTTCTTGGCAGTCCATGGTATGTTCAAGACTCTTATCCAGCACA
>NW_006399751.1:27206008-27260398 GCF_000299155.1 Elephantulus edwardii | reverse complement strand
CCTTGAAAGTCTGTTTTAATTGTCCCATTGCCACAGTGCTTGTCAAACCAGTTCTGATTAGAATTAGGAGCACCTTAGTCTCTAGACCAACATCGTTGCTTTTTTTAGTACTCTAGAGAGGTCCCTGACAGCAGATTTTCCCAATGGAATTTGTCTTTTGATTTTCTGACTGCTAGTGCCAAGAGTGTTGATTGTTCACAATCAAGACTGGGAACTATCATTCCCATATATTGTGTTTTATAAAATTAATCACTGTTGATTTGCACCCACCATTACCCTGTCTTTTCAGTTCCCTGTTGGATTTTTCTATTTTATATTTTTTTAAAATGATCTTTCATTTTCTTCTATAAGATGTCCTTTATCTCTACTTACAACTCATTCATTTTCTGTTAGTGTTTTCTGCATTAAATCTGTGCTTGAAATGGTCTTTAAATTTGAGTGGAATACATTCAAGGTTACATTTTCACTCCTGTGGACGTGTTTCAATTTTCTTCAGCCTTAATTTGCGCTTGCACCAGGACAATTAGTTGTAGTTGGCTTCCATTGCTGTCAGTTCGCAGGCATCTTAACAGCAACACCCTGATTGGGGTAAGCACGATGGAGATACACCACTTTGGGAGAGGATCAGAGAGTCAATCCAGCTCAATTTTATTAGTATTTGCAGTGGAATTATATACAAGCATGTCAACAGTAAGACAGGAATAGGGTGAGCGTATAGATGTGGGACATGCGGATTGGTTAGGAGAACCTCAGTCTCACGTGGACCACTCCCAGCTCTACAGATGCGGCAGCCCTCTTCCCAGGTGGCCAGTTTTCTCAAGCTGGTACAGCCAAATACAGGGGAGCTTTCTCTACCCCGTATTAAGGGCCATTGGGAGGCTTGCACTTATCTGGAGCTTAGGTGAGCTGTCCTGGTCAGAGGCCTTCCTTTCCTCCCCAACATTTTGCAACAGGCTTCTGGTATTGCTCTGTTGATTTTTAACTTCTCCATTGTCTCCACAAATGTAGTTTATTTAATTCTCATTTGTTCCAGCTTGCAAAGTTCATCTGCATAGTTATCTTCTTTTTTTTTAGAAAAAAAATATTTGCACTGAGATTTGTACAATAGATCTTTGGTTGTACAAAATTCTGTCATGCGGTTTCTGTCATTTCTACCACAAGCAAAACACTTTCTATTAATTCTTCATTGTTTCTATCTCTTTTTGTTTCAGATATTTTGTAGCTATTGAAAAATTATTGTAAAAAATAAAAGCTAGTAGCAGTATATCTTATTGTCATAAGAGTTCCAAGAAATAAGAGGGATAATGTACAAATAATCCCAACTATTTGAAAAATAATTAAAGACTCAGGTTGTTGTTGTTGTTATGTGCCGTCAAGGATACTCTGCTGTATCCTGTGTCAATCTCACCCTCTCTGACACACCTGCCCCCATTATTACCCCAGTCACTGAATCAATCCATCTTATCGAGGGTCTTCCTCTCCTGCACTTTCCTTCCCCCTCCCAAGCATGACATCCCTCTCCAAGGACAGGTCCCTCCTTGCAACATGTTCAAAGTCTGTCAGACGAAGCTTCAGAATCCTTGTCTCCATGGAGCAGCCCTGCTTCACCCTCTCCAGGACAAAACTATTGATTTTCCTAGCAGTCCATAGTATATTCAATGCTCTTCTCCAACACCACAACTCAAAGGCATCAAATCTCCTTCTATCATCCCTAGTCATTGTCCAGCTCTCCGATGCATAGCAAGTGATTGCAAAGACTATGGCATGAATCAGGTGCACCTTAGTCTTCAGACAGACATTTGTGCACTTCAGCACTTTAGAGAGGTCTTTAATTGCAAACTTTACCATCGCAATATGTCTGTTAATTTCCTGGCTGCTGGTGCCAAGAATGTTGACTGTGGATCCAAGCAAACTAAAACTGTGAACAATCTCAATCTCTTCATCATCCATTATGACACTGCCAATTGGCCCAGTGGTGAGAATCTTTGTTTTCTTGATATTGAGTCTCAATACATACTGAAGACTACAGTCCCTGACCATCCACAGCAAGTGCTTCAAGTCCTCTTCAGGTTCAGCAAGCAAGTTTGTGTCATCTGCATAATGCAGATTGTTGTTGATTCTTCCTCCAATCCTGATGCCACATTTTTCCTCATAGAGCCCAGCCTTCCGGATAATCTGTTCTGCATACAGGTTGTAAAGGTATGGAGACAGGATACAACCCTGGCATACACCCTTCCCAATTTTAAACTATGCAGTGTTTCCTTGCTCTGTTCTGGCAACTGTCTCCTGGTCCAAGTATAGGTTTCGCATTAGCACAATCAAGTGTTCTGGGTTTCCCATTCTTCTCACAGTCAGCCACAGTTTGTTATGATCCACACAGTCAGATGACTTTGTATAATCAATGAAACATAGATAGACATTACTCTGGTACTCCTTGCTTTCAGCTAAGATCCATCTAACATTAGGTACGATATCCCTAGTACCATGGCCCCGTCTTAGTCCAGCCTGAACTTCTCTGCTGATGTGCTGTTCCTGTTGTTTTTTGATAATCTTCAGCAAAATCTTGCTTGCCTATGATATTAATGATATTGTTCGATAATTTCCCCACTCTGTGGGATCACCTTTCTGTGGAACGTGAACAAATATAGAACTCTTCCAGTCAGTTGGTCAAGTGGTGGTTCTCCAGATTTCAGATTTCTTGGCACAACTTGGTGAGCACATCTAGGGCAGCATCTGTTAATTGAAATATGTCAGTTGGTATACCATCAATTCCTGGGGCCTTATTCTTAGCTAATTCTTTCAAAACAGTGTGAACTTCTTCCTTCATCATCATAGGCTCTTGCTCATCTGTGTCTGCCAATTCTTTTTGGTATAATGACTCTGTATACTCTTTTCATCTTCTTTTACTACTTTCAGGATCACTCAATATTCTGCCCAAAGCATCCTTAATTATTGCAACTCAAGGCTTGAATTTCCTCTTCAGTTCCTTGAGCTTAAGAAATGCTGAGCGAGTTCGGCCTCTTTGATTTTCTGACTACAGATCTTTGTACATTTCATTATAATACTTTACTTTGTCTTGTCTTGCTGCTTTGGAATATTTATTTTAATGATGTCATCATATTGTTTTGTGACTTCTTGTTTTGCTTTACTGCTTGCCTTTGCAGACTGAAGATTTCATCCAGGAAGGATGCTATGTTTTTATTACTATATGCCCAGGATCAGCCTAATGGTTCAGAGTAGGTGCTGAATAAATATTTGTTCAGCTACTGAATGACTAAAAGAATAAATGGAATTGAAAAGCCCTAACATTTTTTACTTTCTGAGATAAAGTTTAAAATTTCAATTAAAAACAAATTTTTTCCACTAATTAATACATTTAGTGCTTTATTGATGTGTTAAATTTATTATTAAAGAAAAGAAATTCTTTAAAAAAGAAATCTGCTTACTAGATTTATTCCTTTGTATGTTTCACTAAACTTTTTCATGTTTTTTGAAACTCTCTATTAGGTATTAATAAAATTATCACTTTTAGTTAAAGCAATCACAATAACAATGCACAATATAAATTTAATGAGATAAAGTCTCAAAATTGATTTCAGATAAATTTTTATTACTTTTATTGTGGTTAACTAAGTCTTAAATCTTGAGACAATAGCATAAATTAACAAACTTTTCTTTTTTAAAAACAAAACAAAACAAAACAACAAAGTCTTTAGTAAACACTCCATGGTGAGAATTTTTTCTTGATGTTGACATGTGATCCATACTGGAGACTGTTATCATTAATCATCTTCAGTAAGTTCTCCAAGTCTTTATTTTCTACAAGACTGGGTCGACTGAATAATACAGATTGTTGATGAGTTTTCTTCCAATCTCATGTTACCTTTTTCTTTATTTAGTCCAGATTCTCAAATTATTTGCTTAGAATACAGATTGAATAGATATAGAGAAGGAATACAACATTCATGTATTCTTTCCTGAGTTTAAACCGTTTAGTGTTCCCTTCTGTTTGGACAATTGCTTCTTGATTTATGTATTTTTTTTCTCTTTTAAAAAATTTTTAAAATTAATTTTAATGAAAGCTTACAGACACTTAGGGTTTCTAGTCATTTATTGTTGCACTTTTCTCCCTACCCCACTCCCTCCCCCCCAATTCACTCTTCTCCTTGAAAAGAAAGAAAAAAATCATTGTTATGCAATCCTTCCCCCCAAGTCCACTCCACTATGCAGCCTTCACTCTGGACTTCTATAATGACTAGGATACTATCCCTTTTAAAGAGTCATCTCACTCATCTGTTTAAATGCAAGATACATTATTCCTTCCCTCTTTTTCTGTCTTCCCTCAATCCTGATGTCAGTTCTGTTTTACAGCATTGGCCCTATGCAATATTTGTCCTTTTGTGACTGAGATATTTCACTCAGCATAATGTCCTCCAGGGTTATCCACTTTGCATAATATTTCATGAGTTCCTTGTTTTTCAATGCTGCATACTATTCCATTGTGTGAATATACCAGGGCTTCTCTATCCATTCGTTTATTGATGGACACTTGGGTTGTTTCCTATCTTTGCTATTGTGAACAACGCTACAATAAACATGGGTGTGCAGGTGTATGTATGTTTTACATGAACACAATTAAACATTCTGTGATACTTATTCTCAATGTTAGCCATAATTTTTTGTGATCCACACAAATACCTTTGTGTAGTCAGTAAACCACAGGTAAACACCTTTCTGATATTTTTCAGTTTTAGTAAAGATCCATCTGACATCAGAAGTAATGATATCTCTTGGCAATAGTCTCATCTGAATCCAGGTTGAATTTCTGGCTGTTTCATGTTGTATGGTTCTAGCCATTTAAAAACAATCTTCAGAAATATTTCCCTTGCATGTGGTATTAAATATATTGTTCTGTACAATCTGTGTCATGCAGATGGCACAATCTTTCTTGCAGAAAGTGAAGGAGACTTAAAGCCCTTATCGAAGAAGATCAAAGACTACAGCTTTCAATTTGGATTAAATCTCAACATCAAGAAGACAAAAATGCTCACCAGTGGATCAACAGGCAAAATCATGACGGAGAGAAGACTGATGTTGAAAATTATTATTTTACTTGGATCCACAATCAATACCCATGGCTCAGAGGTCAAGAACTCAAAAGACATGTTACATTGGGAAAATCTGATATCAAGGCCCTCTCTCAAGTGTAAAGACCAAGGATATCTATTTAAAGATGATCCAAATCATGATATTTTAAATTGTTTTTTGTGCTTCTGAAAATTGAATTGACATAGTGACTATGCCAATGTTTTGGGGCATGGTAAAGATTGTGAGGATGGCAGAGACTAGGGCAAGGTTCTGATCAGATGTTCATGGGGTCAATGAATAGTTGCTGACTTTATGTCACCCTAGAGCAACACCAGTAGCTAGTAAGAACACTAATACCTGAGTGTTTGCTCAATTGGTGAGTAAATGAAGAAACGGAATTGAGAACTCCTAGAATTTTTTTTTAAATTTTTTTATTTCACACCAACCCCCATTTCCCCAGTTACTATATCAAAGCATCTCATCTGGGGTCTGCCTCTCCTGGGCTGTCCCTCCGCCCCTCTAAGCATGACGTCCTTCTTCAAGGACTAGTCTCTCCTGGCCATGTGCCTAAAATATGTGCGATAGAGCTTCAAAATCCTAACCTCCAAGGAGAAACTTGGTTTCACCCTCTCCAAGACAGATTTACTTATTTTCTTGATCGTCCATGGGATGTTCAAGACTCTTCTCCAGCTCCACAACTCAAAGACGTTGGCTCTTCTTCTGTCATTCTTAGTCATTGTCCAGCTTGCAAAGACCAAGGCCTGGATTGTTGTTGTTGTTGTTAAGTGCCGTTGAGTTGCAGGCAACTCGTAGCGACCCTGTGAAGAAGAGTCCTCGACGCTTGGGTGTCTTTCATCCTCTCTCCAGGTTCATAGGGTTTCCGGAGGCAAGCAATTATGGAAGTGGATGCCACTCCTCCTTCCAAGCTTGTTTTAATCAGGGAGCTCCACCCCACTCTCTGTCCACAATGGGTAGCCAACCGTTAACATATTTGATACATCAGTGTCACAGTGTCCAGCCTCACAGCAACTAAAAGTGACTGCAGTATGGCAACTTGTACACCAGGGCTATATGACCTAGAGGAATGTGTGAACAAAAACAATGAAAGAGTGCTGCGTATTAAAAGTCATCCACCTTTGGCTTGGTAACATCACTATCTGTCCACTGGGCCAGCTGATCTCTCTCTCTATAGGCCTGGATTAGATGCACCTTACTCTTTAGACTGATTTTGTTGCTTTTCAGAACTCTGGAGAGGTCCCTGACAGCAGCTTTTCCCCAGTGCAATTAATCTTTTGATTTCCTGACTGCTGGTATTAAATGTATTGATTGTAGAGCCAAGAATTAATTATTAACAACCTCAATCTCTTCTCCATCTATCATGGTGCTACCGATTGGCTCAGTCATGAGAATCTTTGTCTTCTTGGTGGGTTATTAGGAATTTTTAAATTAATAAAAATCATCTTCAGAAAAGGCTTGAGACATTGAACACTAATAATCGAAGACTAGTTGACTTGTGGGATGACATCAAGGATATAATCCATATATGTGTATGTTATTCTGTGCTGTCGAGTTGAAGCAACTCATAGCTGACCTTCAAGTGGGTTTTTGTAGACTGCCCATCCTTTTTCTGCAGAGCAGCTGGTTGGTTTGAACCAGCTTTTGGTATTGCAGTGTAGCTTCTTACCAGTAGGCCACCATGGCTCCCTTATATGTGTATAATACAGGATTCAGAACTGTTGTTTATAGCATTTCTATGAGTCATACTCCATGGTATGTAACAACAATAACAATATGGTCACTATATACATGCACATACACATACACACATACTAATATATGCCTTCCCCTACAGGGCTAGCTGAACCCTATATATTGCTGTTTTTATGTGACATTAAGTCGCTTGTGACTTACAGTGACCCTATATACAAGAGCTCTTAACTCTGCTCTATCTTGCACCAACCTCATTGTTTCTGACACTCCTATCTCCATTATTCCACTCACCAAGTCAATCCATCTCATCTAGGATTGTCCTCTTTTGCGCTGTCCCTCCACCCTTCCAAACATGATGTCTCTCTCTAAAGATTGGTAACTGGCAACATGCCCATAGTATGTGAGATGGAATCCAAAATCCTTGCCTCTGAGGAGCAGCCTGGTTTCACTCTCTCTAGGGTGAACCTGTTTGTTCTCCTCGTAGTCCATGGTATATCTAATACTCTTCTCCAGCACCACATCTCAAAGGCATCAATTCTTCTTCTATCATCCTTAGTCATTATCCAGCTTTTTGATGCATAGCAAGTAATTGCGAAGACCATGTCCTGAATCAGGCACACTTTAGTCTCTAGACTGACATCGTTGCACTTCAGTGTTCTGGAGAGGTCACTATGAGTTGCAGACAACTCAACAGCACATAACAACACAAACAACAGTTCAAGTTTGTACCCTCACTAGTCATATTATCTTGTGCAAGTCAGTAAATATAAGTTTTTTGTTGTTCATTTGTTAGGTGCTGTCAAGGTCATAGCAACCCTTTAACAATAGATCTGAACCACTAAGGCCCCCTATATTAATACTATATATACACACATACTTGGGCATTATATTTATAATTTTTAGTCTGGCTTCTAATTCATGGTATGCACAACAAATAGATTTTTTTAGCAGTTCAGCTTGCTACTGACTATGCCACTGGAGCCTCTTAGCACACTAAATACATTTTTCTTTATTCAGAACCTAGAGGATATATTATTAGATATATATTTTATATATCCTCTAATAAAAACAAACATGTAGGAAACTCATTCTGCAGATAATTATGAAGTACTTTTTAAAATTGATAGATGAAGTAATTTTTTTAAATGGCATTTAAATATGTGATAATTATCTTTGAAAAGACTTTTCTGAATATTTTATTTTGGGTTTGTGTGTGTGTGTGTGTGTGTGTGTGTGTGTGTGTATGCGCTTGTGGTAGGTGGTATTTTATTACCAACATCTGCTGTCATAAAATCAGATTGGCTATTTATAGAACAAGTCAAATAGAATTGATTCCATTTCTTTTGATACAACTGCAGAAAGAAAGAGAATATACAAGAGAAACTGCTGAATGTATCAAGTGTAACAGGAAGATCATTTCCAGTCCACCTGCTTTCTTCTGCAGTGCAGAGATGGCATGTATTTTAGGTCATGCATATGCTGTTAATGCTGCATGCTTTCCACCAAACTTGAAGTATAGATGTCCTTCTGGAGGCATAAATATATGTGAAGGTGTCTCATCACACTTCTTTCCTTTGCATGACATCAAATAATATGACCAATTATCTATTAAATGAGCCCTGTGTCTTTAATTTCCTTTTACATGGGCTGGATATTTGGCTTTTCAAAAACTTTAATTATTGTTATTCAATCAAGATTGGAAATAAAGAATGCCAAAGCTAGAACATGATTGTGAAATATACAAAAAATGAGAATGAGAAGCCTAATTATTTTGACCCTGTTATCCAACTCTCAATGTTTCCTGTGGTAGCCTGCATCTGCAAAACATCTTCTATTGTTGGAAAAAATGAAGAGAACTGTGTACAAACATCCACATAGACTCACACACAAATAAGTTCATGTAAAAAATGATAAAGATGCAATAAGATCTGTAGGTTGCTTATTTAACTCCTCTTGGCAATCTATGGTGTGTTCAAGGCTGTTCTCCAGCACCACAGTTCGAAGGCATCTATCCTTCTTCTGTCTTCCTTAGTCATTGTCCAGATCTGTGAAGTATAACAAGTAAGTGAGAAGACCATAACCTTGATTAAGCACACCTTTCTCTCTATACTGACATCATTGCTTTTTCAGCACTCGGAGAAGTCCACAACAGCATATTTTCCCAATGAAATTAATCTTTTGATTTCCTGACTGCTGGTGTTAAGAGTATTGATTGTGAAGCAGAGCAATCGGTAATTGCTAACAACCTCAATCTCTTCTTCATCTGTCATTGTGCTGCCAATTGGCCCAGTGGTGAGAATCTTTGTCTTCTTGATGTTGAGCTTCAATCCATATTGAAGACTACATACGGTGCTTGACCTTCTGCAGCAAATGCTTCAGGTCTTCTTCAGTTTCAGCAAGCAAGGTTGTGCCATTTGCATATTGTAGGCTGTTGATGACTCTATATACTCCTTCCTCCAATTTTGATGCCACATTCCTCCTCATAAAGCCTTTCTTCCTGAATGATCTGTTCTTCTATAGATTGAAAAAGTGTGAGGACAGGAGGCATCCCTGATACACTCTTTTCCTGATTTTGAACCATGCAGTGCTTCCTTGCTCTTTTCTGAGGATTGTGTCTTAGTCCAAGAATAGGTTTCCCATAAACACAATCAAGTGTTCTGGAATTCCCATTTTCCTCAAGGTTAGCCATAATTTGTTGTGATCCACACAGTCAAATGCTTTTGCATAGTCAATGGAGCACAAATATTTATCTGGTACTCTCTGCTTTCTACCAAGATCTGTCTGACATTGGCAATTGTGTCTCTAGAGCCACAACATCTTCTAAACTCAGCATGTATTTTTGGTGGTTCTCTGTCAATGTACTGTTCCAGTTGTTTCTGGATAATCTTCAGCAAGATTTTGCTAATATTTGATATAAGTGATGTTGTTTGATAATTTTCACACTCTGTTGGGTCACCTTTTTTAGAATGAGAATAAATATGGATCTCTTCCCGTCAGTAGGCCAGGTAGTTGTCCTCCAGATTTCTTGGCACAACTTGGTGAGCACATGCAGGACAGTATCTGTTTGCTGAAATATGTCAGTTGGTATTCCAGCAATTCCTGGTGTTTTATTTTTTGCCTAATCCTTCAGAGCAGCCTGAACTTCATCTTTCATCATCATTGCCTCTTGCTCATATGTTGTTTCTTAAAATTCTTTTGTGTAAGCCAGTTCTTTTTGGTAAAATGATTATGTATGCTCCTTCCATCTTCTTGAGGCTGGGGATAGAATGATAGAATTTTGTGCAATCAATGATTTAGTTATTGAAAATACTTTTTGTATGAAACGCAGTGACTACATGCATAAACCTCACGTGATGGTCTACACAGCATTCAGATTCACTACGCCTATGGAAAGATTTTTTATTTTATTTTATTATTTTGTGTGTGTATACCATCAAATTGTATCTGACTGGTACAGGAGTAGATTGCCTCTCCTTCTCCAGCAGAGTTCTGGTGGGTTTGAACCACACACCTCTGGGTTTGCAGTGCAATTTCTTGCCACTAGGCCACCAGAGCTCCCTTTATGGAAAGATATGATGAAAAAGCTCAAGATCAGCTGTGAAAACTAGGCCATGTGCAGATTGTGGAACAGATCATCAACTACTTACATGTAAATTCAAACTGAAGATAAAGAAAATTAAGCCCAATCTACAATAAACAAAGTCTGACTGTGAGTCTATCCCACCTGAACTTAAAGACCATCTCAGGAACAGGTTTGGGGCCTTGAACACTAATGAGTAAAGATTAGATGAGCTGTGGGAGGATATGAAGGGCAGACTTAATTATAGGGTTGCATGGGTGGAGGGAGGGTTGAGTAAAGGAAAGGTGAAAGATTTGGTGTGAAAAACAATATATACAAACTTTGTGAGTAAGCCAGTATAAAATAAAAATTAAAACCAGATTATCCTTGAGGAATGCAAAAGGTCATTACAAAGATGGAGGAGAAGAAAAGGCCAAAACAGACGTCAGAAGAGACTGTGAATATTTCGCTAGAGCTCCAAGAAGCCAGAGCAAAGAGAGAAAAAATAAGATGTTAAGGAGATGAACAGAAGATTTCAAAGAGCAGCTTGGGAAGACAAATCAAAGTATTATAATGAAACATTCAAAGAGCTGGAATCAGAAAATCAAAAGGGATGAACTCGCTTGGGATTTCTAAAGCTGAAGGAATTGAAGAACAAGTTTAAGTCTTGAGTTGTAATACTTAAGGTTGTTGAGGGCAGAATGCTGAATGACCCAGAAAGTGTCAAAAGAAGTTGAAAGGAGTACAGAGACACTTACCAAAAAGAATTGGCTGACGCAGAAGAATATCATGAAACAACAATAATGATGAAGGAGAAAGTTCAAGCTGCTCTGAAGGAATTGGCAAAAAATAAGACCCTAGGAGTTGATGAAATACCAATTTACATACTTTATCAAGCAGATGCTGACCTGGACGTGCTCACTATGTTATGCCAAGATATCTGGAGGACAGCTACCTGGTCAACTGACTGGAAGAGATCTGATTTTATTCTTGTTCCAAAAAGGAGTTAACCGAGTGTGGAAATTATCAAACAATATCACTAATATCACATGCATGCAAAATCTTGCTGAAGATTATTAAAAAAAAACAACAAAAAAACCAACCTGACTGGAACAATACATTGACAGAGAACTACCAGAAAGAACTACCTGGGTTTAGAAGAGGCTGTGGCACTTGGTACATCATAGCCAATATCAGATGGAACTTGGCTGAAAGCAAAGAGTACCAGAGGAATGTATATCTATGTTTCATTGAGTATGGAAAGGCATTTGACTGCATGAATCACAACAAATTGTGGCTAACCTTGAGAAGATGGGAATCCCAGAACACTTGATTGTGCTCATATGCAACCTATACTCACACCTGAAAGCACAGAGCAAGCACACACTGCATTGTTCTAAATCAGGAAAGTTGTGTGTCAAGGATGCATCCTCTCATCATAACTCATCAATTTGTATGTAGAACAGATAATTCAGGAGGCTGGACTTTATGAGGAAGAATGTGGCATCAGAGTTGAAGGAAGACTCATCAACAAGCTGTTTTGTGCAGATGACACAACCTTGCTTGATGAAATTGAGGAGGACTTGCAAAATTTGCTGCAGAAGGTCAAGGACTGCGATCTCCAATATGGATTGAAGTTCAACATCAAGAAAACAAATGTACTCATCACTGGGCCAACTGGCATCATCATGATAGATGGAGAAGAAATTGAGATTGTTAACAATTTCAACATACTTGGTTCCACAATCAACACTCTTGGTACTAGCAGTCAGGAAATAAAAAAGCAAGTTGTATTTGGAAAATTTGCTGCCAGAAACCTCTCCAGAATGCTGAAGAACTAGGAAGAAAGTCTGGAGATCAAGGTGCATCTTATCTAGGCCATAGTCTTCACAATTACTTGCTATGCATTAGATACCTGGACAATGAACAAGAATGACAGAAGATCAATGTCTTTGATTTGTGATACTGAGAAGAGTATTGAATATAGTATGGGCTGCCAAGAGGACAGATCTGTCCTGGAGAGGGTGAAACCAAGTTGCTTTTTGGAGGCAAGGATTTTGAAGCTTCATTTCACATATTTTGTGCATGTTGACTGGAGGGACTGGTCCTTGGAGAAAGACATCATGCTTGGAAGGGTGAAGGATGGCTCAGGAGAGAAAGACACTGGCTGAGATGGATTGATACAGTGACTGGGTTAATGGAGATGAGTGTGTCAGAGAAAGTGAGGTTGGCTCAGGATAGGGCAGGGTTCTGAGTTGTTGTGCATAGCGTCACTATGAGTTGCAAACGACTCAGTGGCATATAACAACAACAACAACAATGCTTTTAAGATACATCTCTATGGTAGCATGTATCCAAATGTCAGTACTTTTTATAGGTAATACTGTCTTTTTATTTGTATGTATAGTATTTTGTTTATCTATTCTTTGTTGATGGACACATGAGTTGCTTCCACCTTTTGGCAGTAGTGAATAAATTTGGCAATGTATTGCATTATTTACTGCAATAACAACAGCAAAGCAAATCTTAAATATTCTTTTAAAATTTGTATACTTTAGTGTTTGCATGAAACAATTTTGCCTATTTTTAATTAATTGCATATGGTGCCAAGGTGTTGTTCTTTCGCCATTGAATTGGAACCAACTCATAACGGGCCATCTGGTGGGGTTTCAAAGGCTGTAAATCTCATAGGAAGAGAGTGTGTATCTTTACACTCGTCTCCTTTATCCCAGTCACTGTATCAATCCATCTCAGCCAGTGTCTTTCTCTTCTGAGCCATCCTTCACCCTTCCAAGCATGATGTCTTTCTCCAAGGACCAGTCCCTCCAGTCAACATGCACAAAATATGTGAGATGAAGCTTCGAAGTAGTGGTGGATTCGAACTGCTTGTCTTTGAGTTGGGAGCACAACTCTTACCCTCTAGGTCACCGACACAACCTGTGGTGTTAAACATTTCCTTAAATGGACTCTCTTGCATATTAACATGCAGTATCCCAGTACCATTTGTTGAAAAATATATTCTTTTCAGACTGAATGGTCCTTGTGTAATGTTTGAACATCAACTGCCAACAGAAACAGGGCATATTTCTGTACCCTTAATTCTATTTCAATGAAATATGTTTAACACTTAGTTTTAAAATAAAGTTTTGCCAGTGAATTTATTTTTGAAAGTAACTTGCCAAAATAATAATACTCTAATAGCACTTTTTGAGTGTCAGCCACTTACTCACATTGTGTGACTTAATCCTCACTACAAAATCTGAACTAAGTTTTATTAGTCCCTAAAGGCATGATGGCAAATAGAGTTTAAATTTGTGCCTAAAAGTTCCCAGTGGCTAGTGATGAAGTTGTGAGAAACTTATTCGATTGAATATGATAATCTTTCTACTGTGTCATTTTGTCCCTGAGAGTACAAGGACATAAATTTGCCTTGGGTATATTAATTTATTTAATATCTCACGTTCATTCAGTAAACAGTCCATGCATCTCTTCATCTAGTGATAAATCTTTCCTGTTTGTATTGTGAGCCCTCTAGTCCCAAACTTTCAAATTTTTTTTTTACATTTTTTTCTTTGTTGTGTACCATCGAACGGGATCTCACTGCACAGAAGGCGATTGCCTTCCTTTTCCAGCAGAGCATCTGGTGGATTCGAATGACATGACTTCGAGATTACAGTGCAGCTTCTTGCCATTAGGCCACCAGAGCTTCCTTTAGTCCCAAATTTTTAAGTACCTCTATAGACATAGGATCAAGGTTAAATGTCCTTTTTCTTTAATCACATAATATTTTTCCACATTTATTTACCAATGTTTTGGTCTGTCCCTCCATTCAGCACGCTGTGTGTCCCTTGTCTAGTTACTAGTAAGGATGGCACAAGATAGGGCAAGATTCACGGTGGCTCTTCATAGAGTTGCTCAACATGACTGAACTGAGCAACAGCAACCACAATTTTCCTTCAATATAAAGTAACTTTTGTGTATTTTCGTTTTGCAACCAGTTAATAGCTGTTTCTCTTCTGGTTTACAGAGGCAGTAAATTGCATAGAAAGACACTATCTTTCTCCTACACAGAAGCTGGTGGATTTGAACCACATGCCTTTGGGTTGACTGCACTATCCCTTACCATTAAGCTACCAGAGAGGATAAGTAATGAAAAAAATTCTCTGAATTTAAAATGAAACTTTGATATAATTTAAAAGAAATTCAGCTCTTTCTCACTTCCTTTTTTTTTTTGGAGGGGTCATCAATTTTATTTCTCACTTCAATTTCAGTTTTTCTCTTTGTAAACATGTCTATTCAAATGCTTACAATTATAAGTAGGTATCTGCTGAGTAAAGAGAAAAGGATTGGAATGTTTGATGATAAATGTCACTTAATAACCAGAATGGGGAGCACTAGTGGATAGTTCCTGAGGGTTATGAGTTGATAACCCCAAGGTGTCACCTCTTTGTTGTTAAATTCACAAACTGTGCTGAGGGAGAAATATAGACACTCTCCTCCTGAAAGATTTACTGTGAGAAACTGTTGGAAGGTCAGATTGTTTTTCTACAAAACAAGAATAAGATGATGACAAATGAAAACATGAGGAATTCAGTTCTCTTACTGTATAACTAGGAATTCCCCAAAGAGACTTTTAATTTTTAATATAACTTTTGCATATCCAGAAACGGATACGGTAGCTTTACTATTGTAAATATCTAAAATTAATAATGTTAAATATAGTCAACATTATTTGAATTAATAGATATGGTTCTGGTTGATAAAAGAAAATAAGAATATGATTTTGTAAGAACTTCTTTGCAAACCAGAGCTCTTTGGGTCATGTGGAGAGTATGAATACAGGTATATCATGAAGAAAATGTCCTAAAGTTGACCTAAGTTGTGCTAGTAAGTTCATGATAATGGAAAAATAAATGAAAAAAAAATTGATGTATTCTAATTGCAGAAATTGTTGGCTATAAGGATTTTAGTTATTGAATTTTATATCACTAGTCTTACACACAAAAAAAAATTAATGGCACAGTTAGCTTAAAGAGAAAGTCATGCCATTTTTTTATTAGAACATAATTGCATAGTGGGTAAAGTATTGAGATGCTTGCAGAAAAGGTAGTTGGAACCCACCAGCTGCTCTGTGGGAAAAAGATGATTCAGTCTGTTTCTTCTAAGACTTACAGTCCCAGAAATCTGTTGAAAGAATGCAGTAAATTAAAACAAAATTTAATTTAGTGAGTACAGGTTTTTAAAGAAAAACATAAATGGAAAATTATAAGTTTTAATTCTCTCTGTTGAAAGTAAGGTATTTTTTTCTCTGTTCTTTCAGTATTTACTTTTGAAAACTTGTTATTGTAAAATTTATATTTTTAGAAAGTAAATCCAAGATGTTCCCTAAGACCTGGCAGGCCATCTCTTTAAGTTGTACCTTCCGGTACTGCTCCCCTTCTTTCCTGCTTCCGGGAGGAAATTACTTCAAGTAGACCAGGCACCCAAAGGCAAACCCACCTCTAGCTATAAGTACATCAGAAACCTAGTGATTCTGCTACGCAAATTTAATGCCTTGTATGCACTTATCCTTGTGAAGAGCTAGCCTTCTTTTTTATTTTAGAAGTCATTTTAGTAGATTGCTTGTGCTGTATCTTTCTGGTTTAATGTTTACTCAACAATAAACCTTATTTCTGGCTTTCTTCCCCACCCCCCATTTCTTTTTTTAGCTTATAAAAGTTTTCTGGCTTGGGAGTAGATATTGTTTTGAGTTACCTTTCTACAATGAATTCAGAACATAGTTATATATTGTTAGACTTTGAGAGTTAAGAGAGCCATAAAATAAGAACATTAATCATATATATATATGCACAAAATTTAAGAATAATTACATTATATTTTTACCATGTATTGCTTATAAATAATAAAATATCAAATGTTAGTGTTCTTGTCATAGATTAGTCAGTGTTCCTCCATTTTGCCCTTTTTAGAATATTCATGAGGAGAGCTATACATGAAATAACTCACCTAATTGAAAATAGAACTATTAATTTTTCATAAACTCTGAAAATGTAGTATCTAGAGCAGTTGTTGAGTTATAACTAAACTATTAAACGTGAGTTGATTAGCTAAATTTAGAGAGATCAGAGCATCACTCAGTATATAAAGCAATGTGCCTTGTTAAAGAAAATATTCTTTTATACTACTTTCCTTGAAGATTGTTGTCATGTGCTGTTGAGTTGCCTGCAACTCATAGTGATCCTATGTACAAAAGCTCTGAACTCTGCCCCATCCTAAGCCAGTCTCATTGACTCAGACACACCTAATCCCATTGCCCCAGTTACCATGTCAATCCATCTCATCCAGGGTCTTCCTCTTCTGAGCTATCCCTCTACCTTTCCAAGCATGATGTCCTTCTCCAAGGACTGGTCCCTGCTGGCCATGTGCCCACAGTATGAGAGACAGAGTTTCACAATCTTGCCTCCAAAGAGAAACTTGGTTGCACCCTCTCTAAGACAGACCTGTTTATTCTCCTGGTGGTCTAGTGAATGCTCAGTCCTCTTCCCCAACATCACAATTTAAAGACCTCAATTCTTGCAAAGACCATTTGCTAGATCAGGTGTACTTTAGTCTCTAAACTAACAGCATTGCTCTTTAGCACTTTTGAGAGGTCCCTGACAGCAGATTTTCCCAATGCAATTAGTCTTTTGATTTCTTGACTGCTGGTGCTCTTTTTCAGAATATCTACATACATTGTAGTGATGTTAGAGTTTAGAAAAGATATCTAACTCACAGAACAAATTACATTTCAGCAAGGCAAAATAAGCTTGTCAGTGAATGAATGGAAAAGCTTCATTTGAAAACCTCTAGGCTTTTGATTCTGAATTGATTATAGCATTTTAAGAAGAGAAAGATAAACGTGGGCCAGCATATATCTGGTTGGGTGGCAGTTCTGGTTTCTTTAGGGGATATTTTCAGTTGTTCACAATAGCAAAGAGTAGGAAACAATCCAAGTTAACAAACGACTGGGTAGAGAAGTTGTGTTATATTCACACAATGGAATACTATACTGCATTGAAAAACAAGGAACTCATGAATATTACACAAAACGGGTGACCCTGGAGGACATTATGCTGAGTGAAATATCTCAGTCACAAAAGGACTAAAAGTACATAGTGCTACTGTTGTAAGGTGGGACTGACATTGAGGTTGGGGGGAAACTAAGAGGGGGTAAATAATGTGTACTACCTTGAAACAGATGAGGGAGAAAACTCTTTAGGAGGAATATATGATTAGGTATATTTGTCATGACAAAAGTCCAGAATGAGAGCAGCATAGCGGAGAGGACTTGGGGAGAAGGATTGTATAACAGTGAAAGAATCTTTTTTTTTTTTTTTACTTTTCAAAGAGAAAAACGAACTGAGGGGGAGTAGTGATCACAGAGGAAAGTGTGCAACAATGAATGAATGGAAATCCAAAGTCTACAAACATTCATTAAAATAAAAAAAATTTCTGAAAAAAAATAGATAACAGAAAAACTCCCCCACATCTTGTGATGCTTTACATTCATTTAAGTTTGTCAGTGTTTCAGCATTTTTTATTTATTTTTAAAAGTTATTAGTTATTTTTCTTTTGTATTAGTTTACATATAAAATTTATACATACATATATATAGTTTATATAGTTGTTGTTAAGTGCTATCGAGTCGCTTGCGACTCATAGCGACCCTATGTACAACAGCCCTAAACCCTGCTCCATCCTGTGCCAATTACACTGCCTCTGACACACCCATCCTGAGTACCCCAGTCACTGAATCAATCTTCCCCTCCTGCGCTGTCCCTCCAGTCTGCCCAGCATGATGTCCCTCTCTAAAGACCTGTCTCTCCTTACAACATGTCCAAAGTATGTCAGACGAAGCCTCAGAATACCTAGCCTCCAAGGAGTAGCCAGGTTTAACCCTCTCCAGTATGAATCTGTTTGTTTTCTTGGCAGTCCATGGTATATTCAATACTCTTCTCCAGCACCACAGCTCAAAAGCATCAATTCTCCTTCTATCCTCCCTAGTCATTGTCCAACTCTCGGATGTATAACAAGTGATTGCAAAAACCGTGGCCTGTATCAGGCGCACCTTAGTCTCCAGAGACACACCATTGCTCTTGAGTACTTTAGAGAGGTCCCTAACAGCAGACTTTCCCATCACAATATGTTTTTTTATTTCCTGGGTGCTGGTGCCAAGAGTGTTGACCATGGAGCCGAGCAAACTGAAGCTGTGAACAATCTCAATCTCTTCACCACCCATCCTGATGCTGCCAATTGGTCCAGTGGTGAGAATCTTTGTCTTCTTGACATTGAGCCTCAGTCCACACTGAAGGCTGCAGTCCTTGACCCTCTGCAGCAAGTGCTTGAGGTACTCCTCTGTTTCAGCAAGCAGGGTTGTGTCATCTGCGTAACGCAGACTGTTAATAGATCTTCCACCAATCCTGATGCCACATTTCTCCTCATAAAGCCCAGCCTCTTGAATAAACTGCTCTGCATACTAAAGCTATTAACAGTCTCAATCTCTTCACCATCCATACTGATGCTGCCAGTTGGCCCAGTGGTGAGAATCTTTGTTTTCTTGACATTGAGCCTCAATCCATGTTAAAGGCTGCAGTCCTTGACCCTCTGCAGCAAGCACTTCAGGTCCTCCTCAATTTCAGCAAGCAGGGTTGTGTCATCTGCATAACACATTAGCACGATCAAGTGTTCTGGAATTCTCATTCTTTTCAGAGTCAGCCACAGCTCTATGAGGAGAAATGTGGCATCAGGATTGGTGGAGTTGGACAATGACTAGGGAGGATAGAAGGAGAATTGATGCCTTTGAGCTTTGGTGTTGGAGAAAAGTATTGAGGGTACCATGGACTGCTAAGAAAACAAACAGATTCATCCTGGAAAGGATTAAACTGGGCTCCTTCTTGGAAAAGGATTCTGAGGCTTCATCTGACATACTTTGGTCATGTTGTAAGGAGAGACCGGTCCTTGGAGAAGGACATCATGCTTGGGAGGGTAGAGGGCAGGCACAGGAGGGGAAGGCTCTCTAGGAGATAGATCGATTCAGTGATTGGGGTAATCGGGATGAGTGTGTCAGAGACAGTGAGATTGGCACAGGACAGAACAGTGTTTAGGGCTGTTGTACAAAGGGTCGCTATGAGTTGCAAGTGACTCGATGGCACACATAACAACAACAACGTAGTATTTCACACATTCCTCTATTGACATTGTGTTTCATAGTATCATTCCCATACATTGTATTTTATAAAATCAATGAGGTTAGTGCATTTCCATCATTATTCCACCTTTTCTTTAACACACCCACTCTGCTTACATAACTCTGTGCCTTCAAGATTTCTGCTCCTCTCCACTCTCAGACCCCCTCCTTATGCCTCTTCCCCCTTTGGACTTCTTTTGTGTAAACTTATCTTAACTGGATTCTGTTTTAAAGCTTTGTTTATTGATGCAATCTACTGGTTCTTTTATTAAGTGGTTGACTCATATATAAAAGAATGTATATTTATTTGACTGAAATGGGTCAATTATATTTAATGAGTGAAATTATCCACTGTGATTTATAATTTAGTTGGTAATAGTTGATTTCCTGAGACTTCTGCAATGTCTCCAAATATTTATGTGTTTTAATGAGAATTACATGCACACATGTCTACAGATTGTTTTGGAAATGGTTCTGTTTCTCAACGGTAAGTGCCAATCATTTGAATCTCAAATTCACAGACTGGAAGTTCTGTTTCCAAAACTCTTAAGTCATTTTTACTCCCTTGCCTTTTAAATTTTTATATTATGGTGATTATTAGACCTTAAGGAATAACAAACTAATTAATATTCTATTTTGTTTATGTGGATAAATATAAGAGTTCTAGATATATTATTAGTAAACATTATTACTTAAAATAATGAAATGTGTGCTGTGGGTAGGGAATTTTGAAAGGTACATAAATTAAAACAGAAATAATTAGAGAAGTGTCATGCCAGAGCACTGAGATATGGCCCACTTACACAAGGAAGGAAGCATACATGTATACATTTTAATGCCTAAACAATTTTTCCCCCTAAACAATTTAACCTATTCAAAACAAAACTTTGAAAGG
Organism: Elephantulus edwardii; assembly: GCF_000299155.1. NCBI lineage: Eukaryota > Metazoa > Chordata > Mammalia > Macroscelidea > Macroscelididae > Elephantulus > Elephantulus edwardii. The sequence continues at coordinate 27,239,920 of NW_006399751.1, read as the reverse complement.
TACTATAATACAATGACAGTCATATTTTATTGACACTGGTGACCTGAAGTTGAGCAAACAATTTACCAATGGCATGTATACAGATTCCCACTTTCTATGTCTTGGTAGGGACATTAGGTTTATAGTTACTTTAGCAAAATTTATATTTTCCCTTCTCTCTTGTTAAGCTTATTTCCCTGTAGCATTCCCCACCCCTTAATTTAGTACCGAGTTGATTTACTTTTCATCAACGGTCTTTATATAAACCTAAGATTACTCTTTTCCTGAGGCAGTAGACAGATTCAATTAATCCCCTGAATGCAGGATTTACTTTGGATGTAAAATATATTGTTTTTCCTTTGAAATATCATTTCAATAATTAAATTTTTGTTGTTATTTCCAACACTAGATGTCTCTCTAACTCTGTTTTACTTTTTTCCTTACTTGCATGGATCACTGCAATTTCAACTTGTGCTGTATACTATGCAAGGAGACATTTACTTTTTCAGTGTTGGCACAGACAAAACAGGCATTTTCTGTAATGTGTATCCCCTTAAATATTATGTATCTGGCTAAATTTTATCTATGATCCTTTTCTACTTAAGGTATGACAGATAATACAGACAGTTTTATGTCTATACAGTGATCGTAATAGAACCCTCTCATGGGTATTATTTAATGCTATTCTCACAAAAATCTTATACAATAGGTGTTACTTTTTATTTTTCCTATTTGTAAAGTTCATGAGTCTTCCTTCAATCCTGATGCAAAATTGCTCTTCATAAAACCCAGCCTCCTGAATGATCTGTTTTGCATATAGATTGAAAAGGTATGGGGATAGTATGCATCTTTGACACATCCCGTTCCTGATTTTGAATCAGGCAGTGTTTCCTTGCTCTGTTCTGAGGACTGCTTCCTGGTATAAGTATAGGTTTCCCATAAGCAAAATCAAGTGTTCTGGGATTCTAATTTCCCTCAAAGTTAGCCACAGTTTGTTGTGATCCACATAGTCAAATGCCTTTGCATAGTCAATGAAACAGATACACATTCGTCTGGTACTTTTTACTTTCTGCCAAGATCAAGAAGACAAAGATTCTCACCACGGGGCCAATTGGCAGCACCATGCATAGATGGAAAAGAGATTGAGGTTGTTAACAATTTCAGCTTGCTCAGCTATACAGTCAACACTCTTGGCATCAGCAGCCAAGAAATCAAAAGAAAAATCACTGGGAAAATTTGCTGTCAGGGACCTCTCTGAGTACTGAAAAGCAACAATGTCAGTCTATAGACTAAGGTGTGCCTAAGCATTGACGCCTTTGATTTGTGGTGCTGGAAGAGAGTCTTGAATATGCCATGGACTGCCAAGAAAACAAATAGGTGTATCTTGGAGAGGCTGAAACCAAGTTTCTCCTTGGAGTCTACTATTTTGGAAGCTCTGTCTCACATACTTTCAGATCATGGCCAGGAGGGACTAATCCTTGGAGAAGGATATCATGCTTAGGATGGAGGGACAGCACAGGAGAGGAAGACCCCAGATGAGATGGATTGATACAGTAACTGCGGCAATGAGGGCAGGTGTGTCAGAGTCAGTGAGACTAAGGACAGGGTAGGCTTCAGGGCCTTAGGGTCGCTATGAGTAGCATGTGACTCAACAGTACATAACAACAACGATTTGTGAAGTTGAAGAAATTCAATTCTGGAAATGTTATGAACATTCCTAAATTGACACAGCAACTTCTGATGGACTTCGTGATCATTCACTGATTCTCTGGTTTGTCATCTATTACCTTTTCCTCTATATACATTCAATTTTGCTTTGATCAGCAGACTTCACTTTTATATTTTTCTGTATTTTGTATAGTTGGAAGTGAGTCAATCACACCCCATCTATTACATCATTGAATATACAAAATATAACATGACTCATTTTTAAGACAAATTGATAGTGCTTTTCTTCTCCATTAACATAGTTTTTGTTTGTTGTTGTTGTTGTTGATTGCCTTCAAGTTGAGCATGACTCATAGTGACCCCATGAACAAAAGGCCTGAAGTCCCTCTACAACTATCGACATTTATCACAGTTTATAGAGTTTCTGGAGGTGTGTTACTTAGAAAGTGGATGCCACTCCTGTTTCCAAACCTGCCATACTATGTTATTGTTTTTATGTGTCATTGAGTCTCCTGCTAGTTGTGTCTCCACTCACACAGTGTCTGGAACCCACGGAATCACACAAGATGAGATCTGAGAGCCCTCTTTAATCTCCTTGACATCTTGCTCCCATAGGGCGTCAGCTCGGCTAGGCTACCTTAATCTCATCTTTCGGGAAAGGATATATATCTTCGGTTTTTGTTTAGTGCTTTTAATTACTTCAGAAAGCCAAAATCAGCCCTCCTGTAATAACAAACACATTTTGCCCAATATTTCTAAATTGGCCTATACACTCAAATATTATCTGGTGGTGAGGCTACACTCCCTCCCTTTACCCTGAACCTTGGGTAACCCTCCTTTGTGATTAGCTTTGAAGAGGTATACGTGTGGGCTTACATTCCTCTATGTACTTTACTTGCTGCCAGGAGAAACAGTTAATTTCCTGATGGGAGAACATTATCTTTAAAGGAAGAGTCCCATTCTTTCTGTTGTTACTCTGAGGTTCCCTGGATAGCTTCAATCTCAACAAGGTACAAATAAGGACTCCATGAGGTTCAGGTTAAATAAATATATATAGGAAATGTTCCTTCTTGTTAGTTTGTGTATTTTACACGATAATAAATCAGTCATCTTTAGCTATGTTATTAACACCCATGTACATTGCTAAAATTGTGTGTGTTAGATGACTGGTGTGCCTTTCTTCAAAAGCATATCTCGATGTAAAAAGGTGAAATTAATTTTTTTTATTAGTAGATCTATATATCTTACATTTAGAAATTTAAAATATAAATATAAAAGTAACTGATTATAGTTGAAAGTCCTGAACTCTTAGAGAACTTTCATGTTGTTTTGCTTTAATGTAAGAGTGTTGCATTTGAACTCTGCAAGGATAATTGTGTTCCTTTTATTTTATAGGGGAGACGTTTCAAATGTCAGCTTTACATGTTCATGAAGAGTTCCAATTAGAGCAAACATTTTTGTTTTATGTGCAAGCTGCACTTGCCACTGGCCATGAATTTGTTAAAGAGTATGAGATTAGATCTTAAAAGGATAACATTATTTCCACAGCATTCTTGGGATTCTTTTTTTTGTTTGTTTGTTTTTCCATTTTCAGAGTACTCTAGATTCATGGAGCATCTTTTGCTTTCTTTAATCCTGTATTTAGTTCTCCGTTTTCCACCTGGTTGGTACTTCCCTTGGCAGAAAAGAGCATGGTCTTTGGAGATACAAACCTGTTTTGAATCTCTTTCTGGCTTTCTAACTGTAGGGAAGTTATTTAATTTTTCTGTAACCCAGTTCCTTCCTTGTTTAAATCTTGTTAAAGATACTCATGGCTGTAGATTGATTGGAGAGGTAACAATACAGACAAAGTATTTAATTCAGAGCTTGATATTCTATTAATAGTGAATGTCCCAGTATCATTAATGGCACTTCTCTAGAAACCAAATGTGATGTTCTCTTTTCCCAGTTTATGGTGTGTTTTGTTTACTCATCAACCAATAAAGAACATTTAAGTATCTCTTTAGAGGATATTGCAGAGTGGCTAACAAAAATGTATTTGTTTTTTTACTTGATGGTAATGGATTGAGTTGAACAAAAATGTTGTTACTGGGGAATCTCAACACCAACAAGGAAGAGGAAGCAGGGAGCATCTTTCAGAACCAGAAATTCCTTTTAACAGCAAGAGCAGAATCTACACAAGAGTAGCAGCATCTCAGCAGAGACCAGCTTGAGACAGAGCTGACTTGGGTGGGACTGCTGCCCCACGGAACCAGAGCCAAGCTTGCTGGAGGACTGAGGGAACATGTTATAATTGGCAGGATGAAGGGAACTTTGTAACACTGACCTAAACTGTGAGGTTGAAAGTCAAAGTACCCATGACCATGTCTGAGAAGCTGTCTGGATTGAGAGATTGTATCCTGCTGCCAGTCTGAATGATAGCTGTTAACTTCCCTAACACCCAGAACCAGAACCAGCTGTTAAAATAGTAAGGCATGGTTCCTATACCTGACAGGTGTGCTTACTGTTTTATCTGTGTACCTACGTACTTGCACTTTTTACAAATCCCAAACTGGCTAGACCACAGAGAGGACAACAGGCAATGTCTTGTCTGGCACCCCCTCTGTGTGATCACCAATCGTCCTCCACCTAGCACTGCCAATGAGTTTACAGCTACCAATGTTCTGTCAACTACTGGCACGAATTCTGGAACTCAGGGAGAGGAGGAGGTATGTTGGCATAAATGATTTAATTCACTGGTTTCTGCTTTGAGGAAGAGATAAAGGAGTGAGTGTGAAATCTTTTCTCCAATAGCAAATAAACTTATTTTTTAAAAAAGAGATATATTGTACCTTTTTTCTCTTTAGGGAAATACATAATGTTTATAAAAACATTTTGATTACTCTTAGACTATTTATTTATAAGTTTAAAAATGTGCCTAGAAGCTTATCTAAAAATCCTTTATTTTCATTTTAAATGTTTTGTTCTTTAGTTTGAGTGGAAGTTTACAAAGCAAGTCAGTTTTCCATTCAGCCATTTATACACACTTTATTTTATGACATTAACTACAATGACCGCATTGTTACCACATTACGCTCACTTATTTCTTGTGATTCTTCTTTCCAAAAATCTTCCCATTTTACCTCTTTCTACCCTCTTTCTTGGACAAATGCTGCTCCTTTGATCTTATATGGTTGATAACTTTAAGGAGTGAATCCCTCCTTTGGTGTTATTATTTACCTTATAAGCCTTATAAACAATTTATGTTTAGAGATTTATGAAACATCATTTTATTTACTAAAAAAAAAAAAAGCACATACCTCATAAAGGTAGGAGTGATGGCATCAACTTTACTCCATACACAGCTGCATTCCCACTTGCACATATTTTATTAGCCATCCCATGGAGGCACTGTCTTGAAAAGTAAAAGAAGTATCTATTGCAGGGGTATTGTTATTAGAACACTAAGATGTGCTTGTCTTTGAGCTAACCGTAGAAAAACATACATACAGAACAAGAAAGAAAAAAAGGAAATACTACCGGAAGGAGCAGACAGACAACAGGGTTAAAAATGAGAAAAGGGATCATGGGGAAGTGAGTTTAAGACAAGACTCAAAGGGACAAATAGAATTGCTTGTTTTACAATGTTTTTATTTGCAGTAAATTTAATGACAAGGCTCATCCCTCTTCCTTATTTCAGTAATTTAATAATGCAGAAAACAGAACTTTGTCTGTTCTTCTCTAGATGATATTTTGTGTCCCAACATAACCCATATGAAACAAAGGTATGATATTCGAAAGTCTCCTAAATATGAAGTAGAAATGTTAGTAGAGTGTTAGGACCTGTTAAATTTAGATATTAAAGAGATAAACTGTATCAGTGTTAGTAGACTATTTCATTTTCTCTACAAAGTTTTCAGCATAATTACATGTTAGAGTACCTTGGAATGTATAATACAATTACCCAAGAGGAAAGTACATGAGATTTTATCTAAAGAAGGAAGAACATGCCTTAGTTTTAGGGCTTCTGGGTGTATGTAGTGTCCTGTACTCAGCAATGGAATATTAAAAAAATTTAATAAATAACTATTATGACTTTAAAAATTTTGAAATATGATTTTAATACTTTATTAAAAAGGTGACATCAGTGAAGGTGAAATATGATCCTTTCCTTTGAATTTTTTTCCAAACTAATGATACAAAAGCCAATTTGGACATGCAGGATTTTAAAGGACTCATTATCTGGCCTCTTCTTTCTCTTGCAACCCATGTTCCCTCAGCACAAACCTTAAAAGAAACTGAAAGAAATAACACAAGCTGATTTTCAGTACTTTGTAACTTTGATGATCTGGAAATTTGGTTCCAAATGCATTTTAAGTCACAAGTGAGATGACTCAGATGACCTTAATTTGAATTTAGTTTTCTGAGACTTTCTGTGTTGATTTCAGAATGACCCTTGGCAAAACCTATTTGGGAGGAGTCCAGTGATGAAGTAACGGGAGTTGAAACCTGTTAGCTCAGAACATAACATTAGCTACTATTGAAACTTTCCCATTTTCTTTAGTTAAAAACTCACTGAAGGATGGCAAGGAGAGCTAGAATCTTTGGGTTAATCAGGGTGTTTTTGTCACCAGGTAATGTGTGTGCGTGTTTACATACAATACATCAAATGATGTTTTCCTAACAAATTTCAACTCCAATATAATTTTCTTACTCCAGGTAGTTGATTTAAGATGATTGACATTATAGCCTATAATTTTAAAACCCTTTCTAACAATTCCATTGCTTTTAGAACACTAATGAAAGTTAACTATGCGCATGTGAGTTTATTTAGATACTCAAACATTACCTTATCCAAGTTTCCTCCCTCGTATTCCCATGAATAGGAATTTGTCTTAAGCCAAAAGGATTCAATAAAAAAGGCAATAATAATTAACTTACATGGAAAAATTTTTGATAGTTTCTAGACCCCAAATGCTTAATTTTGCCCAAGACTATGTTATGTGTCAGACCCTTATAGGCTCTTTTGACTTTTCTGGACACATCTTGCTAATAGATTCACAAAATAAATTGAGGTAAAGCGTAGATGTACACAGAACAGTCCAAAACCCTGGAGGCTGAGATACTGAGTGTAGTTCCTTGGAAAGGAGCTTCTTTATTTTTCCTTTTTTAGGAGTCTGTTCCTGCTCAGAGTGTGTACTGCCTCTTTAAAAACTGGCTGCAAAACAGATGCTGAATACTATTTTTGGCTTTTCATCTTTTTTAATAAAAAGAAAAGAAATTTATCTTTGGGTTACTTTGGGGTATTAAAAACGTATGTATATGATAAAAGCAAAGTGGCATAAAGTGAACTTTTAAAAGCAAGAGATATCTATATAGTGAAACTTGTGAGAGCTGAAATGTAAAGGACTGCTTTGTTCCCCCTCCCCCCACCCCCAGCTCTCTCAAGTTTCCCCACCTTTCCCAGGATACAGCCATAACATCTCTCTGTTACCTGTATTAGTGAAAAATATTTGAGTTTTATTTCTCTAAGAGTTTTCCACCTTATACAGATCTGTCTTTTGCAGGTGTTACTTTATAAAGAGGATATTTGACACATGGAAATAAATGTTAAGCTGATGTTAAGAGAACATAATGTATATGATTTCAGTACTCCTCAATTTGCTAAGGTTTATGGGAGCTCTGTTGTCATCCACAGGGACTTACACTGCTACCCAAACTCTAAATTTGTTAACATTCGTTTTAGGGCCAAGAATACGTTTCACCTTGATGAATGTTCTATACATAACTTGAAAAGAGTGTATATTTTGCAATTATTGGAGGGAGTTTTGTACAAATGTTAGTTAGACCAACTTTGTTGATGGCACCATTCATTCTACATCTTTCTTGATTTCTAGCTACTTGCTCTGTCACGTGTATTATATACATACATTCTAAAGTATTAGAAAATATTGTAAGTTTTGCTTCAAAAAAATCATGCTTAGAGATTGCATCATGATTAAGGCTTGAAGTAGAGTGGGAAGGAAATTTGTATGTGGGGAAAATCTCAAAATCATAAAATTAATCAAGTCCTCTGATTTAATAGGAATTGGCACACCCAAGGGCTAATGACTCTTAGTAAACTTTGACCCAGAAATGAAATTCAGCCTTGTGGTTCAGCTTTACATGCTTATAAGAGAAATAGTAAAAGAAGTTCTCACTCCTGATAATGATCAATCAAGAGCAGAATTTGACCAGGGAAAAAGCTTAGAAGGCAGGAAGACATAGAGTAGGAAGATGAATGGAAAGGAGACCCACAGGGAGGGGGTGGGAACAGTTATAACGTGGAGACCATAGTTAATGCGATTAACAAAAATTTGTATTTATGACGGAATGAAAACCCAATAAACTCTCTACACTTTCATCCAATGCACAATTAAAAAATTAAAAATTAAACTGTAGGGAATATATGTAATATATAAATTAATAAAAAATAAAATTATAAAGATGTATAATGAATGAAATTTAAAGAAGAAATGTAGTCAATTGTATTTATCTTGATTATTAACATTTCTGTTGTTTTACCTTCTTCCTAAAACTTCAAGTTTCCTTCTAGTATTATTTTGAAAAATTACTGGAAAATGTCATTAAGGGTTTTTTTATAGTTCTGTAGAACAGAACATTCATATTAGCAAGGAGTTATTTTCCTTTTCCTTCCTCTGACAATGCATTAATTACCGAGTGATGTATAAAAAAAGGAGCAAGGGCTACATGTGGATACCTATATTTGACCTTTACCAACTCCACAAAAGAAAACTGTCTGTGGTTTGAATTGAAGCTGCTCTGAGGGAGGATGGGCAATCTCCTCCCAGGCAATTAAACAGCCTCTGGTTATCCATTGGAGGGTCAGCTATGGGTGCGTCCCAACTTGACAGTATAAAACAGCAATCTGCTTATACGATACTTCCTGAAATTTTTCAGTGCCAGTCAATTATTTTTGGTACAGTGCCTCTGTGTATTCCATCTTCTTTTGATGTTTCATGGATCATGTAACATATTACCCATAGCATCTTTCAATATTTTGACTCAAGGCTTAAATTTGTTTTTCGGTTCCCTAAGCTTGAGAAATGCAAAGCAAATTTTTATCATTTTTTAAATTTTTATCATTCTCCAATTCCAGCTCTCTGCACATTCCATTATAATACTTTGCTTTGTCTTCCCAACTGCTACAAGTTCAAACAAGTTTAGAAGAGGCAGTGGCACCAGGAATATCATTGCTGATATCATATGCTTTCTGGGTAAAAGTAAAAAATACAATAAGAATATCTATTTATTTACTCTGTAAAGGCATTTGATAACCCCCTCCAAGACAGACCTATTTATTCTCTTGGCAGTCCATGGTACATTCAGTACTCTTCTTCAGCATCATAACTCAAAGACATCAATTCTTCTGTCATCCTTAGCCATTGGCCAGCTCTTCTGATGCATAGCATGCAATTGCAAAGACCAGAGCCTGGATCAGGTGCACATTAGTCTCTAGACTTACACTGTTGCTCTTCAGCACTCTGGTAAGATCACTGATGGAAGACTTCCCCAATGCAATCTGTCTTTTGATTTCCTGACTGCTGGTGCCCAGAGTCTTGTTTGTGGATCAGAGCAAGCTGAAATTATTAACAATCTCAGTATCTTCTCCACCCATTATGGTGCTGTCAATTGGTTTATTCGTGAGAATCTTTGTTTTCTTGATTTTGAGCTTTAATCCATATTGAAGACTACAATCTTTGATATTTTCTGCAAATGCATCAGGCCCTCCTTAGTTTCGGCAAGCAAGTTTATATCATCTGGATAGCACAGCTTCTTGATAAGCCTTCCTCCAATCCTGATGCCACACTCCTCATAAAGTCTAGCCTCTCAAATGATCTGTTGTACATATAGATTGAAAATATATGGAGACAGGACACCATCATTGATGTACTCCTTTTCTGATTTTGAACCATGCAATGTTTCCTTGCTTTGTTCTGACACCTGCCTCCTCGTCTAAGTACAGGTTTTGCATGAGCACAGTCAAGTGTTCTGAGATTCCCATTTTCCTCAAGGTTAGCTACAATTTATTGTGATCTACACAGTCAAATGCCTTTGCATAGTCAATGAAATACAGATAGACATTCCTGGAGTATTTTTTGCTTTCAGCCAATATCCTTCTAACATTGATGATAAAGTCTCAAGTGCCATGGCCTCTTCTAAATCCAGCGTGTATTTCTGGTAGTTCTTTGTTAATATACTTTTCCAGTAATTTTTAAAAAAATAATCTTCAGTGGAATTTTGCTTGTGATGTTCAATAATTTCCACACTTTGTCAGATCACCCTTTTTGGGGGCGGGGGGATAGGAATGAATATGGGTCTCTTCCGTCAGTTGGCCAAGTAGTTGTCCTCCAAATTTCTTAGCACAACCTGGTGAGCACATCTAGGGCAGCATCTGTTTAGGGAAGTCAAAAGGCTGTAATTCAGGTTGGTAGCAGATACAATCACTCAGGCAGGACAGCTCCTGAAATGTGCTCACAGGTACCTCAGCTTTGTAGCTTTAGACTAGTATTACAAAGTCTTCAGTCCTGCCAGCTATGGCTCTTTTTCCAAGTCCTTGAAAAAGCTTGGGCAAAAGACTTTTGGCTCTGGTTCTGTTAGGTAGCACTCTCAAGGTCAGCTCCATGTCTTTTTGGGACTCTGATTCTCTGCTTTGCCCACTGCTGTTGCTGCTGCCGGTCTAGCTGGCACAAGAGTATCTGGCCCCAAAAGGTGCACACTGCATGCTTGATTATTTTGGTTTGCTAGTGATGACATTCTCAAAAATTCCTGTTGAATCCAATTTAATGGTGAGACTAGCCAATCCCCTTGTGGGTAAACTAATACACCCTTTTGCATATTCCTGCCTATCCACATGACAACGTCAAAATCAATGGCTAGGAAAACCGTTTTGAACAATAAGCCTTGAACACCATGAATCCGTAACAGTTGTCTTTCTCGTCATAGGTCCTGGAAGTTCTGGACATATTTCAATCTTCTTTTTCCTGTTCTTTGGACATCTTTAATCTATTTTAAAGTCACTAACATTTTCTTGTGTTACTTTTATTCTCCACTGAGCTTCTCTAAGAAGCCTTCAGTTATTGTACTACTCAGTTAAAATTCCCATTTGTATCTTTTTTTCTGTTTTTAAATAATCTCTTTTATCCCTGTAGAAACTTCTATTGTCCCATTCATTTCATCAGTATTTAGCTGTAAGCACAGAGTGAGACTGCACGACTCTGCAGGATGAGGGAGGAGGCAGGCAGCTGAGGACCTTGGTCCACTGAGCACTTCCGAGTCTGGTGTTTTGACAACCGGAAGCTCTTCCAAGAGCTCTGAACCCAGATATCAAGTACCCACCTTGATTCCTTTGCAAGGAAACCATGAGCCATGACACCATCACTAGCAGTGGAACTGGATAGTCTGCTTTGTCCTGGCATCTCCACAGTGCATCCTAGGCCAGCTTATGGTTTGACACATATCCCTCACTGTGACTCCGTGACATTCTGGTTGTCTGGTCTTCACACCGTTCTCCATGCTGGCAAGCGCTTCATAGGCCTCGCCATCAAATTTTACTTCAATGACACTTATCCTATGCACTCATCCTATGAGGACAGGAAGAACAGACGTATAACATCAGCATAAGATACGAAAGTGGCTTCTCTGTATTTGTCTTTACTTCCAAAAGTTTAAACAATTTAAAATGTGTAATTTGTTTAACTTGATGTTGGCTGCAAACTTGGTTGTGAATGTATGAAACATTTTATAACGAGGAGGAAAAATGTAAAATCTGATCTTTAAAATGTCATGCAAGCAGTTTTCACATATACATGTTGAGTGAGACGCAGCTCTGTTAGCTGTAAATTGACCAGAAGAGTTTCACTTTCTGCTGACTTCACATGTGAACCTGAGCTGAACCTGAGCTGAGCCTCACAGAGGGAATGCATAAACTCAAGAGGTCAAAGCTGCAGAACTGGAGGCAATTGCTCTTGCTCAGTATTAAAAAAAAAACCCCAAAACCAACCAAAACAAAAATCAAGCGTAGCAGGATTCTTCAGATGGATGTATATGACTGGAGAGCCTGGAGTAGGAACCAAACATATTTTCTGAATATTTTGTTGTTGTTTTGTTGTGATTTGCACATAAATTTACAAAGCTAGTTGGTTCTGCCTTCGACCATTCATACACAATTTGTTTTATGACACTAATGTATCCAATCTAGCCATACTCTTTCCATCTCCTCCTTCTAATTTAGTGGATATGGAGTGATGGTTTCAGCTGTCACCCTTTCCCTTACTATTTTTATACTTGATTTTGTCTTTTAGGGGGAAAATAGGAGAAAAATTATATTTTTGTTGCTTAGAAAACACATATTAACATATAATTATATGGAATAAGTTTTCTTCTCCTCTTTGAGAATTAATTTATTGTCTATACTTGAAAGTTTATAACGTGTGTAATGTACTAATTCTGAATTACAATATTTAAACTTCCTTATGTATTTATAAACATTGACTTAAACGTTTTAAAAAATTAAATGCTACTTTTATTTCCAATGTTGTTAATCCCACTTTATTTCACACATCCTGTTAGGGACCTCTCAAAGTACTGAAGAGCAATGGTGTCTCTCTGGAGACAAAGGTGCATCTGATACAGGCCATGATCTTTGCTATCACTTGTTATGCATCAGAGAGTTGGACAATGATTAGGAAGGATAGAAGGAGAATTGATGCCTTTGAGTTGTGGTGCTGGAGAAGAGTATTGAGGGTACCATGGACTGCTAGGAAAACAAACAGATTCATCTTGGAAAAGGTGAAGCCAGGCTGCTCCTTGGAGGCAAGGATTCTGAAACTTCATCTGACACACTTTGGACATGTTGCAAGGTGTGATCAATCCTTGGAGAAGGACATCATGCTTGGGAGGGTGGAGGGATGGTGCAGGAGAAGAAGACCCTCGATGAGATGGATTGATTCAGTCACAGGGGTAATCAGGATAGGTGTGTTGGAGACAATAAGATTGGCAAGGGATAGAGCAGATTTTAGGGCTGTTGTAAATAGGGTCACTGTGAGTCTCAGGTGACTAGAAGGCACATAACAACAACAGCAACACATATTAGTAATTTAAACAAATAATTATATAAATAATATTCTTTTTATGGATAGGAAAATAGGTATATTAGTATTTCTGGTTATTCAAATAAGATAGTTTAAAATGGTTATTTCTGTAAGGTCAGCATTATAAATGTCATGTAACTCCACGACTTTGCCATATTAAAGAATTATCTGGTCTATGAGGAGCAAGCTTATGGTTCACAGATCATGATCATTGTTGTTATGTGCCACTGAGTCAGAACCAACTCATAGTTGACCATCCAGTGGGTTTTCAGAGGCTTTACATTGCATGGGAGATTGCCCATATTTCTCCTGTAGAGCAGCTGATATATTCAAACTATGTATCTCTGAGTTGATAAATAAGCAGTCAGTAACATTAGAATTTCTTGTTTTAACACATTCTATGTCTGGAAACACCTGAAAATGCCCAGGACATATTTGAACTGTGATACTACAGAAAAAGTATTGAATATCCTATGGACTGCCAAAAGAACAAACAAATATGTGTTGGAGAAAGTAAAACCAGGGTGCTCCTTAGACTTTGGACATGTAGTTAAGGAGGGGCTAGTCCTTGGAAAAGGACATCATGCTTGGAAAAGTTGAGGTTCAGAGAAAGGGAGAAGAACCTCAACGAGATGCATTGACACAGTAACTGTAAAAATGGACTGAAGCATGTCAGACATGATGAGAATGGCATAGGTTAAGACAAAGTTCAGATCTGTTGTTCACAGGATGACTCTGAGTTACTTGCAACTCAACGGCACCAAATTAAACAGGGCATATTGGGTTATCAGGACTGTTTTAATGCAAAAATATAATTTGGCTCAATTTATTGGACAGATTGGAAAAGAGTTGTCCATGTTTTAGGACTTGTAATACGTTATCCAGAACCCCTTTGTGTGGGACCCTTTCCCCGTGTCTTTCTATCTTTCCTTGATTATACAGACATGTGTCAAGCTCTACTATGATGGAATCTGCCAAGAAACACAAAACACAGAATGATGTGAGACTATTTCGTGTAGTGAAAATGAACAGGGCATGGGTGAAAGATATAGAGTAAAAAACAAAAACAAAAACAACCCAACGACATTTCTGGGTCATTGTTAAGTATTAGTACTAGAAAAGCCAGACCTTTTTTTTTTTAAATTATTATCTTCTGTGTGTGTGCCATCAAATCAGATCTGACTGGCACAGGAGATTGCTCCTCCTTCTCCAGCATCTGGTGGATTCAAACAGTGTGCCTCTGGGATTGCAGTGCAGCTTCTTGCCACTAGGCTACCAGAGCTCCTATAGACTTTTTTTTTTTAAATGTCTCTAAGACTTGCAGATAAAATAGCGCTCTATGGATGAATCAGTCTCGGAATGTGCATTCAAATAGGAGTGAAAGAGTTGACCTCAGTGGAGGAAGAAGGTTATTTCTAAACCCCACCCTTTCCTTCTCTTTGAGCTTAGCTCCTTCTTTGTGTCTCTGTGATTTGGACTGTATTCAAAGTGCATTCAGCTAAGATTAGTACCAGACCAGTTATAAGAAGTGTCAAGTCAACATTGTCCCAAATGCTTGACCTGCTGTATAACGCCATGATTTCTGACACCAACAGCTCCTGCTTTGCTCCATTTCTTAACTCCTTTATGTCTCTTGGGTGTGATGGTTCACTGGAAGGCCTCCCAGAGACTCACACCTGCTAGGGGATTGACTTATGTGATTGTAGATACACAAGCTAGTTTAGCAGAGATTGGTGCACATTGTAGACTCTCAAATCTCTAGTAGGAATATACAAGAGCTTCTCTATCCGTTTGTTGATGGGCTCTTGGGTTGTTTAAAACTCTTTGCTATTGTGAACAAAGCCATAATAAACATGGATGTGCATATATCTGCTTGGGTAGTGGTTATGGTTTCTTTAGGGCAAATTCCCAGTAATGGTATTTCTGAGTCAAATGGTATTTCTATTTGCAATTTTTTAGAAAGCGCCATAGAGCCTTCCATAGTGGTTGCACCATTTTATATTCCCACCAATAGTGAATAAGGGTTCCAGTTTCTCTACAACCTCGCCAGCATTTGATGTTTGCTGTTCTGTTAAATTTTGCTATTCTTACTGGGGTGAGATGATATCTCATAGTTGTTTTAATTTGCATCTCTCTTAGAGCTAGGGATTTTGAACATTTCTTCATGTGTTTGTTAGCCATCTGAATGTCTTCTTTCGTGAATTGTCTGTTCAGATCCTGTGCCCATTTTTTCAATTGGGTTATGCTGCTTTGAAAAACAAGGATCTCATGAAATATTATACAAAATGGGTGACCCTAGAGAACGTTATGCTGAGTGAAATATCTCAGCACAAAAGGGAAAATATTGCATAGTGCCACTGTTGAAATATGGGACTAATATTGGGGTTGAGGGGAGACTGAGAGAGAGGGGATAAATAATAAATACTGCATTGAAATAGATGAAGGAGAAAGCTGTTTAAAATGGATATATGTTTAGGTATTATTGTCATGACAGGAGTCCAGAATGAAGGCTGCAATAGTGGAGTGGACTTGGGGGGAGGGATTGTATAACAATGAAAGATTTTTATTTTTTTTACTTTTCAAAAAGAAGAGCGAATTAGGGGGAGCAGTGGGCAAGGAGAAAAGTACAACAATGAATGAATGGAAATCCGAAATCTCTGAAAACTTTCATTAAAATGAATAAAAAAATTCTAGTATGATGGAGATTGTATCTCATCATAATCCTTTCTTCTTACTGTAGTAAATATTCCTTCAACACAAAATAAATAGTTAATTATTAGCCAGGAGACATTTTGAATGAAAAACCGTACTCAGATGGCTTTTGAGACTTTTTTTCTACTGGAAAGAGAAACTTGAATATTTGCAGAGGGGAGCTGAATAATAATTGCAACATTTGAACAACAAAACACATCATTTTCTGCACACTCAGTTCTGCCAATAAACAGATGAGGTCAATTTTCTCATCTGTAAAATAAAGGAATTAGATGTTTCTAACTGTTGAACCCTGCAGTCTCTACTAATTTATAAATTCTGTTAAAGTGGACAACAGAGGGGGAAAAAAGAGCATCTTACTTTTCTTCATAGAACAAACAGAATCATAATTTAGTATTTGAAAGGTGGCTGTTACATGAATAAAGACCAGGAAAGAATTTCTTTTATGAAACAGACAAATTTCTACTACTAGTAGTTCATGAAAATGACTACAATTTCAATTGCATCATTTAACTGTGTTCTTTGCTTTTCAGATATAAATGACAATTTATATTAAAGTGAAGATTTGAAAAACATTCCTAAGAGAGGAATAAAAAATTGAGTTAGCTACATTTTTTGTTTGTGCAATTTTTGAAAAGTTCCAAAATTTCTATAAGCCTTTATTTTCTCATCTTTCCAAGTGGGATAACAACTTTCTATTAGGATCGATAAAAGTTGAAGTATTATATGTGAAAGTCCCTAGCAGATCAATTTCTCTTCAAAACTTCCTACTATTTCTTCCATTTTCTTCATGTTGATGACCCAGAAGTGATTCTCTTTGTTGCTGGATAGAAAGTTTTGAATTTTCAAGATCTAGTTAAAGAGTCAATTCATGCAGCCAACATTTTAAAAAACATTCTAAAAACATTAATATAATATAAAAACATTACAGTATTACAGGCCATGGTATTTGCAATCGCTTGTTATGCATCAGAGAGTTGGACAATGACTAGGGAGGACAGAAGGAGAGTTGATGCTTTTGAGCTGTGGTGCTGGAGAAGAGTACTGAATGTACCATGGACTTCCAGGAAAACAAACAGATTCATCTTGGAGAGGATTAAACCAAGCTATTCCTTGGAGGCAAGGATTCTGGGGCTTCGTCTGACATACTTTGGACATGTTGCCAGGAGGGATGGGTCCTTGGAGAGGGACATCATGCTTGGGAGGGTGGAGGGACGGCGCAGGAGGGGAAGACCCTCTATGAGGCGGATTGATTCGGTGACTGGGGTAATCGGGATGGGTGTGTCAGAGGCAGTGCAGGTTGGCGCAGGATAGAGCAGGGTTTAGGGCTGTTGTGCATAGGGCCGCTATGAGTCGCAAACGACTCGATGGCACATAACAACGATACAAGTATATATTGTTTTGCTAGTAGTTTTTTGCTGGATTTGGCTTCATCCAGTGTCATAACTCATGGTGTAACCTCCTTCCATACTCCCCATATCTCTTCCCATACCAGACTATACAGCATACTTAGTAATGCTTATTGACAATTTTCATCATAAGATAGTTGTTGTTAAGTGCCATTGAGTCAGTTATGACTCACATCAACCTTATGAACAACAACTCTGAATCCTTTCCTATCTTGAGCCAGTCTCACCATCTCTGACATAGCTGCCCACATTACTCTAGTTATTGTGTCAGTCCATTTTATCCAAGGTCTTCCTCTCCTGAACTGATACTCTACCCTTCCAACCATGATGCCGTTCTCCAAGGACTGGCCCCTTCTGCAAAATACCCAAAAGTATGTGTGATGAAGCTTCACAGTTCTTGCCTCTAAGGAGAAACCTGTTTTCCTCCTCTCCTGTTTGTTTTTTTTTTGGCAGTCCATAGTATGTTCAATTCTCTTTTCCAACACTACAAAACAAAGCCATTGATTCTTCTTCTGTCATTCTTATTCATTGTGCAGCTCTCAGATCCATAATAAATAACTGAGAAGACTGTGGCCTGGCTCAGACACATCTTACGCTTTAGAATGACTTCATTGCTCCTTAGCACTCTGGGGACATCTCAGACAGCTGACTTTCTTAAAGCAACTTGACTTCTCTTTTGATTTCCTGACTGCTGGAGCCAAGAGTATTGATTGTGGACCTGTGCAAGATGAAATTATTAATAACCTCATTTTTTTCTCCATCCATCATGATGCTGCCAATTGACCCAGTACTGAGAATCTTCATCTTCTTGATGTTGAGATGCAATCCATATTGAAGACTGCAGTCCTTTACCTTCTTTAGCAAAGACGTCAAGTCCTCCTCCTTTTTAGCTAACAAGGTGGTGTCTTCTGCATCTCTCATGTTGTTGATGAGTCTTCCTTTCATTCTGATGTGACATTTCTTATAGAGCACAGCCTCCTGAATGATATGTTCCATATATAAATTGAAAAGGTATGGGAAAAGGACACATCCCTGTCACACTAGTTCCTTGATTTTGAATCATGCAGTATTTTCTTGCTCTGTTCTGGTGACTGCTTCCTGTTCAAAGTATATATCCTTTTCAAAGTATATAAAGGTTTTGCATTAACACAGTCAAGTGTTCTGGGATTCTTATTCTTCTCAATGTTAGCTACAATTTGTTGTGATCCATGCAGTTAAATGCCTTTACATAGTTAATAAGGCACAAATGTATATTCTTCTGGTACTTTGTTTTCACTCAAAATTAATCTAATATTGGCAGTGCTATTCCTAGTGCCACGGTATCTTCCAAATCGAGCTTGTATTTCTGGCAGTTCTCAGTCTGTGTACTTTTGGATAGTCTACAGTAAGAATTTGCTTGCATGTGATATTAGTTCTCACTCACCAGGTCCTAACTGGTTTAAATAAGAGGCTGCCAACTTACAAGTGACTGTTAACACAGGCAAAAAATAAAACCCTAGGAATAAATATGATACATGACAGTCCCTGCCAGAAAATTTGGTGGACTGCTGACTGCCCAACTGACTGGAAGAAATCCCTATTAGTTTCCATCCCCAAGTAGATAAATCTAATACAATGTTAAAATTATTGTACAATCTCATTAGTATTAAATGTAAAGAAAATGTTGCTGAAGATCATTCCCCTCCCCCCGCCCCCAAAACTGCTGAAACTATATGGACAGGGAACTTCCAAAAGCTCAAGCTGGGTTTATAAAGTGCCATGACACCAGGAATGTTATTGTAGATGTCAAATGAATCCTGCCTGAAAGCAAAGGGTGCCAGAAGAAAGTCTTAGTTTTATTCACTATAGAAAGGCCAGGTATCTTGATATGAGCTCTGGTGGCATAGTCCACAGCATGTTGTGTTGCCAACCAAAAGGACACATCTCTCTGGCATTCAAAGTACAATGGTACCTCTATGGGATGAAAATGGGCAGTCTCTTTTCTTTAAAATTTACATCCTTGGAAACTTGATGGAGTTCATAATTGCCTTAATGACACTGAGGTGCGTTTTTGCTTCCTCTGTGTTTGTGTGTATTTTATATGGGGTTATGAAAAATGTTTTTATAACTGTCTACAGAGATATTTTGATAAAAAGTAGTAACTTTAAAAAAATTTTTGATTGTGAACCTAACGAAAGTTTCCAGAAAAGTTTGGTTTTCATTTATTCATTGTTGCACATTTCCCCTCTTCCTTTCCTTCCCCCTCCAGCAGTCCACTCTGCAATGCACCTCTTGTTCAAGATTGTCGCCATACATATCATGCCTCATCATATATTCCTTTCTGATGAAACTCTCACCAAGTTTGGTAGGCTCTTATTGCGGTGTCAACCCCTTTGACAAGGTCACATGGTGCAGTCTACACTTTCCATACCTCCTCATGATGCCACTGTATTTTGTAAAGGTTTTATATTATAAAAGTGTAGGGCGAGGGTGACTGGGAATTTCCTGTGTGAAATGCATTTCTTCTTGTGAGTTGAAGGTACTGTGCAGTAAGAGAAAGCCCCAGAAACACTGTTCCAAACTATGCTTCCTTCTATCTGTAATTGTTCTCTGGCTTCAATTTTATCTCTTAATCCTTATTTCTTTATCTTCTGAGCTATTTGCCTTAATATAAAGCTAGAAGTCTTTTTCTCTGTTTTCTTGTAGCCCTAGCCTATGTCCTGAAATGATGTACGGGCTTGACGAATGTTAATGAATGCATGAATGAGTGGACATTACTTACACACCAAATTTTCAAATTGTTTACCCTCTGTGTTTCTCACTAGATTTAGGTTCACACAGGGAACTTAGTTCTATAGAACTGGTGTCTAATTCCTATAGAACTGGTGTCTAATTCAAATATATATATCTCATTGCGAACAAGTTGGAACTAATTTATAACTGACTCTCTAGCAGGTTTTTAGAGGTTATAAATTGTACAAGAGGAGTTTGCCTTTTTCCTGCAGAGCTGCTGATAGATTTGAGTTGCTTGCCCTTGGATTTGACAGTGCATCTCCTTATGACTAGGCCACTCAACGGTGGTTGTTTATTTATTCTTTGTTTAGTATGGCATGAAAGCAGTTGAGAATAATAATAGCCATACAGTTACTATAGTAGGAATCACGATAATCAATGGTTTCCCTGGATACCAAATACATAGATTTATATCTTAAAAAGTTATGTTGTTGTAGTTGTTTTAATCGGAGAGCTCCACTCCCCTCTCTGTCTGCATTGGGTAACTAGCCATAAGGGTCACAGTGTTCAGCCTCACAGCAACCACACTTTTTTAAATAACTTTTTTTAATGTATTTTGTGGCAATATTTTTATAAGTAAGCATTCCAAATTAAAGAGAATGCTTGATTAGCAGTCATAGTTAGGTTAATTTCAGTATTATAACTTTGTTACTAATAAGTTATACCATGTCTATTCAATGCTAAATACATTTTATACTTACTTTGAACTTGTTATATTTTATGAAAGACAATGATAACTCCTGTTATGAAGAGGGAGAGGAGAAGTGAGAGTCAGAGAAAGTCTTTTTACTTATTACCTTCTTTATTTGTTTAAAAAAGTATATATGACCTCAGCAAGAAAAGACTCCGACACACTTCTTCTGCCATATCAAATGAAATTTTAAAAAATCAATGTGAAAATGATGAAATAAAGTTAAGATTGAATACACCTTTTTCAAATTTAGTATTTTTTATATAGTTGACAGACCTAATTACAGCAATAATACTATTTCATATATTAAACGGAACTCTAGCTTTTCATCCTGTGATACACTCCTCCATGCCTTCATGCTTGTGTGGAACAAGGCAGCACAGCCCTCTTTTTCCCTTCTGCTAGGCTGAGAGCCAGAAGTTATGTAAATTGTTGGTTATACTATTTTGGCAATGCATTCTGCCTCCCTGTCTTCTTAATGTGATTGGACTGTGAAGAGGCTGATACCCTTTAACTGGAGAGATGGAACCCAGAAGAAGACTACACCATTTGGAGTTCTGATGTGATGAACCTAATGGTTTGTATATATTAGGATGAAGATGATAGTAGTTATGGAAACAGAAGGCATTACTAAGTGTGATGCTTCTAGTTCCATGTACTGTCGAGTTGAAACTGACTCATAGCTGACCTTCTGGCTTATTTTCAGAGGCTGTAAATCACGTTGGAGGAGATTGCCCATTTTTCTCTCTTAGAGAAGCTTCTGGATTCTAACCAAGTGCCTTTGGGTTGACAGCACAATGCCTTATCATTCAACCCACAATGTCCTAAAATAAATAAAGAACTCAGAGGCATATAGCTAAAGTATTCTGATTCAGAAACATGTAATTGTATGAATTTTTATACTGTGGACTGATATATATGTAATTATTATTTATCATATTGAACAATATGATTTCTATGGGAAGAGAAGTTTATCAAATTTTATAAAATTGATTATAGTTTTAGGTACTTCCTTACTTTTGTTGTATTTGGTGTTTTAGTAAACTTACTCCACTTGGGTGTTCCTGAAATGTAAATATTATTGGCTCAGCATTTTTTGCAAAATAGGGTGAAAAGTGATTTAAGAAAGTTAAAACATTCCATATTTTTCCATGTTTAACTCAAATATTTATTCCATTGTGTGTGTGTATGTGTACACACACACACACACACACACACACACTGGAAGCAGGAGTGGCATCCGCTTCCTAAACAACATGCCTCCAGAAACTATGAACGTTGTTAAATGTTAAATGTCGATAGTTGTAGAGGGGCTTCAGGCCTTTTTTTCATAGTGTCGCTATGAGTCATGCTCAACTCAAAGGCAATAAACAACAACAATAACCGCTAAATCATCGGAGTTCCCAATGAACACAATTAATTCTTAGAAACACTTTCAATTCTTGTTTTAAGACTTTTGTGATTAGTTTTTATAGCCTTAGGCACCTTTCTGAGATGTTTTAAATTTAAAAAGAAAAAAAACTATTGCTTAATTCAGCACCAGGCCAAATGAGCCTCAGTATGCTAGCTAGCCATTGCATAAGCCTTCAGTGACTCTTAAATATCACAATGAAAATGTTGATACTTTTTGATAATAATTCAGATTTGCTAAGACAAAATGAAAAGTCTAGAAATTTATAGATTAGAATTTATAATTTTAGGAATACCACAAAGGAAAGTTTTGTCATCAGTAAGCTAGTTATCATCTAACTCACTCAAACACATTGCTTGTCTTGTTGGAACTGACTCCTACCTGACCCTCTTTTTCTGAATCTGCAGGAGCTACTTTCTCCCTTGGATCTGCTGGTGCATTCTGACCACCAGAAGCACATCTTTGGGTTAGCAATGCAGCTCCCCATGGACTAAATAATTGTCTGAGACTTAACTAATGTCCAGTTGAATTTTCTTGTTTCAATAGTCTTGTTACGCAATAGTGTAAGGATCCCCACTTAACAGATGAGAACCTTGAAGCTTAGAAAAATGCTGGAATATGATAGAAGTATATGCACTGGTTAATTAAGGGGAAACTCAAGAGTTAGAATCTACTTATCATTCTTAAGCACTATTTCTTCCTAATAAACCATAATGTTTCCCAGAGGCAATGTAAAATGGAAAAATAGTGTCCCTCATCCCCTTGATACACTGAGTGACCATTGTTGAGTAAGTAGAAAAATGCCAAAGTAAACATAGCAAAAGCTTTCTTTCCTTTTTTTTTCTGTGTTTTTCCAGCTGATGTAAAGTTTTGATGTTAAAACTAAAAATGAAGTTTCCATTTAAAAAACCCTTTCCAAACCAAAATAACACATACAAAAGCCTCAGCAAAGAACCTAGTGTTCTTCAAGGGAATATCATTTATTTATTTTTCTGTAACAGGGTGCATTAAAAATGTGGTCTTCATTTGTTTCCTAAATCCTACCCCCACCCCAACATTGATGGAGTTAAGGTGAAAGAACAAAATAAAACCAAACCAAATGAAAATGAACTCCTTTTAAAAAAGCTGAGTGCAGTGCATTTCATGAAGACTTGAAATCTATATCTAGATAGCTTTGAGTCACCTGAGTTAAATAAGTGTAAAGGATATATCAACCATTGCTTAGCCTAATGTACAAAGAAATTATGCAAATAGTTAAGCTTACATTTCAGTCAGTTTTACAACTCGTAACACTTAATGGTTCTTTGGGAAAAATATTTCCCTTCTTTTTATGGTTTCATTTTTTTCCCCCTTTGGAAATATCAATGACATTTTTTATTCAGTCTGAAGATTGGTTCTAATTGGTCCTGGATAAAACAGCTGTTGTCCTTCACAGGCAATTTATAACTATCATGCACAATGCATGAACAGGTTTTATACTGAGCTCTAAACAGTTTTGGAATCCAAGTATGTGTGTGACTGTGAGCCATTACAGTGAACTGGACAAAACCTCTACACAAAAGACAACAGAAAACAAAGATGACAGATATGGATGAGGACTTAGCAACCCAATTTAAAAAGACAAGATGAGGAGGTAATTCAAACACTGACTGAAGAAAGAAACTGAATGGAAACATTGAACAAGGAAATGCACAGAACTAGAACCTTAAATGGCACAGCATGGCCATTTTGAACAGCTATGTGATGTGGGAATCCATGCTGCTAGTAGCAATGGTGTGTCCACGACAGCAGGGAAAGGTGAGATCTCACCCACTGCTCCAACCCCATGCACAATCCGCCTCCCACACAAGTTCACTGGCATGTTTGCCTCCTACCTTCTTTCCCCTGCCCCCATTCCAGACTCTGCAGTACCTCATGCAGGCCATGTCCATGCCATTTCTTACTTGGCTCCAGGAGCTCTCAGAATGTTGTGGAAGCCTGTGGACTGGTCTAGAGTAAGCATCCTGATCAGTGGGGATACTTCTTCAGCCTGGGACCCTATCCTATTACTAGGCACTGATACTTGACATACTCCACAATCATGCTTGAACAATGAACCATTTGTAGAGTAGAACATCTTTAGACATCTCAGATCAGCAATGGCTGCAACTTTATGCTGGACACTCTGTCTACACCCCTCCTTTGCACGGGCAAAGCCATCATTGTAGCCAAGTAGACTAGCCTAGGCTCCTTGGAAGTCAGCAGAAACTTGACTTCTGGCTGAATGTCCAACTCTTTGACACATACTGGACATACACTAAATAGGGGAGGAGTGCCCCTTGTGACCTGGTTCACATCTTAGGGTCTCAGTCTCCACTCAGATGTACAGAAACTGTGACACGACTAAGTGTTCACTCAAATTTAATCTTTAGGCTGTGTTGATGGATGCACTGGGCCAAGTCAGCCTGCTTGATTTATATTTCTCATAATAAGCATGATGTTGTTGTTGTTGATTGCTGTCGAGTCAAGCATGACTCATAGTGATCCTATGAACAAAAGGCCTGAAGCTTTTCGATAGCTATCATCATTTATCAAAGTTCATAGTTTCTGGAGGCAAGTTGTTTAGGAAGTGAAATAAGCATGATAGTTTTGTGATATTTCTGTGCATTTTGTTTTATAGTTTGCTCATATGAGTATGGCCCTCATTGATAAGTTTGTTGTACTGTGGTGACTTATGTACTGCTGTGATGTTGGAAGCTAGGCTACTAGTACTTCAAATACCAGCAGAGTTACCTGTGATGCACAGGTTTCAGTGGATCTGCCTAACTAAGAAAGACCAAGAAGTAGGACTGGTCATCCATTTCTGAACAACTAGGCCTTTAAAATGCTATGATTAACAGAGGAACATTCTCTGATATGTTGGTGTTAGATTAGCCACTCAGGTTGGAAGGCCCCACCCCCCCAAAAAATGAGGAGAAACAGGTTAAAACATCCAATAAAAACTGGAGTATAGAATTTACAAAGTATGAATCTAGGAAAATTGGAAGCTGTCAAAAGTGAAGTGGAATGCATAAAGATCAATATCCTAGGCATTACTAAGCTTAAATGTTATTTTGGTTTTTTACTATTTTGAATCAGATCACCTATTATGCTTGAAATGACAAAGAGGATTTTGTTGCATTTATAGTAAAAAAATTAAGTTCTGTACTAGAGTACAAAGCTATGAGTGATAGTGTATTCATAAGCATACAAAGAAGACCTATTTATGCCACTATTATTAAAATATATTTAATAATTACGAAAGCCAAAGCTGAAGAATTTGAGAATTTCTACCAAGTTTTGCACTCTGGAATTGATCAAACAGGCAGTTGGGATGCACTAATAATAATTAATGATAGAATGCAAAAGTTGGAAACAAAAGAACTGGTAGTTAAAAATACATGTATGGTGACAGGAATAAGGCTAGAAGTGGAATTAAAGAATTTTGCATAATCAATATTTTATTCATTGCAAATACTTTTTTTAAAAAACATAAACAATGATTATGTACATCGGCTTGAAGTGTTGGACTACACAAGAATCGGCTTGACATAATCTGTGGAAAGAGCAGATGGAGACACTTAATATTAGTAGTCAAACCAAGACCATCATCAATTATTTATATGCAAGTTCCAATTGAAGAGAAAAATGAAAATAAATCAACAAGAACCAAAATATAACCTTAAGTCTATCTCAATTGAATTTAAAAACCATTTTAAGAATAGATTTGATGCATTGAACTTCAGTGAAAGAAGACTAGATGAGTTGTAAGT
This sequence comes from Elephantulus edwardii, assembly GCF_000299155.1. NCBI lineage: Eukaryota > Metazoa > Chordata > Mammalia > Macroscelidea > Macroscelididae > Elephantulus > Elephantulus edwardii. The sequence goes on along the minus strand of NW_006399751.1, from coordinate 27,214,355 downwards.
TGGCATTAAGTTTGTCACCAGTGAAGAAAGGAAAATGTTATTCAAGTACAGGAAACAAAGAAATACCAAAATGGGTATCACAAAAGACTTTTTCAAATGTGCACTAGAATGTGAAGAGGCCACAACAAAGGGAAGACATGCTGCGATTAGAGAGGTAGAACAGAAGATTTCAACAGACAGTTTGACAAGACAAAACAAAGTGTTATAATGAAATGTGCAAAGAGCTGGAGTTAGAAAATGAAAAGGTAAAAAAAAAAAAAAAGAAAATGAAAAGGTGAGAACCTATTCAGCATTTCTCAAAATGAAAGAATTGAAAAAGACTCAAGCCAGGAATTGCAATGCTGAAGGATTTGATAAACAAAACTACTGAATTATCCAGGGAGCATCAAGAGAAAATGGAAGGAAGAGTCACTGGACCAAACACAACTGATTGGTACTGAACCGTTTAAGGACGTAACATATGATTAAGAACTAATGGTAATGAAGGAGTACGTTCAAGCTATGCTGAAGACATTGGGGAAAAAGTAGGGATCTGGGAATTGATGGAATATCAACTGATATGTTTCAACAAACAGATGCAGTCTTGGACGTGCTCATGCCAAGTAATTTGGAAGACAGCCGTCTTGCTAACCGACTGAAAGAGAGTCACAGTTTGTTCTTATTCACAGTAAAGGAGATCTAACAGAATCTGGCAATTACTGAAAAATAGCATTAGAACCACATGCAAGTAAAATCTTGCTTAAGATTAATAAAAACAGCTGCAACAGTATATCAACATAAAACTTCCAAAAATTCAAGCTGAATTCAGAAGAGGCTATAGAATGAAGTTTATCGCTGAGGCTAAAAGCAGAGAATACCAGAAATATGTGCACTTACGTTTTAGTTACTATGAAAATGCATTGATTTGTGAATTACAAAAAAAAAAACCAAACAACTATAGTTAACATTTAGTAGAACAGAAATTGCAGAACACCTGATTGTGCTCCTGTACTTATAGATCAGGAAGCAGTTGTCTAACAGGACAAATAGACACTGCATGGTTTAAACTCAGGAAGGCATGAGTCAAAATTGTTTCCTTTCTCAATACTTTTGGTTGAACATAGGTTGAATGTATGGCTGAACAAACCATTAGAGAAGCTGGACTATTAAGAAGAATGTGGTACCAGGAGGGAAGACTCATCTACAGCCTACATTATGCAGGTGACACAACCTTACTTACTTGCAGTAAATAAAAAATATTTCAAGCACTTGCTGTCGAAGATCAAAGACTATTACTTCAATATAGATTATGCCTCAACATCAAAACAAAAATAATCACCATTGGATCAATAAGTAACAGTTTGTCAACATAGATGAGAAAAGGATAAGGTTGCCAATTATTTCATTTTTATTGGATCCATAATTGGTAGTTGTGACAGCAGCAGGGAAGAAATAAAAGAAACATGTTGCAACTGGGAAGATCTGCTATCAAGGACCTATACAAAGTGCTAAACAAGAAGGATATTAGTTTAATTACTAAGGTACATCTTATCCAATCCATGGTATTTTCAATTATTTTGTATGCATCTGAAAGTTGGACAATTAATTAGGAAGACTGAAGAGGACTTGATGCCTTTGAATTGTGGTGTTAGTAAAAGTGTTGAATATACCATGGACTCTCAAAAGAACAAACACATTTGTCTTGGAGGAAGTCAAACTGTGTTGTTCCTTAGAAGCGTGGGTGGTGAAGCTCTGTCTCACATACCTTAGACATGTTGTCAGCAGGGGCTGGTCCTGGGAAAAAGAGCTTCTGAGGTAACTAGAGGAACAGTGAAAGAGAAGACCTTCAATGACATGGGTTGACACAGTGACTCAAACAAGGAGTTTGAGCATGGCAAAGATCATGAGGAGGTTGTGGAAAGGTTCCAATTTGTTGTTCATAAATGTCAATAGTTGTAGAGCAGCTTCAGGCCTTTTGTTCATAGCGTCACTATGAGTCGTGCTCAACTTGAAGGCAATCCACAACAACAACAACAAGGTCTCTATTAATTATAATTGACTAAATGGCATTTAACAACAGTTAAAATAAGCTGCTTATTTAGTTGCTCAAAGGACTTACATTGATTTGCTGAGACCATATAATGACAAATACAAGGAAGAAAAAAAATCCCACTTTATTGTCTAACACATTAAATAAAATGTCAGTGTAGTGATTAAAGTACACCTGATTCAGACTATGGTCTTCTCAATTGCTTCTCAATCAGACAGCTGGACAAAGAATAATGATGATAGAAGAAAAACCAATGACTTTGAGTGGCGGTGCTGGAAAAGAGTATTGAATATACTATGGACTGCCAAGAGAACAAACAGGCCTGTCCTGGAGAGGGTGAAACCAGGTTATTACTTGAGTCAGGGATTTAAAAACTACATATCATTTACTTTGGGGATATTGTCAAGAGTGGCCATTCCATGGAGAGGGACATCATTCTTGAAAGGGTAGAGGGTCAGTCGGAAGAGGAAGACCCTGGCTGAGATGGATTGACACGTGACTGTGGCAATGGAGTCATATTTGTCAGAGATGGTGAGATTGGCTCCGGATAGGACAAGGTTCATAGGGTTGCTATGAGTCCTAGTCTTGTATGAAATAAACTACGGATGCTATAGATTATGCAATTTCTCAGAGAAATTGAGAAACACAAATGAGCAATTTTTCTGTTCTGGGTGGATTGTTTTTGTTCTTTGGTCAGCTGAATTGACTCAGAATTTTAAGGTACATATGCACAATGGAATGAAAACCTGCTGGATTCTGTGCCACCTTCAAATCTCTGTTTTGTATAAATCCATTGTTGTAGTCATTTTGTCAATCTATCTCACTGTGGGTCTTCCTTTCTTCCAATGACCCTATGTTCTTCCAAGCATATTCTTTTCCAATGACTGGCTCTTCCTGATAACATGTCCAATGTATATGAGATAAAATATCATTATTCTTTTCTCACTCTGGTCGTAAGTGTTCTTTTGAAATTTCATGGTATGTTGAGTACTTTTTTGCCAACACTGCAACAAAAGCATATCAATTGTTCTTCAGTCTTCCTCATTCATTGTCCAACTCATCACTTGCCTAAAAAGCAATTAAAAATACCATGACTTCAATCAGACACACCTTAATCCTTGAGTGATAGCATTGCCCATTAGTCCTTAAAGAGGTAGACTGTTTAGTACCCACTAAATTACTCAGAACACAAAAGCTCACTGTCACTGAGTCTTTTCCAACTCACAATGAATCTCCATTCATTTCCCAGGCTGTAAATTTTATCGGAAGGAGGCTGCTTGGTTTTCTCCCATGAAGTCACTGGTGAATTTGAACCACTAGAGGCATGCATTCTCCATACCATTCTGCATATCCCTTGACTCTGATTAACATCTGGATCACTTTGGCCATATTATCTAAATTAATGGATTAGTGTAAAATGACAGATAAATGAAACTGTATGGGCAATCTCATCCCATGTGATTTTACTGCCTCTGAAAACTTGCTGAAAGGTCAGCACTGGGTCAGTTCTGACTCAAAGGCATAGAAGAACAATAAAATATAACTAATCAGTATTAAACACACTAACTCATTCCTCATTTATCAACAAAGTTAAGTACCAAAGGCCAGGTCATTATGTGAAAATAGATATTATACCACCCTCACATAAAACTGTCCCATTGGGTCCCATCTGAGGTCACCTGTCTTTTCTGTTTCCCTCAATCATGTTGCCTTCGGACAGTTTATCTCCTACTACTACCAAGCACCAGATGAAGGCCTTCTCAGTCTCCCAGAGTCAGAGTGATCTAGGTACCACTCCCTTCATTGATATCCCCTTTCTCGCCTTTCCTCATCACATTCTCCCAGAGTCAGAGTGATCTAAGTACCACTCCCTTTATTGATATCCCCTTTCTCTCCTTTCCTCATCACATTTTCAAGATGATTTGTTCTAGTCAATGAACAATGATGACAGTTTAAAGACTGTGGTGCGCCTAATCTAAGCTGTGACATTTTCAATTACTTCGTATGCAGCTGAAGCTTGCATGATGAATAAGGATGACAACAGAAAAATCAATGGCTTTGACTGCCAAAAGAACAAACAAGTCCATCTTTGAAGAAGTGCAACCAGTGCTGCTTAGAGACAAGAATAGTAAAACTTGTCAGGAGGGGCCAGTTCTTGGGAAAGGACTTCATACTGGGAAAGGTGGAGGGTCAGGAAAGAAAGGAAAACCCCCAAATCAGGTGGATTGACATAATGACTTTACTTATGTGCCTGAGTATATCAGAGACTGTGGAGACAGGGCAGGGCACGGTTCATTTCTGTGTACAAAGGAGTTTTCGATGACTTGATGGCCTTAATAACAATAATAGTAAGTCCTAAAGTTATGTTAACTATTTTTCACCAAGTTTCATTTACTTCTCATAACAAGCCTGAAGTAGGTTTAATTATTTTCATTTTGTAGATGAAATTGAGGCTCAGATTATTATAAACAATTTGTTTATGGTTATATGACTGGCAAATAATGGACCTCCAATATAAATTTAGTGAGCTCTGGAGGCTTACTGGTAAGAAGCTATGCTGAAATAACAAAGGCACATAGTTTGAATCCGCCAGGTGCTCCACAGGAGAAGGATGGGCAATCTCCTCCCATGTGCTTAGTAGCCTCTAAAAACCTGCTGGAGTTTCAGCTATGGGTTGGTTCTAACCTGATGACAAACAACAACAATTTAAATTTAGCTGTCATTGATGACAGGTGATAAAAATGTGTATTAAAACCCAAGCAAAAGGCATATATGATTGGGTATTGTTGTCATGACAGGAGTCCAGAATGAGGGCTGCATAGTGGAGAGGATTTGAGGGGAGGGATTGTATAACAATGATAGAATTTGTCTTTTACTTTTCAAAGAGAAGAGCAAACTGGGGGAGATGTTGTGTAGGGAAAAAATTGCAACAGTGAATGAATGGAAATCCAAAGTTTCTATAAACTTTCATTAAAATGAACTAACAAAAAAAATCTAAAAAAAAAATCCACCCTAAAAAACCTCTCCAACACCCTCAAATAATTAGTGAAGTGTGGAATCAGTGACTTGCATTAATAAGCTAGAATCATTTCACCTATATTTCTGCCCACCCTTACACCTTCTAATTGTTACTTAGAAAATTCTGCATCAAATGTTGACAGTGAACAGTGAATGAGTGGTGTTTTGCTGGTTTATGTTTATAGTGCTTTGATTTTACTAATAAAAGAACTTCCTATTTAAATTGAAGTCTAATCTTAAAATGTAATCATCCCTCAAGAGAAACTTCCTTTACCTCAAAGGAGTAACAAGATAGCACTGTTGTTGTTCTGTATCATCAAATCAGAAATGACTCAGAGCTGACCCTCTAGAGTTTTCAGAGGCAGTAAATTGGACAGGAATAAATTGCTCATCTTTCCTCTGCAGAGAGTGGATTCAAACTATGTATCTTTGTGTTAGCAGTGCAATTCCTTACCACTAAACCACAAGTGCTCCTAAAGATAGCACTAGGATTTATATTTTGAGTAAGGATATTAACTAGCTTATTACAACAAGTTGAAAATAATTGTTATAGTGAGTTTCTGAAAAATGCATTCCCTGTATTCCCCACTTGTTTATGCGGGGAATTTTGGAGAGTTCAAAGTTTACTTGTAGAAAATTGGTGATAATTCAAATCTGATTGACTTTTAAAATAATATTCCTTATATATATGTAATTATGTGCATTCATCTTGAGATAGAGTTAACATACCTCCTAAAACTAATTTTATGTCTATTAAAATGTAAATATAATTTTTGTATTAGAATTATAGATAGATTAAATTAATCCTACAAAATAATTACATGAAATTAGAATGAGTTCTTGTTTTAGTAAGCTCAGTGGGGGTTTACAAGATAGTGCATATCACTTAATAAAGCATTATTTATTGAGACATGGCTTTCAGTTTAATAGTTACTATGACAATAATATTAGTTCCTTCCCAAATGGCATTTTATAGTACTACTTAGGGGATCTCTTTTAGCTTAGTGGTAGGGAATTGAATTGCCAGCCCAAAGGCATGTGGTTCAAGTCCATCAATTGCTCTGTGAAAAAAGATGGGTAATGTCCTCCCACGTGATTTACTAATTCTGAAAAGCCACCAGAGGGTCAGCTATGAGTCAACTTCAGCTTGATGGTATACAACAAACAACAACATACCATCAACAACAACAATATTATTTAAATTTGTTAGCACTAAAAGAAGTAATAAACATTCCATCATAATGCTATTCTTGATGTGCTTGCTCATAGCTTAGTCACCAGCGGGTTTTCAAAAGCACTTAATTGCAAGGGAGGAGTTGCCCATATTTCTCCAGTGGAGTATGTGGTGAATTCAAACAGCTGGTTTTGGGGTTAACAGCATCCTTCCATTTCGTGCTCCATTGTCCAAAGCACACCGTTTGAATCTACCCGTGGCTCAACAGGAGAATAGGCACTCTCCTCCCGTGAGATTCACTGCCTCAGAAAGTTCGCTGCAGGATTAGTTCCTACTCAAAGGCATAAAACAACAAGCCCCCAGAGCTACTTCCTTTATTTGCCTCAGAATACTGAAATAACAATTTATGGCTTATTTATGAAATCAAATGTCAGCAAACTATGACCATGCACCTAAATTGATCCATTGCTTAAATTATAAAGTTGTGTTGAAAGAACGTTTATATGTCTATAAACTATATTTTACTACTTGCATGCAACAACAGAACTGAATAGCTTAATAGTAAGTTTGGCCCACAGAACTGAAAATATTTGTTATCTGTTCATTTCTAAAAAAAAGTTTACTGATCCTTGCATTACATTTTTATATTTGGTCTTGTAAAAAATCTGCTGCACTTACTTTCAGAAATTTTCCAAGACATCTATGACTGCCAAAAAACTCCAAGAAATCTGTCTTTGACATGTTCTCAGGAGGGCCAGTCCTTGCAAAAAGGTATCATGCTGGGAAGGTAGAGGGTCAATAAAAAGAGAGGAAGACCTTCGACATGATGGACTAGACTGTGACTGTGGCCTTGATGGCAAGGATGGCACTGGATTGGGCCAGGTTCAGCTCAAAGACACAAGACCTGCTTCAATCACTTGCAGACATTTCCTTAGACATCTATAATATTTACATGAAACACATTGCAGTGTCCCTAGTTCCATGACCTCCTCTGAATTCAGGTTGATTTATGCATTCTGTTGGATCATATTTTTTTGTTGTTTTTTTGTTTGTTAAGGCAAACAGATATGGTTATTTTCCAGTTGTTTGGCCTGGTAGCTTTCTTCGAAATTCCTGTGTATAGACTACAGAGCACATTCAGGGCCACATTTACTTACTGAAACATGTACATTTCTGGAATTATATGCTATTTCCTGAAATAGTTCCATATGGAACAATTCTTTTTGGTACGTTGACCTCTGACTTCTAATTCTTCTTGCATCATGCAAGATTTTTCCCATCAAATGCTTCATTGGAAAACATGTTGTTGTTATGCACCATCAGGTTGACTACGATTCATTGGAACTCTATGAACCATGGATCTGTACCCTGTTCTATCCTGTGCCATCCTCACCAACTTTTACAGCCTTGAGACCATTGTGCCAGATACAGTGTCCATCTTGTAGAGGATCTATCTTTCTTTCTTTTACGCTCCACTTTCCAAAAATTTATATCCTACTCCAAGAACTAGCTCCTCCTAACATGCTTAAAGTATGTAAGAAGGTGTTTAACCATCCTTGCCTCTTGGTTTCACTTTCTCTAGGAGATCTATTTATTCTCTTCACAATCTGTGAAATATTCAGCACTCTTTTCTGATACCACAACTCAAAGGCATCAATTCTTCTTTCATTCTTAGTAATTTTCCAATTTTCAGATGCTTAATAAGCAATTTGTCCTCTTACTTGTGGCCTAGTGGGAAGAAGCTATGCTATAAAGTCAAAGGACTGAGGTTCAAATCTACCAGCTGCTCTATGGATGAAGAATGGGCAGTCTCCTGTGTGAGTTACTGCCTCTGAAAACCACTGGAGGGTCAACTATGAGTCAGTTCTGAGTCAAGGGCAAACAGCAACAATAGTACCAGCAAGCAATTAAGAAGACTTTGGCTTCGATCAGGCTTACCTTAATCTTTAAACTGACACCATTGCTCTTTAGTGTTCTGGAGAAGTCCTTGGCAGAAGATTTACCCAATGCAAATCATCTTTTTTTTTAATATTTTTTTTTTATTGGGAAAAACATATTGGGGGTACAAGGAGATGAGGGTTGGGGGCAGAAGGGTGAGGATGGGCCAGGATGCAGTTGCAGAGCTG
>NW_006399751.1:27196465-27205518 GCF_000299155.1 Elephantulus edwardii | reverse complement strand
GTGTGTGTGTGTACCGTCAAATTGGATCTGACTGGTACAGGAGACTGCCCCTCCTTCTCCAGCAGAGCATGAAGTAGAGTCTGGGTTTTTTTTTCTTCCCCTCCAGGTGCCTGTCGGGGCCTGGGTTTCAGCTGTCCACACCACAGCAGTGGGCAACGAGCTTAAAGCCCCTGATGGCTCTGGGCGCTGACTCTCACCAGTGGCTATGGATGAAGTCACAGGCGATTTTCAGCCAGCGCCGGGCAAATCATCTTTTGATTTCTTGACTGCTGGTACCATGCATGTTGATTGTGGATCAAATGAAGGTGAAATTGTTGACAATTTCAATATTTTCTCCATCTGTCATAGTATTACCTATTGGTCCACTGGTGAAGATTTTAGTTTTTTTTCATGTTGATATGCAATCATATTGTGGGCTACAGTCCTTGATTTCCTGAAGCAAGGACTTGAAGGCTTTTTCAGTGAGTAAGGTTGTATCACCTGCATATAATAGTTTATTAAAAAGTAATGGCAAAGTTAGATTGCACATGCAGAAGATAGCATCTAAAGATAAAAGTAGATTGAGGAATGCAAAGATCACTTTCACTCATTGCATTTGAGTAAGCTTCAACTTTTAGTTGGCCCTTCATCAAGTAACTGAGGACATACATTTATTAAATTTAAAGAAATATTATATTGGTTTGCATACAAAATTCATATACATTGTGTTTCAGTCATGTATATTGTTTCACACATTCTTTCATTCACATTGTGTTTCATATGATCATTCTCATACATTGTATTTTATGAAATGAACTTTATAAATGTACAGAAATGATGTTGGTTATAGAACAGAGTTCAGGTCTTTTGTGCAAAGTTTCCTAAGTCAAATTCAACTCGATGACAGTTAACCACTGCTCAATGAGACTAGTGCTATTATATCTGGAGGAAATCTCTTCCACTTTGCACATCACTGTTAATGTGCTGTATGAAGTAACCTGGGTGTGCTGTGATGCTGAACTTTGTGCCATTTGGGTATCAAATACCATAATGGTTTCCCATTGTGGACAGTATTTGGTGGTGTTCCCAGTTGTAAAACAGGTTTGGAAGCAGGAGTAGCATCCATTTCCTAAACCACATGCCTCCGGAACCTCTATGAACTTGGAGAAATGACAATAGTTATGGAAAGGCATTAGGTCTTTTGTTCACAGAGTTGCTATGTGTCATACTCAACTTGACAGCAATCAACAACAACAACAACAACAGCAACAACATTGATCTATGCTCACTATTACACTATCTTTCCTGATATCCACTGGCTCTTTCCTAATTCCTTCACCACCTCCCTTTGCCCACCAAACTCTGTGACCCCATGATTGAGACAGGGCCAGGAGGCTTAAGCTACCGATGTGACCGGAGGTAACTTTCCATCTTTCTTCTCTGGAGTTCCTCATGGATCCAAACTACCAGAGAGCAGCAGCCTTTATAGTTAGCAGGGTAACTTGCTAAGGACTAGCCACTAAGATGGCAGATACATGTTAAAAATATCAGTATAACCCAAATGTCGTTGGTTCAAACCCACATGTTCAGGCAACAGGAGAAAGACGAGGCCGTTTAATGATTTGCAGTCTTAGAAGCTCAGTGGCGTAATTCTACTCTGTGCTATGAAATTAAAAAATAACTGCAGTCAGTCAGAACCAACTCAAAGTTTGCCTTCCATCAGGTTTCCGAGGCTATAAATAGCTGAGAAAGATTGCTCATGTTCCTTTCGTGGCTAATTGGTGAATTCAACCACCAGAGAAGTGAACCTTTGGATTAGCGGTGCAACTTCCTCCTCCTACTATATGACCAGAGTTCCCTCTCTGTCCTATAGGCTCATTTTAGAGAAATATGGAAGTTTGTACTGGGGATCTTTTCTCTCAAACAATATGATATGAGAAATGAATCACAAAACATCACTGAAACAGTAATTACTGTTAAGTTAATTAAATTACTGAAAATGAATAATTTTCTGAAATAATCTATTGCTAAAAAATCTGAAAATTTATATATCTTATAGAAAACAATGAAGAAAAATACTTGCTGTCAAAGTTCACTGGTCTAAGTAAATGACAGGTTTATTCACATAAAAACAGTAATAAAACTCACAACAAATGAGAAACACATACACACATCAAGGCGACATTACAAAGGTGACAATATATATATAAGAAGAAAATAATGAAATAAAAACCCCCGGATAGTAAAGAAAGATATATAACAGAATTGGAAGTTTTGATGGGGTTCATAAGAGAGTGCAACAATTTTGGAAACCATGAAATGAATTGTTTACTAGCAAAATAGGAATTAATAATATAATTTCAATAAAACTGGAAATCTTCAATAAACCAAATGTTTTTTAAAAAATTGGAAGACCTACAGTTGAAAAGAAAATGAAATCCAGATGAATCATAGATAATTTATACTAACTTATTTCAACTGTTTAAGGTCTCAGTAAAATCTCAAATTCTGTAGAATTTATTTTCTAATGTATGCGTAACTTAAAACATGGATATATTAGTTATGGTACAAAAGAACACACAGATATTTCCCAATTTCCTCTATGAGTATGGAAGCAGTAAGTCTAAATAAAATACTTGTAAGTAGAATCTGGGAGTTACTAAAGGATAAATCATCAACAAGAATGAAGAAGTATTTTAATAGAGGAGAATTATTTATAAAACTAATCCATTACATAAACAATTAAAGAAAAATTATATAACCATATCAGTGCATTGAAAATGTATTTAACAAATGTCAATGCCTCCCCGAAATGTAAAAACTAAATTGTTGTTGTTGTTATGTGCCATCGAGTCACTTGTGACTCATAGCGACCCTATGTACAACAGTCCTAAACCCTGCTCTACCCTGTGCCAATCTCACTGCCTCTGACACACCCATCCCGATTACCTCAGTCACTGAATCAATCCACCTCATAGAGGGTCTTCCCCTCCCGCGCTGTCCCTCCACAATCCCAAGCATGATGTCCCTCTCCAAGGACTTGTCCCTCCTTGCGACACGCCCAAAGTATGTCAGATGAAGCCCCAGAATCCTTGCCTCCAAGAAGCAACCTGGTTTAACCCTCTCCTGGATGAATCTGTTTGTTTTCTTGGCAGTCCATGGTACATTCAATACTCTTCTCCAGCACCACAGCTCAAAGGCATCAATTCTCCTTCTATCCTCCCTAGTCATTGTCCAACTCTCTGATGCATAACAAGTGATTGCAAAGACCATAGCCTGTATCAGACACACATTGGTCTGCAGAGTGACAGCATTGCTCTTCAGTACCCTGGAGAGGTCCCTAACAGCAGACTTTCCCATGGCAATATGTTTTTTGATTTCCTGGCTACTGGTGCCAAGAGTGTTGACTGTGGAGCCAAGCAGAATAAAGTTGTTAACAATCTCAATCTCTTCACCATCCATCCTGATGCTGCCAATTGGTCCAGTGGTGAGAATCTTTGTCTTCTTGACATTGAGCCTCAATCCATATTGAAGTCTACAGTTATTGACCCTCTACAGCAAGCGCTTCAGGTCCTCCTCAGTTCAGCAAGCAGGGTTGTGTCATCTGCATAATGTATATTGTTAATAGATCTTCCACTAATCCTGACGCCACACTTCTCCTCATAGAGCCCAGCCTCTCAGATAATCTATTCTGCATACAGGTTGAAAAGGTATGGAGATAGAACACATTCCTGGCATACACCTTTCCCAATTTTGAACCATGCAGTGTTTCCCTGCTCTGTTCTGATGACTGCCTCTTGATCCAAGTATAGGTTTCGCATTAGCACGATCAAGTGTTCTGGGATTCCCATTCTTCTCAGAGTCAGCCACAGTTTGTTATGATCTGCATAGTCAAATGCCTTTGCATAATCAATGAAACACAGAGAGACATTCTTCTGGTATTTCCTGCTTTCAGCTAAAATCCGTCTAACATCAGCTACAATATCCCTAGTACCACAACCCCTTCTAAACTCTGCCTGGACTTCTGTCAGTTCTCTGTTGATGTGATGTTCCAGTCGTTTTGGATAGTCTTCAGTAGAATCTTGCTTGCATGTGAAATCTATGATAATGTTCTATAGTTTCTACTCTCTGTTGGGTCACCCATCTTTGTAATGGGAACAAATATAGATCTCTTCCAGTCAGTTGGCCAAGTGGTTGTTCTCAGATTTCTTGGCACAACTTGGTGAGCACATCCAGGGCAGCATCTGTTAGCTGAAATATGTCAATTGGTATACCATCTATTCCTGGAGCCTTATATTTTTGCTATTTCCTTCAAAGCAGCCTGACCTTTTCGCTTCATAACCATAGGCTCTTACTCATATGTTGTTTCATGAAATTCTTCTGTGTCTGTCAATTCCTTTTGATACAGTGACTCAGAATATTCTTTCCATCTTTTAATACTTCCTGGATCACTTAATATTCTGCCAAAAGCATCCTTGTTTATAGCAACTCGAGGTTTGAATTTGTTCATCAGTTCCTTGAGCTTAAGAAGTGCTGAACTATTTCGGCCCTTTTGATTTTCCGACTCTAGCTCCTTGCACATTTCATTGTAATATTTTTCTTTGTCATCCTGTGCAGCCCTTTGGAATCTTCTGTTCAGCTCTTTAGTATCTTGAATTCTTCCTTGTGCTTTGGCTTCTCTACACTCCAGTGCAATCTTCAGAATTTCTTCTGACATCCAATTTGGTCTTTTTTTTCTCTCTTCTGTCTTTGTAGTGACCGTTTGCACTCTTCCTGCATGATACATTTGACATCCTCCCACAACTCATTAGGTCTTGCTCATTTGTGTTCAAAGCCTCAAAACTGTTCCTGAGATGGTTCTGAAATTCAGGTGGGATGAGCTCAAAGGCCCGAGGCTATGCCAAGATCGTTCCTGGTTTGTGTAGAGGGGAGACAGAGGGATCCGAGTGGGCAGAACGGGAGAGACAGGAACAAAACTAAATTACATAAGAAAAACATGAAACAAATGAAATTTTAGTAGAAAGTATTGCGGGAAATCAATAGCAAATTATTTGGCAAAAATAGACAATATTTCCGCTTTTCAGTTTTTAAAACATCTAGGTATATTGGAAGTATTTATTAGATATCTCATGAAAAAAAATAAGTGAAACATCTTCTCATTATTTTATTCAGTTGTGACAAAAAATATGTACTTTACTACCTTTTTCTCACTTGTTATATGACCGCTTTGGATTGAAATTCAAAACCTGAGTTGGTGGTCAAACTAGAAGGAAGCCCCAGTTAGAACTCACCAGTTTCTCTGTGAGAGAAAAGACTGGCAACCTGCCCCTTAGAAGAATGTTATTGTTGTGTGCTGTGGAGCTGGAACCATCCACCGCTGACTCTCTAGTGAGTTTTCAGAGGCAGTAAATTGCAAAGGAGGGAATTGCCCATCCTTCTGTGGAGCAGATGGTGGAAGGTATCCGCAAGCCTTTGAGATCGCTGTACAGGTTCTTACCACTAGGCCACCTGTCACAGCTACATCCTAGGAAACTCTACGGGGCAATTCTACTCCATAACACAGAGAGGGCAAGTCTCTCCTTGGAGGGTAGGACTTTGAAGCTCTGTCTCACATACTTTGGAAACGTCGATAGGAAGGATCTGTCCTTGGAGGATATCATGCTAGGATTGAACAGCACAGGGAAGAAGACCTTGGATGAGATGGATTGTTACAGTAACTGGGGTGATGGGGGTTGATGTGTTGGAGTCAGTGAGACTGGCTCAGGACAGGGAAGGGTTCAGAGTTGTACATAGGCTCGCTCTGAATCACAGGCAACTCGATGGCACACAACAACAACAAAATCAGCAACTTGTTTTCATTATTGTTGTTTAGTGTCACGTAGTCGACTATGACATGAGGCTGCGAACAACTAGAATGGAACCCAGCTCTGTCCTCCACCAGCCTCATGTTCTGTGAAGGTTGCCATTCAAAGGAATCAATTGGATGATACACAGCAGTGAAGTACTTAACTTGGCTGGTCTGAAACACAGCAGATCACCTGCCGTAATGTGGATAGGCCCCATGCAGTAAGTTGAAGGCCATTAAAGCAAAAAGAGGTTTCCTGAGGGAGTGCTCTGCCCTGGTGTGTCCACTTGCTGTACAGAGGTAACTCATGCTTGCTGTGAAGCTGAACACTGTGACACTGATCTGTCAAATTTGATAACGGTTACCCATAGTGGACAGTGTTTGGTGGAGCTACCCGATTAAAACAAGCTTGTAAGCAGGAGTGGCATCCACTTCCATAATAGCTTGTCTCCAGAAACACTATAAACTTGGAGAAACGAAGAAAGTTATACAAGTGTTCAAGTCTTTTGTTCATAGGTCACTATGAGTCATCTACGACTTTACAGCACTTAACAACCACCACCACCACCACCACAGCAACAACACTGTATATAGGTATGTTGCCAGAATTTCCTGTATCTCCACCACCTTATGCACCACTTTTCTGACAGCTGCAATTTTCATCTTACTTCTGGACTTAGTATTTCGGGACATGAAACTACCAGAATTTTACTTTACCACCTGAGATCTCATAGGCTTTTTTTTTTTAATTCTTTCTGTGTAAATGTGTATATGTATATAGAAAATCCTTGACTAAATGCATATCTATATCTTCATTATATATCTCTATATAAAATAATATTATGAACCATAAAATAATTGGGACTTTTTAAGTTGAATGCCAATATAAAGTCTTTAATTTTACAGAATATTTTAACAAAGTTGCTTAAGAAATGTGAGCAGTATAAAATTATTGTTAATATAAATTATTATTTGATATTGGCATGAGAAACTAAGTTGCCAATTTTGTGAATTTTTAATAAGTTATCTATTGTGAGGGTTTTATGTAGTGATTATAAAGTGCCAGTGTTTTTTTTTTCTGTTTTCTCAGCCCAGTTAAAAAGGAAAATAGCCCATTTGTTTCACATTATCCTTTCATTTCAAAGAGGAAACCGCTAGAGTGTCCAGGCAGCAGCCAAAGAATTATTCCACAACACTGAGTGCTAGCCTGCACACTACTTCAAATTAGAAACAGTCATTTAAGTATAGAATTTTAATGTTGTAAAGCACTCATCAGATAATTTTGATAAACCTTTAATAAATGAGAAAATGAAAGAAATAAGTTTCTGTCACTTGATTTTCTTTAATTTTTATTTTAGATTGGTCTACTCACAAAGTTCATATACATTGTGTTGCACACTATTCTTCATTCATTGTGTTTCATACAATCGTTCACATGCATTATGTATCATAGAATCAATTACCATTGGACCTTTCCCATCATTATCCTGTCTTTTCACCTGAATCCTTCCCTACCTCCCTTCACCCACCAAACTGTGCCAGCCTGTGGTTTTGCCCCTGCCCATCCTCAGCTCTCCCTCCCTTTAGTTCCCATACATGTTTTACTAGCACAGATGTCCAACTACAACTGAATGGATTGAGAAATAGTGGTACATTCACAAAATGGAATACAGTGCAGCATTTACAAACAATGATTTAGAGAAATACTATTCAACTTGGGAGAGGCTGTAGAGCATCATTATGTGGAGGGAACTAACTCAGTCTAATAAGGACAAGTGCTTCCCAAGACCATTACTATTTTTATTCATTGTTGCATATTTTCTTTCCTCCTTCTGCTTACCCATTGCCCTAGCTCCTGTTGCAATGCACCTCTTGTTTCAGATTGTTGTCATACATATAATACCAAGTCCCTTTAGACCATTATTCCCTTCATCTGTTGCATTGTAGTGCTCATTATCTATCCACTCTTTTCTTATTCTCCTCCCAATCCTTCCATGCCAATCCCATTTTATAATAGCGATGTTAGGTAGTATTTGTTCTTTTCTGGTTGAGAGATTTAGCTCAGCAGTATGTTCTCCAGTCTCACCCACGTGTTCATTGTTTGTCAGAGATGCCTAATATCCCATTTTCATGAATGTACTAGATATAGTTTTTCTATGCATTTATTTGTTGATGGGAACTTGGGTTGCTTTCATCTTGTTGCTTTATGACTATTGCAGCAATAAACATGGTTGTGCATACATCTATCTGAGTCACAGCAATGGTTCTTTTAGGGTATATTACCAGTAGTGAAATTGCTGGGTAAAATAGTATTTCTATTTCCAACTTTTTGAGAAAGTTCCAGACGGCCTTCTGTAGTGGCTTTACATTCCCACCAGCAGTGAATTAGAGTTCCAATCTCTCCACAACCTTGTTAGCAGTTTTTTTTTTCTGTCTTGTTGAACTATTCTATTTTTTTTTCTGGGATAAAATGATATCTCATAATTGTTTTGATTTTCAACTCCCTGATAGCTAGGGATTTTGAACATTTTTTCATATGTTTGCTTGCCATCTGAATGTCTTCTTTGGTGAAGTGTCTATTCATAGCCTGTATCCACTTTGCGATTGGATTTTTTACCTTTTTCTTGTTGAAGTGCTGGAGTAGTCTCAAAATTTTACATATAAGTCCCTTTCAGATACGTCATTGCCAAATATTTTTTCCTAGCCTGTGTATTTCCTTTTTATGCTGTTGGGGAAGGCTTTTTAATGGTTTGATTCTTAGAAGGTTCCATTCTATTTTATTCTCTTCTGATTGTAGGTTTTTCATTATGCTTGGAATTCTGTTTATGTTGTAGATTAGGGCTGCTAGAGTTGTTTCTGGCTTTTCTCTGATGAATTTTATAGTCTTTGATTTGACTCCTAAGTCCCTGATCCACCTTGAATTTTGTGTGTGTGTGTGTGTGTGTGTGTGTGTGTGTGTGTGTGTGTGTGCGCGCGTATGGTGTGAGGCATGGTTCTTGCTTAAAGAAGTTTTGTAAAGACTTAGAAAATTAAAAGAGAAGACATTCACCATTTTCAAGGTGAAAGAACTGAAGATCAAAGTCAAGGTGTTAGTTGTAATATTGAAGGAGTTGTTTTTTAATGCAGCATAATATTCCATTGTGCGAATATACCACAGCTTCTCTAGCCATTCGTTTGTTGATGGGCACTTAGGTTGTTTCCAACTCCTTGCTATTGTGAACAAAGCTGC
>NW_006399751.1:27189462-27195495 GCF_000299155.1 Elephantulus edwardii | reverse complement strand
TGAAGTCTCTCTCAGGGAGGAGTGATAGGGAATGGCAAAGGACACACCAACAAAGGAGAGTAATCAGAACTGACTTTGACAAGCACTGTGGCAATTGGACAATTAAAACAGACATTCGGATGGCGGGGAAGAAGAACAAACTGGGGAGGAGGGTAGAGAGAATGGTACAGCAATGAAGGAATGAAAACCCAAAATCCCTGTAAGTGTTCATTAAAACTAATAAAATTTAACAATAATAATAATACAAAAGAGTGCCTTACTAAAGGCACTTCAGTTCATACTCTTGGAAAAAAAAAAAGAAGATGGAAAAAAACACCCAATCTTTATACCAAAATAATTGGTCAACATGGAACAGTTTCAGAAAGCAGCATATGATCAGGAAGCAATGGGACTGAAGGAGGAAGATTAGGATCCACTGAAGTACTGGCAAAAACGTAGACTCCAAGAATTGACAAAATACCATTTAAGATGTTTCAACAAATGAACACAATGCTGGAAGTGTTCACTTGACTACGTCAAGAAATTTGGAAGACAACCTAGCCAATCAACTGGAAGCGATTTCTCGTCTTACCCATTCCAGAGTAAGGTTATTCAACAAAATGCAGATCTCATCTAACAATATTATTAATATCATACACAACTAAAAGATTTTTGAAGATAAATAGGAGCAGTTGATCCACAGGAAACTGCCAGAGCTTTATGCCTGATTCAGGAGAAAATGAAATGAGGGCTATCATTTCAGGCTTGTCAGATGCATCTTCAGTGAAAATAAAGCATATTGGAGATATACTTTCCTATAGCGAACTCTGCTGGCCTAGTGGGTGAGGAGGCATGGAGATATATTTTCCTATATCTTATAGGCTATGACATCATAAGTTATGGAGAACATTAAGAAGATTGAGAATTCCAAATATTTAATTGTGCTCATGAGGAACCTGTACACAGACTGGCCAAGAGTTCTTATTGAGCAGAAGAAAGGGCTAGTGCTTATATTTTCAATTACCTCACATATATGTAAATGCTGGAGAATGAATAATGAATATAAAAAAAGAATTGATACATTTGAATTGTGAAGTTGATGAAGTATATTGAATAAATCACTATCTTATAGAGAAATGAATAGCTCTGCTTTGGAAGAAGCACAATAAGAAAGATCCTTTGAAACAAGGATGTATTTTGGAGGTTTTCCGGAGGGAACTGTCTTTGGAGGAGGATATCATGCTTGGTAAGAGAGATGGTAAAACTCTGTTACCCTATTGATTTTCTCTTCCACAGCCAATGGGGTCCCCAAAAGACAGCATAAAAGTAGGCATAGATAAATGGTGATTAATTTTATAAAAAACAATGTACATGAGTGATCATTTGAAACACAAAGTGAATGTAGGAACATGTGAAATACAGTGTACATAAAATGATACACAATGCATATGAATTTTGTATGAAAACCATTATAAAATTAAAAAAGTGCGGTAAAAAACCCTACAATGATTCCTACTGAGAAAATAGATGGCCAGCTAAGGAGAAGACTTTTGAGGAGATAGATACAGTGTATTTAATACAGTTCAAATATAGCAATGATTGTGATGAGAGACAGGAGAGTGTTCTGCTGCCTATAAAGTTGTTACTGGTAAGAATTTAAGTGCATCTAACAACAAAAACAATATACTTTGAAAGGCTACATTCTATGGAGTTATCCTTGCATTACCTGGGCCTGATTTTAATGTTTACATTTCAAAGTGAAACAAAACATTTTGTAGTAATTGTGTCAATTAGAGCTCAGTTAGAGATTTAAGGAACATGTTATCCTTATTGATCAGAAATTGCTTAAAAATTATAGGTGAACATTTCCAGTTAGTAATGAATAGTTAAAAATATAGCAGTGTGGAGAAAAACAAGAGTGAAAAAGGGAATAAATGAAGAAAGAAAAGAAGACTTAGCAAAATTTGTAAGATATACTATTAGTTTCTTTTCCAGATCTTTTGGAGTATGAAACAGTGCTTCTAGGTGCGAGTGTTGCACCTTTTTCTGGAGAATCGTCCTTGACTAACTGCAGAGCTAGCAGGGTATATGGTCTTTCTCTGTGTGGCAGCCACTGACTGAGTGACACAGGGTGCTCAGCTCATAGCTTTGAGTAGAGACAACACTGCTAGTGCTTTCCCCCTCCAAGTTAAATTTTGCTGGAGCCAATACAGGGCTTATTTCTTTTCTTCTCCTTACTTCAGTTCTCATAGGAAGGTATTTTTCGCAAAACTTTCTTAAGTGGATAGTGTGTACTTGAATCTATGTCTCATGTCCTGCTTCTAGAGAATCTTATTTAAATTAAAGTGAGAAAAATAAATAGAGGAAATAGATCAGTGAAGAGAATCTGTCATTCAATCTTGAAAGATTTCAGTCCTTGGCAAGTTAGATGGTTAACTTTGTTATCCAGTCAAGTTTACTTGTGAACTTATTCTCTTTCCAAACAACCTTTTTATTTTCCTCTGTGAACTTAAGACAAACATCCATTTGTAGTAAATACGTAGAGTTTAATCTCTCTGCCAAATACAGATTTCCCATGAAACTCAAACAGATGAGAAGAAACCAGAGATAGAACAAACTTGATTTCCTTATTGAAGCATATTGATTTCATTTGTATGGATTAGTGTTAGAATAAATAAAGGTTGTTTTTACTTTGTCTAGGGGATATGAATAAATACAATGAAACGTCTCATATGAGGAGGTTAGAAAAAATAGAAACATTCAGAGAACTTTTTTTTTTCCAGAGAATTCTTACATAGACAAACGGTATTCATGTGGATTAACAAAGGGAAGTTAAAAGGTAGATTGACATTTTGAGGATATTTACCATTCTTGTTCCACTAATTAGAGAAATAATATTAGTTTGGTTCATTTTTCTCTCTCTGAGTGTGAATGTAAGTAAAAATAATGTCTCCTCCTTCTCAATATGTCTGTATCTTGATTGCCGGACTCTGCAAATATGATGTTACATAGTAAAGGAGATGGAGAATTAAGATTGCATATAGAATAAAGTTATTAAACAATTGATCTAAAAATAGGGATATTGTTATTGAGTATCATTAATTTGGAGCTCACTTATAGCTGACCCTCCAGAGTGTTTTTAGAGGCAGTTAATTGCATGGGATTTTTAGAGGCAGTTAATTGCATGGGAGGAGATTGCCTATCTGTTTCCCAGGGAGCAGCTGGTGAATTTGAACTGCACGCTTCTGGGATTGCACTGCAGTTTTTTACCACTAGGCCACCAGAGCTCCCATGCCCTGAATTATTCAGTCAGATCCAGTGTAATTTCAATGATCTTTGACAGAAAAAACCTGAGTCAGTGCCAAAGTGAGAGACTCAATCAATAATTGCTAGCTTTGGAGGTAAAAAGAAATAATGAACCAAGAAATGTAGGTAGCTTCTCAAAATTCAGATTGTCACTGCCATCAAGTTTGGTTCCAACTCACAGTGACCCCCACCCCAAACTGGGTTTCTCTAAGGCTGAAATAATGACAGGAGATTTCCCAACATTCACAGGAGAAAGGCTGGAAAAAGGCCAATCCCCAGCATCCCAGAATCACCTCTAAGACTCCAGAAGAAAACAGCCCAGTACACTCTTCAATTTTAACCTAATGAAATCCATGTCAGATTTCTGACCTAAGCAACTGTAAGATAATACATTAATGTTTAAGCCACTGTGGTGTTAGCTTAAAAGATGGCTTTTCAAGCCATTATGCTAGCTCCCTCCCTTTGGTCTCCCGCTACCTTAGCCATAAGGTCCTGCAAATCAACAACAGCCTTGGGACAAGGATAAGAGAGAATGCTTCCCATAATGAGCAGCAAGACTTGAAGAAGACTGAAGTGAGACTCTAGTGATGGTGGTGGAGGGACTGTGGCATTGCTATGGAGAAACTGTGGCAGGGAGTGACCTGAGGCTTCTTGCATTTGTGTTGGCCACAGGTAGTTTTGCTATTCTTGCCAGATGCCTGAAGAAGCAGCTGAATTAAACTTCTCTGAGGCAAATCTGTTTGGATGATTGAGGAAACCAGAGGCTTCTTGAATTTGTGTTGCTGAACTGAAACCAGGACTTATGTTTTGCTGTTAATCAGGCTTGAGAGTGCTGGACTAAACCTGGACTTTGGAGATATTCTTTGCCTCTCCCACTCCGCAATCTATTTGCCTAGTAATGCCCACTCTTGATACACAACTGTGAGTAAAGTCTGTGAATCAGCAACAAATATTGAACCCAGTAATTGGTGGGAATAGATGCAGAAGCTTGGGACTGTGTCATGTCTGACCTAGCAGACATGTGTTTGCTACTATGGATATTATTGATAGGGACAGTTTTCCTTTATGAAGCAGGCAGAAGTCAAACACCACCACTCTCATGTTGCTTCTGCTCCTTCCCCAGCCACTAGGCTTGTGGTAGTTTTTAATAGCAGCAAAAGGGAAATAATGTAGTGTTTATACATACACTTTGCCTTTTAATGAATGCTATTATATATTATTAACTATTTTATAAAAGTCAAACAAAAACAAGGAACTCATGAAATATTATTCAAAATGGGTGACCCTGGAGCACATTATGCTGAGTGAAATATCTCAGTCACAAAAGGACAAATACTGCATAGAGCTACTGTTGTAGAATGGGACTGACATCAGGGTTGAGGTGAGACTGAGAAAGATTGGAGAAAATATGTATACTGCATTGAAACAGATGAGGGAGAGAACAGTTTAAAAACAATACATGATTGGGTATTATGGCTATGACAAGAATCCAGAATGAAGGCTGCATAGTGGAGTGCTTGGGGAAGGGGGAGGGAGATTGTACAGCAATGAAAGAATTTTTCTTTTACTTTTCAAAGAGAAGAACAAACTGAAGGGAGGGATGGGCAGGGAGCAAAATGCAACAACGAATGAATGAAAATCCAGTCTCTGTAAACGTTCATTAAAATTAAAAAAAGTAAAACAAAGGATAAATGTATAATCAGTAACCTCTTCTTTGCTGCTTTAGTGCTTTGTTTTCTTTAGTGCTTAGGCTAAGTGAGGTTTCATGCCCTTTCTACTTTTGCTATCTTTATACAACATCAATATACAATACAAATATCAACTAATTAATATTTACAAAAATGTGATTAGCCCCCCTTTTTTGCTTTTAACTTTAATGGACCCTAACCTGTGACAACTGGTTTGGTATAGCAAACTATTCCTTTTTTTATAGCTGTGAAGATTTTTATAGGGTGGATATAAGAGAATCTCCTCAACTATTTTTTTATTATGGCTATTCCCTAGGTTTCTAGGTCTTTTAGTTGTTTCTTTGTTTTTTCTTGCCAGTCTATAATAGTATAATTAACATAATTTTACATTCACAACTGCTCATTTTTTATAGGGTTAATTTACTGAAAGTAAGATGCTGAATTGAAATAATTTTTTTCACTTTCAATAGTTATTTTTAAAATTAATTTGTTGCTGTACATTTTCCTCCCTTCCTATACCGACCCCTCCCCAGTCCGCTTTGCAATGCACCTCTTGTTCCAGATTGTGGACATACCTATAATACCTAATCATATATTCCTTTCAGATAGTTCCTCTCCACAAGTGTTCCAACACAGTTTTCGTTACCTACCCATTCTTTCCCTATTTTAATTGTGCACTTGTAGATCAGTTATATCAACAGATCTGAAAAGAAACCTCTAAATCTCACTTTAATAATAAATGTCATCTTTCTTTCATTGTGCTTAGGATTTCAGCTACTACTATGAAAAAAAAATCAACTACTTTAATATATTCTTCTTTTATTCTCAAGCTCATATCATTAACATTTATTTTTTTAAATTAAATTTTATTAGTATTAATGAACATTTACAAGGATTTTGGGTTTTCATTCCTTCATTGCTGTACCATTTTCTCTATCCTCTTCCCCAGTTTGTTCTTCTTCGTCCGCCCTCCAAATGTCTGTTTTAATTGTCCCATTGCCACAGTGCTTGTCAAAGCCAGTTCTGTTTAATCTCTTTTGTCAGTGTGTCCTTTGCCATT
>NW_006399751.1:27162124-27183397 GCF_000299155.1 Elephantulus edwardii | reverse complement strand
GGGACTAGGGGGTAAGGAGCGCAGGGCTTGGAACTACCACCAAGAGGTGGGGACGGGGCTTGGGCGCTGTTGGGGGTTTATGCAGCAGCACCCTGTGTGTTAAGGGTCACACAGGTGTGGGTTGCAGGGGGGTCACACAGTGTCCAGTAGTCTTTGCTCCTCTGGAGTTCCGCGGTAGGTGGCTGGCTGTTGTTCTTCCCGGGTCTCTTCCCGGCTGCTCTCGCGGTGGAACCCCGTCTGGCGGCGGCGTTCTCCCGTCCGGCGGTGGCGTTCTTGCACTGCGTTGCTCTCTAAACATTTATTAAAAAGAGAATTTTGGGCAACAAGACAAGAGGAAAAAATGAGCATATATATTTTCTTTTGAATCTCAGTGAAGACATAATACTGACAGATAGTGCATGTCATAATTTCTAAATTCACTACAAGATTTGATGATAAGACATGATAACACCTCAATGGGAGGCAGTCTGGATGAAGAGAGTTAGGAGGTTATAAAATTCTGGGAAACATAGTCATAATATGGATCTGACTCACTGAAAAAGCCGCTGAGCAAATTTTAATATCCAAACAAGTTCAAATTTAATAGAATCTTATCTTACAGGACAGGAATAACATCTTTACTGGGTTGAATAATATCTCGCCAAAATTCGTGCTTATCTAAAAACTGTAAATGTGACTGATCTTATTTGAAAATATTTTGTTGTTTTTTTTTTTAATGTGGTTCATTTAAATAAAGTCACATAGGTTACTGTGGACCTAGTTAAATATCTGGCATCTTTATATGAAGAAGGTGAATACAGAAACACAAAAATGTCCAGAGATAGATTATAAGGATGCAGTTATGTGCTGTTGAAATGCCAAGTATTTTAGGAAAACGTTAGCAACTAAGAAGAGACGAGGAAGGTGCCTCCTGAGAGCCTTCAGAGGGCACAGGAGACTGTTGATACCTTCATTTTGACAGTTAGCTTCCAGAACTGTGGGAAAATAGAGTCTTGGGTTTTTTTAAGCTACCAAATTTATGGTGAGTAATTTGTGATGGCAGCTGGAGGAATTTAATACAGCACCTTTGGATTCTACAACTCTGGGAAGGGGTAGTATTTATTAATGCCTTAATGAGTATGAGAAATAACATGGTGAAAAACTTGAAAACAGTTTTGTTTTTAGTTACTTATTCTTTTTTTCTTCTCTCTTGATTCACAAGGGAATATTCGAGTTGGCACCGATTGTTCTCTAGAAAGTCCTGTTACCAAAGTCAAGCTGTAGATTCTGGAAGGTGAACAGTGTGTGGCTATGGCTATAGAAATTAGTATTAGGCCCTGGAGGGGTGCTGTTGGCAGGAATAAAGCAAAATATTGGAATGCCATTCAGATAGGCTTATGTTCTGTGCTGGGTTTCACTGCCAAAGGATGTTTTGCAGTCAGAAACTTAGGACAAAAACAAAGTTTAAATTCTGGGCATATAGAACACATCTCAGAGGGAAAATCAGCATGCTGATCTCTAGGCTGTATGGAACAGGATATTCTAAAGTGTTGGTAATATATTTGGTGTATATCTACTGCTTCAAGCACGGTAGGAGCTAAGACCGCTCTTGGGTATTAATGACACACGGTGAATACCTGGGTTTGGTCCCATGGATGCTGTGCTAGGTATTAGGAGAATGAAGATGAACGGCTCCTGTGGAGCTCAGGTGAAAGCAAGATCTCTCTAAAGGATGGCTTGAGTAAATAACATCATCACTACTATTTTTCCTTACCCTGCTTGACTCTTTTTTTTTTTATTCTGTTTTCAAGTTTCTCTAGATTAAAGATTGCAAAGAAAGACAGATCTGTTTAAAGTGTGAGGGAGTCTAACCAGAGCTTTGAAGCAAAACTCGAACAGATTTATGCTGTATAATGTGTGTGCACTGGAATGGCAGCTAGAATGGGAAAACTTGCAGGTTAGGACCTTGCTAGAAATGTAATTCTTTATTTACAAATAATGGCAACAGACTTTTTTTTTAAATTAACCTTCAAGTCTGTATTATTGTTTTCTTTTAAAACAAACGCAACAAAACCCCAAACAACAACTCTACTCATCTCCAGACAAAAATGAATGGCTAGAATGACCTTAAAACCATTTTCGTTGCTTAACAACATATTTCAAGGGATTTGTAAATGCACAGAGGGACACATTATTCTAGGCCATGAGATGGTGCCACCATGGATGGTGGCTCTGGAGACTTCAGGACCAAGAGAGCAGTTAGCAATTGGGGCATCCTCATCTTCGGGGAGTGTCACTGCTGGCAGGTGGAATGTTGACTTAGCCATAGTGACCAAGTACTGGGACTTTACTGGAAGCCAGGGGACAAGATAGAGGACAAGTTGGGCCTGGTCTCTGACTTCAGGAAGCCTGAATCCAGGACAAAACACCTTTACATAGGGTGGCATGGCAAGATAGTAAACTACTTCTGAGAATGGGGTCACATGGGGGACTCTTGTTAGTTTCCGCTGAATTGATTCCGACTGATGGCAACCTCATGTGTTACAGAATAGCTCTACTTCCTGGGATTTTCTTAACTGTCATCCTAACAGAAGCAGAGTGTCACATCTCTTCTATGGTATCACTGAGTGGTTTGAACTATCAAACTCTAGATTAGCAGGGTGAGCACAGGGCATTTGCACCACCACAGGACCTTTTTGCTGTTGTTGGCAGCTCACCTCCCTATCCACTAGGCCATCAGAGCTCCCTTAGTTGTTGTGGTTGAGGGACTTTTTGTTGTTGTCAGATGCTGTGGCGTTGACTTCGACTGTTAGACCTTTGTACAACAGATCTAAACCTTGCCCAGTCCTGTGCCATCCTCACAGTCTCTTCCCATTTTGTGGTTTGTTGCCATCAAGTCAGCTGCAAATCATGGTAACCTTATGTCTAAAATGACTACAGGTTGCCAGTTCGGTGTCATCCTTATGCTTATTAGTATGTTTAGGCCAGTTCTTGTCGCCATTGTGTCAGTCCATAATAATATGGAAAGTGTCTCTTATTTTCACTGACCAAACTTAATGGCCTTTTCTAGTGACTGATCTTTCCTGATGAAAATGGCTGAAGTCTTGCCATCCTCACTTCTAAGGAGGCAACAGACTTCTAACATGACAATGAACATCTTGATAGCACTAGATGGAAATAACTGTATCTGGTTCAAAGATGGGCACCAGTCAGGTTGGTTTGAATGTGTGTTATTCTCCACAGCTTTGACAAAAATCCTGCCTCCCTCATGAAGTTCCTAAAAGAGTTTAATCTTCTTCATGGTTTCAGCTTATGACTACTCTCATTCTTGTTCTAATAGTTGTTAAAATCTAGGTTGTAACAGTTTTTTATTCTAATATTTGCAGAACCTTATGTGGTATCTGCTGTATGCTGTTGTTATCTATTACTCATAGTGATCCTATGAACAATGGCTCTTGTATCCTGAACCAACCTCACCACCTCCAAAAGATAATTGCCTGAATAATTAAATATTTTCCAAATGATTGTTTTTTACGAAAACTTAATCAGAACAATACTGTCACTCATTTACTTTCTTGAAAAAAAAAATCAGAGACACTAAGAAAAAAGGCTTTCATTTCTTAACCCTCTTATATTTCACACTATCCTGGTTTACTCTGCTTTATTTCTGGATCAGTTAGTGGCAGAAGGTCAGCAGTAATCTGAAAGAGATCAGTCACAGTGTTTGGTGTATTAGGACTATGCTCATACTAATAAATTTCCTCTAAGTATATCTTACATCTCAGTTCTGAGCCAACTCCAAAGAAATACATATCATATTTTGAATATTGGTACTTCATAGATAAGAAGGTGCCAATCTGTGTATCGGCTTTATTTTATCATTGAATGTGCTTGGTCTCTATGATTGAAGTTCTATGTAGCCAATAAGTATTTTTTTAAAAAATATTGATGCCTTTGACCTGTGGTGCTGGAAAAGAGTATTGCTAGGAGAACAAACGAGTTAATCCTGGAGAGAGTGAAGCCAGGCTTCTCCTTGGAGGCAACGATTCTGAAGCTTCATCTGACATAGTTTGGATATTTTGCCAGCCAGGGTCAGTCCTTGGAGAGGGATGTGAGCAGGGTCTCATCCTCGATGAGATGGATTGATTCAGTGATTGGGGTAATGGGAGAAGGTGTATTGGAGACAGTGAAGTTGGCACAGAATAGAGTAGGATTTAGGGATCTTGTGCATAGAGTCGCTGTAAGTCACAAATGACTGGACAGTACATAACAACAACAACATTAACTATGTGAGCTCTCATGATTATCTCTTCTGTGTATGCAGAAAATGTTGTGTGGCTTACACTTTCCTCGATTTTATTAGGGTCAAAATGGCAACACTTAATCTTTTAGATTTGAAGCAGGAGTGGCATCCACTTTCTTAAAAAAAACATGCCTCTGGAAACTCTATGAACTTTGATAAATGATGACAGTTATAGAAAGGCTTCAGGCCTTTTGTTCATAGGGTCGCTATGAGTCATGCTTGACTTGATGGCAATCAACAACAACATATAAACTATGTGCTTACTGGTCTTAGATAAAGATTAAACTCCAAAATAAACCAGTTGCCATTGAGTAATTTTGATGCATAGTGACCCTTTGAACTAATCCCTAGGGTGTCCAAAGCTGTAAATTTTATGGATGCATACTGCCACAGCTTTCTCTTGGGGAAGCAGATGGGTTCAATCGATAACCTTTTGGATATCAGCTAAACACGTAGCCACTGGAGAAGCATAGCTGCTGGATAGACAGTTCTTATGTACCAGCAAGTTGAGTACGACTCATAGCAATCCTGTGAACACAACAGATCTGAACCCTGTCCTATTCTGTGACATCCTAATCATCTCTGCTATGCTTGGGCCCAGGTTACAGTCACTGTGTCAGTCCATCTCATTAAGGGTCTTCCTTTCTTTCCCTAACCTTCCACCTTTCTTGGTATAATGTTCCTTTCCAAGGAATAGCCTCTCATAGCAACAGTCCTAATGGATGTAAGAATACATTTCACTATTGTTGCCTTTAAAAAGCATTCTGGCTGCACCTTCATCAAGAAAGTGTACTTTTGGCAGCCCAGGGAATATTCGGAATA
Organism: Elephantulus edwardii; assembly: GCF_000299155.1. Lineage (NCBI taxonomy): Eukaryota > Metazoa > Chordata > Mammalia > Macroscelidea > Macroscelididae > Elephantulus > Elephantulus edwardii. Next base: position 27,178,293 of record NW_006399751.1, on the reverse strand, counting down.
TTCAGTTATTCCCACACCACAACACAAAGATACTGTTTTTTTCTTCTGTCATTCTTCATTGACCAACTCTCACATGCTTAGCAAATGGATGAAAAGACCATGGCTTGAATCAAGTGTGCTGTAGTCTTCAAACTGATGCCATTTTTCTTATTTTGGAGAGATCCATGACAGTAGACTTTCCCAGTGTAATACGTCTTTTGATTTCTTGACTATTGGTGCCATGGCTATTATTTGTGTATCCGAGTAAGCTGATGTTTTTGATAATTTCAATCTTTTCTCTGTTTATCATGATGTTGTCCATTGGCTCAGTGGTGAAGATATTTGGTTTTTTAATGTTGATGTGTCTTCTATTGAAGACCATAACTTTTGATCTTGTGCAACAACTGTTTTAAGACCTCCTCATTTTTAGCAAGCACGGTTGTGTCATCTGCATAAAGCAGGTTGTTTGATCAGAAGTTATTCCTCAGATCCTGATATTTTTCTCCATAGAGTCCAGCTCCTAGAATTATTCGCTTAGCATACAGATTGAATAGCTGTGGAGAAAAGATACAGACCTAATGCACAACTTTCTTGATTTTAAACCACACAGTATTCCCTTGTTCTATTTGGACAGCAGTTTCATGGTCTAGGTATAGGTTTCATATGAACATAATTAAGTGTTCTGAAACTCACACTCTTCTCAAAGTTAACCAGTTTGTTATGATCCATATACTCCAATATCTTTGCATAGTCAAGAAAACACATGGCCTCACCTGACAGATGTCACAGATATGAAATTGATTACATCTGTGAAAAGAATTTCTGGAGAAGTTCAATATATCATCAGTCAAAACCAGGCCAGGCCATAAAACAGACAATCAATCTCTCAAAGGAGAGTACAAACTAAAGCTAAAGTAGATTAAAGCAAATCCATGAGAACCAAAAATGTGATCCTGAGTCTATTCTACCTGAATTTAAAAATCATCTTAAGAATAGATTTGAGGCACTGGACACTAATGTTAGAAGACCAGATGAGTTGTGAGATGACATTAAGGAGATCATTCATGAAGAGATCAAAAGGACATTACATAGACAGAAGGGGATGAAAAGACCAAAATTGATCTTTGAAGAGAATTTAAAAATTGCTTTACAGCATTGTGACACCGAAGCAAAGGAAAGGCTGTAGAAGATAAAGAGGGGGATCCAGAATAGTTAGTTTGAAATTGTCAATTGACTCATTTATATTTTTCCAGTTGTGTAATTTTAAGTTGATAGTTTCTGGAGACAAGTACAGAGTTATTTGAGATCAGGATTAGAAACCTAGAATGGAAAGTTCTCCATATGTAGATTTTTTTAAAAAAATTGCTATTAGACAAAGATAATAATTATTATGTGAATTGTTATATAGATGTGTGGAAGAGTTCATTGACCATTTGGGATTAGAGAGCTGGGCAAGCTAGGCTGTATCTTCTCACTAGGATTGTGTCCAGATAAAGTGCAAACATCTACCCCGGTGGTTGCATGCAGGTGCCACAAACTAAGGAGAAAGGCAGACCACTCAGTGGAGGGAGACATTTCCTTTTTGCTCTGGTAACTTTGTTGTTTTTAGGGTCTGTTGAGTGGACTACAACTTACAGTGGCTGTATGAACAGAAGCTGTGAGTCTTGCCCTATCCTGAGCCAACCTCATTATCTCTAACACACCCGGTCTCAGCGGCACAGTCACTTGTGTCAATCTCATTCAGAGTCCTCCTCTGCTGACCCTGTGCTCTTCCAAGCATGGTGCATTTCTCCAAGGACTGATCCTTCCGGATAAAATGCCCAGAGTATGTAAGATAAAGCATCAAAATTCTTGCCTTCAAGGAGGAATCTGGTTTCACCATCTCTTCCCTATCATTTTGTGGAAGACAGACCTGTTTGTTCCCTTGGCAGTCCATAGTATGTTAAATACTTTTATTCCGCACCACGGTTCAAAGACATTTATTCTTCTCCTGTCATCTTTAATCATTGTCCAGCTCGCAAGTATATAGTAAGCAAATGAAAAGACAATGGCCTGCATCAGGCACACCTTAGTCTCTAGACTCACATTGTTTCTTTTTAGCGCTTTGGAGAGGTTCTTGACAACAGATTTTCCTAGTGCAACACATCTTTTGGTTTTCTGACTGCTGGTACCAAGGGTGTTGATTGTGGACCTGAGCAAGATGAAATCATTAATAGCTTCAATCATTTTTCCATCTGTCATGACATTGTCTATTGGCCCAATGGTGAGAATGTTTGATTTTTTTATATTAAGATTCAATTCACATGGAAGGCTACATTCCTTGATCTTCTGTAGTAAATGCTTCAAGTCTTCCTCTGTTTTTGTGGACAAGGTTATATCATTTCCATAATGCAGATTGTTAATAAGTATTCCTCCAACCCTGATACCATATTCCTCTTCTTCTAGTCTAGCCTTTCAAATGAGTCATTCAAGATATGCATTTAAGAGGTATGGAAGAACTTGCAAGATAATTTTTTTCTGTATGCTGCATAGAATTCCATTGTGTTAGTGTGCCATAATTTCTCAATACATTCAATTGTGGTTGGACATTTGATCTGTTTTCATGTTCTTGCAAGGGTGAATAACACTTCTATGAACACTGGTGTATAAGTCTCAATTTGTGCCTCATTTTTTATTTTCTTGTGGTATATTCCAAGCAGTAAGATAACTGGATCATATGGAATTTCTGTGTTCAGCTTTTTTGAGGGACTGGAGAACATTCTGCTAAGTGAACTAAGTCACATAAGGACAAATACTGTATAAGACCATTATTGTAGAATGTGTATGAAGATCCAAGGGGAAGAGGGTGGGATCAGAGAGGCGAGGAGGGGCATGGAGTTAATCCTAGAGTCACACAATTCCATTGGTGGAGGGAGGGTTGGTAAAGCAAATGGGAAAGATCCAGTGTGTAAAAAAAAGTATATGAACTTTGTAAGTAAACCGTACAAAAGAAAAATTTTATTGTAAATATTTTTTTAAAAGGTATGGTAAAGGATACATCCCTGGTAGACTTCTATTTTAAGTTTGAACCATGCAGTGTTAAGTTGCTCTGTTCAGACAACAGTTTCTTGGTATAGGTCTAGGTTTCACATGAGCACAGTCAAGTGTTATGTCATTCCCATTCTTCTCAATGTTAGTCACAATTCGTTGTGATCCACACAGACAAATTCCCTATATTTTAACTATTTAAAAGATTTGCTCAAACATAAACTTAGCCTGACCATTTTGTTTCAAATTACAGTTTGTTACATTTTTTATTCTCTCTTAAATGTTGAGGATTGCTGTTTACTAAAACTTAGTCTTACCATTGCTTTTGATCATAGTGATAGACATTTCTTTGATTTTTAGTCTTACAGTTCAGACAAACTAAAGAATATTTTCTTAGGGTGATATATGGAAATATGATAATTTTATGTAATTCTAGTTGAGATCTTAAGAGCAATGGAAGATTAAAAAATACTATATTATTTCAAACATTAACATCTTTGGGTTTGCTTTTTTTTTAAACTTCGTGACAACTGCTAATAGAGTTCTAGGATAGACTGATTTTCTTTCAAGCTTCTGTCAGTCTCAAAGAATGCATATGGTAGAAAAAACAAACATAAGTACAATGGGACTATTTATAACACGACAATTTTCACATACAAAGGGAGAAAATGATAATCTTTGAGAAGAGCTGAGAGAATCGTCTTTTAAGATAATGTTCTGTTGAAATATTTTCTGTCTCTAAGACAGCTTATATATACTTCATGTGACATACTTAAAAATCAAGAAATGGAAAAATATGCCAGCTTGTTTCTTGACAGTCAATTGTGTCTTAAAAATGTAAAATCATTATTCAAAGCAGTTCTCACAATTATGCTAGCGTTCTGAGATTTATAATAGTGAATTGACTACTGTGCTTTTCTAAAACATGTTCTATGGCCTTGTAAGATCTTTACACTAAAAGTAATTATAAGGCTTTCTTCTGCTACATAGTCTTGCTGGAGGAAATGAAACTATGTATGTATGTATGTATGTATGTATGTATGTATGTATGTATGCATCTTCTATTTATCTATCCATCTATGTATCTAATGCAATAGTAATTTTTAAAAAATCTTCAACTGAGCAGAATTTTAAACATTTTTGGCTTAAAAGTATCAAATTCATAGGGAAGAGACAGATCTTACTGAGTATATATGGTATTACAAGGCACTGCTTTACGTTCTTTTCTCTATGATCTTTAAATATGAAAAGCTATGCACAGGCAAAATATCTGCACTTGTTTTCAGGTGCACAATCTGAGTGACAAAAAATTTTTATTAATTTTCTTCCTAAAGCTTAATGTCATAGGAAGATGAGGTCAGAATTTAGATCAATATCTATTATTTATTTAACAAATAAAATTAACAAAAAAAAATTACAAGTGGCTTAAAAAAAAGAATTTCGATTAAGCTTGCCTATCTACAAAAATTGGGAGATGGTTCTGGTATAATGGTTCACATCTGTTTCAAGAAATGTTTTGACAATATACCTTGGATTTTTTTTAATTATAATTTGGATTTACAGAACAAATTAGATTTCCATTCAACAAAATTTGGGTTTATGACATTGGTTGCAGTCACTTCAAAGTAGTAACAAGCTCACACCTTCCTCATAAATCATATAATGCTTGAGTAAAGACTTAAAATATGGGGGCAGGCTCACTTCAGGAAAATGGAGTATGGATATATCATGTGATCTAGGAATGAAACATTCTGTAACTACACAACCATGTTTATTGCAGCTTTGTTCACAATAGCAAAGAGTTGGAAACAACCCAAGTGCCCATCAACAAATAAATGGGTAGAGAAGCTGTAGTATATTCATACAATGGAATACTATGCTGCAGTGAAAAACAGGGAACTCATGAAATATTATGCAAAATGGGTGACCTGGAGGACATTATGCTGAGTAAAATATCTCAGTCACAAAAGGACAAATATGGTGAGTTCTGGTGGCCTAGTGGCAAGAAGCTGCATTGCAATCCCAGAGGTGCGCAGTTTGAATCCACCAGACTCTGCTGAAGAAGGAGGGACAATTTCCTCCAGTCAGATTTGATGGTACACACACACACACACACACACACACACACACACATAATTAAAAATAATTTTTTTTAAAAAAGGACAAATACTTCATAATGCTACTGTTGTAAAATGGGACTGACATTGCGCTTGGAGGGAACATAAGAAAAGAAGGGTTGAATTATGTATACTGCATTGAAACAGATGAGGGACATAATTGTTTAAAAGTAATATATGATTAGTATTATATTCATGACAAGATTCCAGAATGAGAAATGCATAGTAAAGTGGACTGTGGACTTGGGGGTCGGGGAGGAGATTGTATAACCATGAAAGAATTTTTTTTTCTTTTTAAAGAGAAAAATGAACTGTGGGGAGGGGTGGACAGGAAAGAAAATGTGCAACAATGAATGAATGAATGGAATTAAATTAAATGGAAAGAATATGCTGTAAAAAATACATATGTTGCATTAGAAAAATAAAACGTCTGCAAGGTAGAAAAAATAATTAAAAGAAAAAGAAATGCTAAAAGACAAGAAAATAAAAACATTGTAATGTAACTGGATTATAGAAAGAGCGAAGATAGAATTCTCATGACTCTAGTAATCATAGACTTGGTATGTGGTAGTTTGTGAAAAGAACCTCTAAATCTAAACTGAACGAGTTGAATTCTCTTTAGACTTGTTTTTCTAGTTCCTTGTTTTAGTGAATAGCTCTGGGGTAGATAGATCCTTGTCTTTCTTATTTCAAGCCACACTTTCAGAGCTAGAGAAAGGTCAAGCAGAGAACTGTTTCTCCTTAAGCTATACTCTGCATCAGTCTATACCTAACCACATAGTAAGGTGATTTGTGTAAGAGTATTGCTGGTTAGTTCTCACAGACTCCTAGTGGAAAATTCTCCTGGTGGACCACTGCCAGGTCCTTGCTGTACTCCTCCCCACTGGTCAGTAAATCTTGTATTACAATAAACTCAAATGAACAGTCTGTCGCTGGGTTAGTTTTCCAATCTGTAACAGTAACTTTAAGAAACTTTCCCTGTGTGCCTCTGTGGAACAAAACCTTACACTTGGGATGGACAAAAGGAACTCATTAGATGAATAATCACAGTACATGAACACATGGTTGTTGTTGATTGTCGTTGAGTGGAGCACAACTCATTGCAACCTTATGAATAAAAAGCCTGAAACTTTTCTATAACTGTTGTCATTTATTAAAATTCATAGAGTTTCCAGAGACATGTTGTTTAGGAAGTGGAAGCCACTCGTGCTTCCAACACACACATACAAATACACGTTTAACCAGTTACATGTGCTGTGAAAATGTAGCTGTTTGCACAGTATAATTTACACTAAAAATGTTTAAAACATCATTTTTAAATCATCTTAATGGGTATTTTAAATGTTCTCCACCCATTCAATTTCTCATAATTATGACTTTGAAGTGGGAGCCATCTGATAACAGATGATGCAACTTCCTGTCTCTTGGCTTTAAAACACCTCCTTTCTTTGTCAGTCTGGCTGGCCCTTCACCCCATCCTTTCTCTCCTAATCTTTATTACCATAGCAGATTACTTACTCAGAGAAACAATAAATTAGCTGTCATCACATTTTACCTCCCACTTATTCTTAACCTCTTGCAATCCAGCTTTTTTCTTAACTGTTTCTTTAAATATTAAACAAAGTACTGAAGAGCAATAGTAAAAAAAAATTTAAAAAATTAATCTTTCTGAAATTCTGCATGGGAATGAACTTTTCATATTCTTTCTAATTTTTACCACCACTTTCTTTACTACTCTGCACTTCCTTCATTTTTATGCAATACTAAGTATATTTGTTCTCTTTCCTTTATTATTATTATTCCTCCGTGACTTACTTTTTGCTTTGCATATGTATTCATTCAAAGTTATTTTTTTTAGTCTGATCTCTTCTTCCTCTAGATTTTCCATTTCAATCCTTTTGTTTTACAGGCATCTAACAAATTAGTATTTTTAATCACAATTATTCAGCCAGCTCTATACTTCTAAATTCTGGTTACAAAACAGATAAAGGAAATGCAAACTTCCTTCAGAAATGGGTTTGAGGCCTTGAACTAATGAACTAATGAACATTATAGATAGACTGGATGAGCTGTGGGAGGAAATCAGGAATACTATACATGAAGAATGCAAAAGTTCATTACAAATCATTACAAAGACAGAGGAAGAAAAGTTCAAGATGGATTTCAAAAGAGATGCTGATTATTGTGCTAGAGTACAGAGAAGCCAAAGCAAAGGAACGAAAGCAGGGAGTTAATGATCTGAATAGAAGATTTCAAAGAGCAGCTCAGGAAAAGAAAATGTACTATTATCATAAAATTTGCAATCTGCAAAAAGCTAGAGTTGGAAAATAAAAAGGGATGAACTTGCCCAGCATTTCTTAAGCTGAAGGAACTGAAAAGCAAATTCAAGCCTCAAGTTACAATACTTAAGGATGCTATGGACAGAACACTGAATGATACAGGAAGTATTAAAAGAAGATGAAAGGTATACAAAGAGTGTACCAAAAAGAACTGGCTGACACAAGAATTTAATGTAACAACATATGATCAAGAGGCAGTGGTGAAGGAGGAAGTTCAATCTGCTCTGGAAGAATTGCTAAAAAACAAGCTTTCAGGAATTGATGGTATACCAATTCACATATTTCAACAAACAGATGCTGCCCTGGATGTACTGACCAGGCTGTGCTAAGAAATATGGAGGACAATCACCTGGCCAATGGCCTGGAAGTATCTATGGAGTGGATGAAATCCATATTTATTCCCATTCCAAAAGAGAAGTGACCTGACAGAGTGTGAAAATTATTGAATAATTTCACTAATATCACATGTAAGTAAAATTCTACTGAAAATTATCCAAAAATGATTGGAAAATGAGAGGAAATGCATGCTGGGTTGAGAAGAGGCTATGACACCAGAAATATCATTGTCAATGTCAGATGGTTCTTGGCCTAACACAATGAATACCAGACATTCCTCTGTGTTTCATTGACTGTGCAAAGGTGTTGGCTGTGTGGATCTCAACAGATTGTGGCTAACCTTGAGAAGAATGGGAATCCCAGAACACTTGATTGTGCTCATGCAAAACCTATGCTTGGATCAGGAAGCAGTCCTCAGAACAGAGTAAGGAAACACTGCATGGTTCAATATCAAGAAAGGAATGTGTCAGGGATGAGTCCTGTCTCTCCATAACTTTTCAATCTGTATGCAGAACAGATCATTCGTGAGGCTGGACTTTATGAGGAGGAATGTGGCATCAGAATTGGAGGAAGACTCATCAACAGCTTGTGTTATGCAGATGACACAACCTTGCTTCCAAAACTCAAGCGGGCCTGAAGCATTTGCTGCAGAAGGTCAAGGACTGTAGTCTTCAGTATGGATTGAGGCTCAACATCAAGAAGACAGAGATTCTCACCACTGGACCAACTGGTAGAACCATGATGGATGGAGAAGAGATTGACATTGTTAATAATTTCAAATTGCTCAGCTCCACCATCAACATTTTTGGTAACAGTAGTCAGGAAATCAAAAGGCAATTTGTACTAGGCAAACCTGCTGTAAGGGAACTCTCTAAAGTGCTAAAGAACAATAATGTCAATCTGGAGACTAAGGTGTGCCTGATTCAGCCCATGGTCTTCATAATTAGTTGTTGTGCTTCAGAGACCTGGACTATCACTAAGGATGACAGAAAAAGAATTGATATTTTGAACTGTGGTGCTGGAGAAGAGTATTGAACATACCATAGATAACCAAAAGAACAAACAGGTCTTTCTTGAGAGAAGGTCAAACCAAGCTGCTCCTTGGAGGCAAGGATGTTGAAGCTAAGTTTCACATACTTTGGATTTGTTACTAGGAGGGACCAATCTTTGGAGAAGGACTTCATGCTCAGAAGGGTGGAGGGAGAGTGGGGAGGGAGACCCCAGATGAGATGGTTTGACACTGTAACAGGTGTAATGGGGTTAGATATGTTGGAAACAGTGAGACTTGCTCAGGATAGGGTAGGGTTCAGAGCTATTATACATAGGGTTTGGTTTCAATGAGTTGCAGAGGACTTGATGGCTCATAACAAGAACTAAACTTAAAGTTATTTAAACGATGCTATTTTACTTTTTAGCTCCTTGCTTACAAAAAGTAGACTTGAAGCACTTACTACTAAAGACCAAAGACTGTAGTCTTCAATATGGATTGCATCTTAACATTAAGAAAACAAAATTCCTCACCACTAGGCTGATATGTAACATCATGATAGATGGAGAAAATATTGAAGTTGTCAATAGTAAAATTTTGCTTGGATCCACAATTAACAACCAGGTTAGCAGCAGTCAAATAATCAGAGTTTGTTTCATTGAGAAAATCTGCTCTCAAGGACTTCTCTAAAGTGCTAAAAACAAGGATATCATTTTTAAAAATTTAAATATAATTTATATTTTATACTTGTTTACTTAAAAAAAATCATATACATATTTTTCTACCCTAGATCTTTTCCAGTTCTTTTACCCACACTCCTCTCCACTTTCAAATTGATTAACCCCCTTATCCTCATCCCTCTGTTCCCATCCTCCCCCCTTGGATCCTCATACATGTTCTACAATAATGGTCTTATACAATATTTGTTCTTATGGGACAGAATTAGTTCACTTCGCATAATGCTCTCCAGTCCCTCCCAAGTTAGGTAGTAATTTATAATATTATTGCTCCTGCATTGTATAGCATGAATGTACCATTGTGTGAATGTACCATAATTTCTCACTCCATTCAGTTGTGGTTATTTGGATGGCCAATAGATATATGGACAAATGCTCAAAATTACTGGCAATAAGAGAGATGGAAATAAAAGCCACAATCAGATACCATCTCACTCTAGTAGTAGTGGCAAAGTTTAATGGGACAGTTAGTAATTAATGTTGGAGAGGATGTAGTGAGATAGGAACAAATACATTGTTGGTGGGATTATACAATGGTACACCACTCTGGAAGGCAGTTTGGTGCTTCCTCAGAAAGCTGAACGTAGAATTTCTCTATGACACAGCTATTCCACTGCTTGAAATATACCATGAAAAAAATTAGAACTGAGGCACAAATGGAGATTTGTACACCAATGTTCATGGCAGCATAATTCACCATCGCAAGAACATGAAATGATGTAATTTTAAAGACTATGGTTGATCTGATACAAACCATCATGTTTTCAAATTTTCTACATGTATCTGAAAGCTGAACAATGAATAATGAAAATTGGAAAAGAATCAATGCCTATGAACTGTGATGTTGATGAAGAGTATTGACTTATGCCATAAATTGCCAAAAGAACAAATAAATTGTCTTGAAGAAAGTGCAACCAGGGTGATGCTTAGAGCAAAATTGGGGAAACTTCATCTCATATACTTCAGGCAATCCTTGGAACTAGACGTCACACATCATGGTGGTAAAGGTAAGTGTTTATGGAAAGAGAGAGCCCCTCAACAAGAAGATGCAATGCAGTGACTTTAACAATGGATTTAGCATGTCAGAGATTGTGAGGATGGCCCAGTACAGGGCAAGTTTCAGATCTGCTGATCTGGTGATTATGAGTCATAGTTCACTTAAAGTTCCTAACAACAACAGTTAAGCTATTTGGAATACAAATTCTGGTCTTTTCAAAGGAAGCCAATAAACTTAGCCACATCTTTTACTCATTTGGTGACTCAGTTTACCATTTCATTTCACGCTTTTCCTTTCACATTGAATATCAACAATTCAAAATCTAGACAATCTCTCCCATTTTACTTTCTATTTCTTCTTTCATTCCTGTAACCTTAGCTCTAACCTTTATCTTCATTTCTAGAAAGATATAATGACTTTAATTACTTTTCATTTTCATCTTTATCCTTTCTATGTACTGTAGCCATATTAATTTTTTAGAGCAAGTAGGGGAACATTTTTTTGGGGGGGGGAAGTTTCCAGTACTTCCCATCTTTTACTAGATTAAGAGAAAAATTTTCAGGCCGTGACTCAAAGTTCTTGTCTATGTTTTATATTCTCTTACTTAGAGTAGAAATATAAGTAATGTAAACGTTCAAGTAAAAAGTTTATTTTAAAAGCAAATCTCTAATTTAGTCATAGATGGATTATGAGTAATCTATTGCTGCGTAATACATTTCTGAAAATCTAGTAGCTCTAAACAACACATTGTTGTTGTTGTTGAGTGCCTTCGGGTCGAGTATGACTCATAGGGAACCTATGAACAAAAAGGCTTGAAGCCTCTCTACAACTATCGACATTTATCAAACAACACACTATTTACTCAGAAATAGCAGGCTTTATCTTCTCCTTCATGTTCTTTCCTGAGGCTGTATTTATGCACCAGAATGAAGGTCTCATTTGAAGACTAGACTTGAGGAAAATCCATTCTCAAGCTCATTTATGTGATATGGACAGTGTTTAGCTTTTGAGATCTTCAGTTTTTTGTGATGTATGTGCTTCCAAAATAGTCTCTACTTTATCAGAGTCAGCAAAAGAGTTTTCTAGCAATAAAATATCCTAATCACAGAAGAGGCAGCAAGTAATTGTACTATCATTTTGAAAGATATTTACTAGGGAAATGCTTTTAATGGAAGAGGCTTTAATGGCATGCTGATCATTTATTTTATGTGGAGGGAGAATTGAATTAAGATTAAATGTTTATAGACTCATGACAACTGACGAATAACTTGGTCATCTAGGAAGGTGGTCTGTAGCAGAAAGATAGGATGATTGGAGTTAAGGAAGTCTCTCCAGAGAAAACATTTTACATTAAAGTAGCTATGAGAGTAGGTCCATGACAGTGGTGGCTTGCATCAGGTGACAATTAGATATTTGAATACACAGACTTCCATCTAAAACCATCACAGGCCACCTTTGAAGTACCTGTCAAGTTCCAGAGTGTCCACTGAAGTCCACTCATGTTGTTTTGATATCATATTGCAGCTAAAGTGCTTTCTCAGTTTAATCCTGCTAAGTAACCCCACCCGCATGTTGATTCCAAGTATATTTCTTAATTAACATTCTGTTTCTTAAAGTCTTCCTGGAGTGCTTCCTGGATATTTCTCTCTGGTTAATTAAGATTTTACATAGAAATATAATAGGCGACAAAGTTTCATCTCAAGAAAACATTTTAATAATAAAATATGGCAATATTTACAAAGATCAGGTGAAATGTTTAAATGGGCTATTGCAGACTGAGTAGGCCATACATAAGTGTACTTTGAGGTCATTTTCTCCTTAAAAGAAATTGCCAGCAATAAGGACAATAATGTGTCATATCTGATTTATGTTTGAAGAAAAACTTAAGGACTGATGTAATTCATAGGAAGATTTGGAAAAATTGAAGCAGTTATTTTGATTTTAAAAAACTCTATCTACTTGTATAGCGTATTTGATGTCAGTCTTATGGAAAATAGAATAGAGTAAAAGAATCTGTTCTTTACTCTTTTTCAGTTGATATATGATAACTTGACATGTTGTATACTTACTTTTAATATAATCTGTCAAAAATCTTATTTGTATCCTTATTGTTGAGATATTAAAATACTTGTCGGTTTTGATTGAATTGTGTTTCCTTGTCTGTATGAAAAACGTTATCACTCAAATGTCACAATGTATTTTCCATTACTGTCCTGTTGGTAAGCCTATATATACTCTTCAGTAAATGTTCTTTTTAAATGATTTTATTTCAATTCTTTGTGAACAGCGTGGATAGTTATTTAGATCAGAAGTATTAGCTAAAGCCATGAAAAACTCTGAAATGTATGCTTAGAGTTACTGCACTCAGCAAGGAACTCTGAATCCAAGGTCCACACATCATATACACATCTGGGCCTTGTCCTTCTTATTGGTTATTATAATGTTCCACCTCGTAGGAACTGACTCATAACTAACACTCCATTGGGTTTTCAGAGGCAGAAAACTGCATGGGAGGAGATTCCCCATCTTTTTCCTGCAGAGTAGCTGGTGGATGTGCCTTTGAGATTGCTGCACAACTTCTTACCACTGGGCCTCCGTAGCTCCCTTATTGTTAGCTAGAGCATCACAACTCTCTTTTATGTGGTCTTTCATAATTTAATATTTTATTCTGTGTTTCTTCACGTGGTAATCAGTTGTTTAGAAAATGTCTGTGCCAATCAAATCTTTTTTGGTACGGTGACTGTGTAATTTCTTCTATTTTCTTTTGATGTTTCCTTGGATCATTCAATATTTTGCTCATGGCATGTCTGTTATGCATTCAGAGGCTTGAATTTTTTTTTCCAATTCTTTAAACTTGAGAAATGTCGAGTGAGTTCTTCTCTTTTTTATTCTCCAACTCCAGCTCTTTGTACTTTGTTTTAGAACACTTTCTTTTCTTTCTTTCTTTTTTTTTTTTTAAACTGCCCTTTGGAATCATCTGTTCAGCTCATTACTTCAGCATCTTGTCACTTTGTTTTGGCTTCTTAATACTGTAGTGCAATTTTCTGTCTCTTATAACATCCATTTTGGTTTTTCTTTTTCCTCTTTGTGATGAACTTTCACTCCTTTCATGAATGATCTCCTTGATGCCATCTCACAACTCATCTCGTCTTTGATCATTACTGTTGAGTGCATCAAACCTATTTTTGAAATGATTTTAAGTTCAGGTGGAATAGACTCAAGGCTGTGTTTTAGTTGTTGTGGACTTGCTTTTATTTTTCTCAGTTTAGTTTGAATTTTCACACTAGTAATTGATGGTCCATTCCACAATCATTACCTGGTCTGGTTTTAACTGCTGATAATGCACTTCTCCAATGGTTCCTTCCACAGATGTAGTCAATCTGATTTCTGTGCAATCCATGAGGTGAGGTTCCTGTATAAAGATGCTGTTTGTGGTTTTTAAGAAAACCTCACAAAAAGAATTGGCAAAAAAATAAGGCCCCAGGAATTGACGTACCAATAACACATTTCAATGAATCCATGAATCCCTGGGCCCTCAATACTCTATACCAGGAAATTTGGAGGATAGCTGTCTCACTGACTGACTGGACAAGATCCTTATTTGTTCTCATTCCCAAGAAATATGAACCAACAGAAATTTTTGAACCTTTATATTACAAGCAAGCAAAATATTGCTCAAGTTCATTCAAACGTGTCTAGAACACCACATAGATAGAGATCTGCCAGAAGTTCAAGCTGTGTTTAGAAGAGGCCAAGGCATCAGGAATTTTTTAATGTCAAATGAAAGGATGGGGCAACTGCCTCAGAAATCATGACTAAATTTCCCATAAGCCTTGATAGACGGTAGCTGAGAATAGAATTTAATTTTAATTTTAAAGAAAAACCCATTATAGTGTTTTGTGTGTGTATAAGAATTTGTGTATTGCATGTTTTTACACACACACACACACACACACACACACACACACACACACATTTTGGAAACAAAAAGATTGAAATTTTATATATGTAACTATATATGTATGGTTTAATATGTATCATTTCACCTTAAAATCACAAAAGAAACAAAACTTTACTGGCAATACAATTTGTTTTAAATTTGACATAAAGCAGTAAGATCAATAAAGAAAGAACATCTCGTTTTGAGGCAAATGAAACATTATGGGAGCCTTTAAAACGGAAAGTCATGAAGGCAAATTTGGCAACTTCTATGTAACCACTTCTTAGACAGAAGGCAGTTTAGCCAACACACTGAGTATACTCATGTTGTTGGTAAGTCTGTCCATATTTGAGGTGATTCATCAGCTGTCTGAACCTAACATCATTAAACATTGGAGTCATCTAACTTCTTTGGTTCAATTCCATGATTATTAAGCAACCTTCTTTCTGATTATTATTTGTCTTAACATGCATGTATGCCTACAAGGACTGAATGTGCTACTCATAAGGGCTTCAAGTGTTTTAGCCTCTGTAACAATTATTTCACCTTGTAAATGAAGTCAGATTCTGGTTTTATTTATCTGTCTCAGGAACTTGGATAATGTGAACTTGTTCCTGAGAACTAGATTTGCTTTTGGAATCCTGACAAAATCAGATTATTAGGCATGTAAAACTGCAGACCAATTTGTGGGCCATGGTAAGATTACCAAGGTAAAGAATACCACCCTGGGAGGCCTCTTGGGAAATATCCAGTCTTTCCCCTGGCAAGATCCTCTGCAACACTGTGTACTTCATCTTCACTGGGAACTCTGTCTCCAAGTTTGCCCCTCCTGTTGTCTCTTCTCTGGGCATTTTATTCACTTGTAGCTATTTTATGTATGACACAATCTGATGGGCTCACAGAGGGAGTCATGCACAGTCAAAGATCAAAGTTCCCATGAGCGTTTTATAGTCTTCAGGGAGGATGACTGACCACTGTCTGCCTTTAGAATATACGTGCAAAAATCCTATCTCCTTTCTTTGGGATGGGAAGAGAAGGGTTTAACTGCTTCTTTATTCCCTTGCACGATTTCAGGGTACTTGAGGAAGGAAGTTTGTGCATGCTTACCTTTTGTGCAGATGTGAAATAATATTTGACATGGGCAAGAGTATACACCAGTAATTATGACATTAACAAATGAATTAATGATGTTAATATTGTTTTCCTCTTTTAAATGACTTTGTTCTATAGCTTTCTTTCATTTAATAGCATGAGTTAGATACCAAAACCAGAAATTTTTGCCATCTAATGTTCAATGATAGTATAGCTGTGGTATTATTAGAATATTGAGATAAAAATATTGATATTCCAAAATAATTATTTATATTAGTACATATGTAAGTAAAAATGGTGATATTTTTATTGCATAAGTTGGCTATCTTTGAGTGTGAACATATATAATGTTAATTAAGACCAGAAAACCAAGTATAAATGGCAACTGTCATAAGTAAAAAAATGTGTAATTATTTTACATATAAGGAACTTTGGGGGATAGACAATGATACATAACCAGCTGATACAGGTCAGTACAGCTTGTGAATAGCTGCTATCTCTTATAATTGGCTAATGTTTAATTTTAATATGTCAACTCTTGCATTTTGCTGTCTTACAACTTTTTGTTTTTTACTTTGTGAAAATTTTTGTTTCCAGAAACATTTTTTAATAATCTT
>NW_006399751.1:27158490-27161756 GCF_000299155.1 Elephantulus edwardii | reverse complement strand
ACCTTACAGCTTTTAAAAGATATTATTACCTTTGGATATAGGAGCAAAACCACATTATAAGAAAAAGATACATAATTGTAGTTGCGTTAGTATGGAGAAAATAAAGCTCAAGAAAGATTAGGTTAAGCAATGAATTTCAGGAATAATAAAGTACATTCATAGGGATGAATCCCGTTGAACTGTAAATAATTATAAATAGTATTGCAATTCTAAAACAATATTTTTGGTTACTTGGAGAGATATTATATTATAGATTTAGTGCAAGTTGGAAATGTGGTACTATTTGTTCAGCTAATGTCTATAACTTTTCCTCCAACCGTGTTGTTGTTTGTTGTTATGTGCTTTTAAGTTGAGTGTGACTCATTGTGACCCTATGAATAGGAGATTTGAAACCTGCTGTATTCTGTACCGTCTTTATCATCTCTGACATACTTGAGTCCATTGCTGTATTCAATGTGGCAATCCATCTCCTTGAGGGTCTTCCTCTTTCCTTGACCTTCCGCCTTTCCTAGCTTGATGTTCTTTCCAAAGACTACTACCCCTTTCTAACAGCATGCCAAAGTATGTGAGATGAAGTTTTGATGTGTTTTTATTTTTCAGCTAGTGTAGTTTTGGATTGTTTGTTCAGCATACAGATTAAATCTATTTTCGATTAAGTACAGCCTGAGTACTCCTTAGAAGCAAAGATGATTAGCCTTGATCTTATGCAATTTGAGGATGTGATCAGGAAATTCCAGTCTCTAGAGAAAAATATTATACTTGATAAGGTAGACAACACTGAAAAAGAGGAAGACTCTCAACAAAATGAATTGAAATAATGACTTCAACAATTGATTCAAACATAGTGGCAAGTGTGAGGACGGTGAGGAAGTGAGAAGTGTTTCCTTTATGTGAGAGATTGCTATGAATCTGAGTCAGCATGACTACATTCAGAACAATAGTAACTAGAATGTTGTTGTTGTTGTTATGTGCCATTGAGTTACCTGTGACTTATAGCAAACCTGTGTACAATAGTTCTGAAGCCTGCCCTGTCCTGAGTCAGTCTCATTGACTCTGACACACCTACCCCCATAGCCCTAGTTACTGTATCAATCCATCTTATTTGGGGTCCTCTTCTCCTATGTTGTCCCTTCACCCTTTGAGCATGATGTCCTTCTCCAAGGATCAGTCCCTCCTGGCCCCATAACCAAAGTATGTGAAATGGAGCTTCAAAATGCTAGCCTTCAAGAAGAAACTTCGTTTCATCCTCTCCAAAACAGACCTATTTGTTTTCTTGGTGGTCCATGAACTTGGTGATCCATGGTTCAAGACTCTTCTCCAGCACCACAACTCAAATGCATCAATTCTTCTTCTGTCATCCCTAGCTGTTATCCAGGTCACTGATACATAGCAAGTAATTGCAGGTCTTCCTTGTATATGTATTGATCTTATCCTGTCATTCACAGTATTTATTTCAAGATGGATCTAGAAATGGCCTTTTTAACTATGAAAACACCTTAGTCTCTAGACTGTCATAGTTGCGCTGTAGTACTCTGGAAAGGTCTCTGATAGCAGAGACCTTTGCAATTCACCTTTTGACTTCCTGACTACTGGTGCCAAACTTGTTGATTGTGGAGCCAAGTATGTGGTAATTGTTAACAACCTCAATCTCTTATCTGTCCAACATGGTGCTTTCAATTGGCCCGATAGTGAGAATTGTTGTGTCTTCTTGATGTTGAGCTTCAATCCATATTGAAGACTAAAGTTCTTGATCTTCTACAACAAGCGTTTCAGGTCTTCCTCAGTTTCAGCAAGGAAGGTTGTGTCATCTGCATAACATATATTGTTGATGAGTCTTCCTCCAATTCTGATGCCACATTTCTCCTCATAAAGCCACTCTCCCGAATGATCTGTTATGCATATAGATTGAAATGTCATGGCGACCAGACACATCCCTGATGTACTCGTTTCCTGATTTTGAATCATACAGTGTTTCCCTGCTCTGTTCTGAGAACTGCTTCCTGGTTCAAGTATATGCTTCACACAAGCACAATCAATTGTTCTGGTTTTGCCTTCATAATTTAAAAGGCCATTTCTAGATCCATCTTGAAATAAAATGTTGTGACAGGATAAGATCCATACCTATACCAGGAAGACCTGTTAATACCACTATCATTCAAATTTATTCACCAACCACTAGAGTCAAAGAGGAGCAATTAGATGATTTCTATCAACTATTGCAGTCAGAAATAGATTGAACATGCAACGAAGATGGATTAAAATAATTGGTGACTGGAATGCATAAATTGGGAACCAGGAAGAAAGATCAACTGTCAGAAAACATGGACTTGGTGACAGAAATGAGGCTGGGGATAGAATGATAGAATTCTACACAGTGAATGACTTATTCATAGCAAATAACTTTTATAAGAAAACATACTGACTATACACATGGATTTCACCTGGTGGTATTTACAGGACTCAGATTGATTACTTCTGTGGAAGGAATCACTGAAGAAGTTAAATATCAGCAGTGAAAACTAGGCCAAGTGCTGATTTCGGAACATACCATCAGCTATTCAAATGCAAGTTCAAATTAAAGCTAAAGTGCAAGTCAAATCCACAGGAATAAAAATTTGACCTTGAGGCTATCTCACCTGAACTTAAAAACCAATTCAGGAACAGGTTTGAGGCCTTGAACACTAATGAATGAAGATCAGATGAGCTGCAGAAAGATACCAAAAGTATGATTCATAAAGAATGTAAAAGGTCATTACAAAGAGAGTAGAAGAAAAGACTAAAATGGATGTCAGAAGAGACTCTGAATATTACACTGGAGCACCAAGAAACCAAAGCAAAGGGAAGAAATCAGAAGGCTAAGGACCTGAATAGAAGATTTCAAAGGACGATACAGGAAGACAAAGCAAAATAACTCGAATAACTATAGTGAAAGAGTCTAATCTTGACACACACCTTTCCCCTGGTTCTGTCTGAAAAACTGTCTCTTGGTCTATATAAATTTAACAGGGGCATAATTAAATGTTCTTGAATTTCAGTATTGTGTAATATTGTCCATAATTCCCACAGTCAAATGCCTTTTCATAGTCAATAAAATATAGGTAGGCGAGCTCTGGTGGCCTAGTGGTAGGAAATTGCCCTGCAATCCCAGAGGTGTGCGGTTCAAATCCACCAGATGCTCTGCTGAAGAAGGAGGAACAATCGCCTCCTGTACCAGTCAGATCCAATTTGACGGTACACACATAAAAAGAATAAATAAATAAATAAAA
>NW_006399751.1:27142216-27156700 GCF_000299155.1 Elephantulus edwardii | reverse complement strand
TTTTAATCTATCTTTTCCCTCATTTTCTAGATGTGTTTCTTGTAGATATGTACTGATGGGTTTTGGTTTTTTTATCCATTCTGCTACTCTTTTTCTCTTTATTGGAGAATTTAATCCATTCACATTAAGTGTGATTATTGACTTGCTAGATTTTATTGCTGCCGTTTTGCTGTCTTTCTCTTTCTCTTGTTTCTGGTTACTATAGTCCATCCACTTTCCTTTGTTTTCTGTGTGTAAAAGACTTCCCTTGGAATTTCTTGTAAAGTCGGTTTTGTTTTCACAAATTCCTTAAGTTCCTGCTTTTCTGCAAATAACCTATTTTTTCTTTCATATTGAATGGACACCTTTGCTGAATACAGGATCCTCCCTGACAGTTGTTTTCTTTCAGCCTTCTATGTATGCCGTCCTTTTGTCTTCTTGCTCACATGGTTCCTGCTGAGAACTCAGAACTTAATGTAACGGATTCTCTTTTGTAGGAGACTATATTTCTCATCCTATCATTATTATTCTATACTTATTATTTATTTTTGAGAATTTGACTATGTCTTTTTTTTTTTTTCTCCCTTTTGAGGTCTAGTGTGTTTGGGGTCCCCTGAGTTTCTTGAATGTAGATTTGCTCATTCTTTATAATACCTGGCAACTTTTTTTCCCAGTAGCTTTTCCATAATTTTTTCAGTACTTTCCCTGCTCCTCCTGTGTTCTGGAATTCTGATCATACATATGTTGTTTCTTTTGATGTTATCCCACAGGATTCCAATGTGTTCTTAGTTTTCCTTGCATTACCTCTGTTTTTAATTCTAGTATGTTCCCATTGAAGTTCTTGTCTTCCAG
This sequence comes from Elephantulus edwardii, assembly GCF_000299155.1. NCBI lineage: Eukaryota > Metazoa > Chordata > Mammalia > Macroscelidea > Macroscelididae > Elephantulus > Elephantulus edwardii. The sequence goes on along the minus strand of NW_006399751.1, from coordinate 27,155,869 downwards.
CTCACTGACTCTTTGTTCCATCTCCTTTGTTGTGCTTTTCTATTCCTCCAGTTTGTTGGAAACATCCACCATCTTGGTCTTGATATTATAGATTGCATTTTCATGCATTTTATTTCCATTACTGTACCCTCTTTGTCTTGTGATGGTTTTTTAAGTTCTTGTGTATCTTTATCTAGAATTTCAATTCTTCCATATTTTTCAATTTTTCCATAGTTTTTCATGTTCCTCTACATTGACAAATTTCTTCAGGATCTCTTCTCTGGAGTATTTGTTTTATTTATGGTTTCCATTCTTTTCCCCTTCATTTGTTCCTTCTTCGGTAGTTGTTTAAGTCACTATGCTTCAATATATTTCTTCTGCCTCCCTATCTGTGGCTATCCGTTGAGTCTGCAGTATGCTCTGCTTTTTTTAGAAGGCTTATCCCCCCCAGTGTTTTAAGATGCCTAATACTTTCTTGATATTATATGAAGGTTATCTTGGTATGTGTTAGGCCATTTCTCCCGTGTCTGTTTAGGTTGTTGACTTTTTTAATCTTTATGATGTTATTGATAAATTACAGGCTCAAAATGTTCTAAGAGGGAGGACAACTTGCTGTACCGGATGTCTTTTCTGGCCTAGTGGAGCAGGAAAGTTTGCTTTTCTTAACATCCTTCAAATCCTCTGTGGTCTGCAGTACAGCCCCATGGGAATCTTATTGCATCCCCCTCTCATGTAATCTATTCTCTGTTTTGATCTGCAGAATGGTGCAGCACATTCTAGACAGTTTCTGTTCAGGGAGCTTACTGCTTAGTTTATGGCTTAAACTAAATTTTTTTATCTTTAATTCAGTAGATTTTCTAGTTTTACTATAATAATGTCTTTTTTGTCAATTCTTTTTAAAATTTTTTTTTATTTCATTAGTTTTTGAGTGTACCATCAAATCAGATCTGACTGATACAGGAGGAGATTGTTCCTCCTTCTCCAGCAGAGCATCTGGTGGATTCGAACCGTGTACCTCTGAGATTGCAGTGCAGCTTCTTGCCACTAGGCCACCAGAGCTCGCCTTCTTTGTCAATTCTTATAATTGATTTTATTTTTTAATACTAGTGGTTCAATGTTGAGTCATTCTCAAATATTGTACCTGGTATTAGAATAAATGCCATTAGTGGTTCTTCATTAATTTAGATGCGAGTTATAATCCTACTAAGAGCCAGCTAATGTGCTGTGAATCTCAGTTCAAGGCGGACCTTAGGATGGTCTCTTGTGTCCCGAGGAGGGACACATATGGAATGCTTGGGACTTTTATGGCTCTCATTCCATCCCAAGTGGGTGTCAGCAGAGGGAACTTGCCAGAGGGGACTTGTTTTAAATTGTTTTTGGTCAAACATTCTTCTAGGTCATATAGCTCTGGTCTGTCCACTTGCTTTTCAGAGGTATCTTTTGGTTGCTGTGAAGCTGAACACTGTGACACTGATGTGTCAAGTGTGATAATGGACACCCATGGAGGACAGTGTTTGATGGAACTCCCTGATTAAAACAAGCTTGGAAGCAGGAGTGCCTTCAGAAACCCTATCAACCCGGAGAAAGGATGAAAGTTATACAAGTGTTCAGGTCTTTTGTTCATAGGGTTGCTATGAGTTGCCAGTGAATTGATGGTATTTAACAACAACAACAACAATAACAACAACAAACAGTTATAAGTTAAATAGCTATATTTTCTTATGTTAAGAACCTCAAAACCAGTTTATGTTTAGTTGATTATGACTCAGGGTGACCTTGTGTGTGTTAGAGTAGAACTATGTTCTACAGGATTTTCAATAGTTTTTGAAGACTAGCAAATCACAAGACATTTATTCTAAGTTGCCTTTGGGCAGACTTAAACTTCCAGTGTTTTGATTATAAGCTGAATAAATGAATCTTTTATACCAGACACACACAAATTTAAATACTACCCCAAGCCCATTTCCACTGAGTGGATTCTGACTCATAGCAACCCTCTATCAGATTTCCAAGGCTGCTAATCTTTAGGAGAGAAAACAGTTCGTCTTTCTCTTGTGGAGAGTTTGGTGTATTCTAACCATCAACTTTTTGGTTATTAGTACAATTCAATATGCTGTATCTCCATTTAGAGTCCTACCAATTTTTATCCACAGTGGACAATGTATCCCCCCAAACATGGTGTTCTACCTTATGAGTATATAGTAATGTTTACTTACTATTTACAATGTTTTTCAAGAAGTATGATCCATAATTTTAAATCAAACAATAACGGTTATGTAATGCTGAGATGGACAGCAGTCATGACTCTCCTGTGTTTCACAGTGTATTATTTTGAGATTAAAGTGGACAAAATCCAGATGACTTTTATAATTTGTTTTGGGTTTTTCACTTGTTAAATAGACATTACTAACTTGTAACACTGAAAGCCAAATTTTAAAAGTAGTTTGGAACAGTCTCTACCAAAGGGAATTCTGCCATAGTTCACTATCTCAGAGAAAATGAGATGTGTTCATAACATATTCTATCTTGCTTACTGATTCCTTTATTTGCTTCCAATGCCTGAAGTTTAAAAAGACCCCAAAGATACTTACAATTTAACTTGTAAGACAAATATATCCCTATATACAAAAGCTCTAAAGCTTGCCTTGTCCTGAGCCAGTTGCATTGACTCCAGCACACCAACCCTCATTGCCCCAGTGACTGTATCAATTCATTTTATCCAGGGTCTTCCTCTCCTGCACTGTCCCTCCACCCTTCCTAGCATGATGTTCTTCTCCAAGAACTGGTTCCTCCTGGTCACATGTCCAAAGTATGAGAGATGGAGCTTCAAAATCTTAGTCTCCAAAGAGAAACTTGGTTTCACCTTCTCCGAGACAGATCTATTTGTTTTCTTGTCTGTCCAGAGTATGTTCAAGACTCTTCTCCAGCACCACAACTCAAAGGCATCATAGCAACAGCAACAACAACAACAACAACAGGAGTATTATTATCATGGAGTGAAAGAATTTTTGTCTTTATCTTATTTAAAAAATTTCTCCACCTGTGAATTGATCTCTAGGTAAAAACTTTGAGATAACAAATGAAAGAGTCCCATATATATCCCAAATTATAATAAATATTTTATTTAAAATTTATTTTGTGTCTAATGAATTTTTGGAACACTAGTATCAACAAGATTGTGAAAACAGTGTAAATTGCAAGAATAATTTTGAAAGATAGAATGCTCCTTGTTCTTTATATATTCCAAGCATGTAAATTATTACCTAGTACAGAGCAGTCAATTGATCGTTGTTTTAGAAAGAATGAATTAAGATTTCTCTCCTTAGGATGGCTTAAGTTTTATTTTTTCTTCTATACCCAATCTGATTTTTACACTCTTTTTACTTTAGACTTAACTATTTATCTTTCTCCTAATACTAATGAAAATATTACATAGAGTTTAAGTCAGTGAAATATAGCTTATTGATGCAAAAATATATTTTAAAATTTAGCATGATATTTCATGAAGAGATATGTTTTGCCAGTTGGTTGTTGTTATGTACCATCAAGTTGGAATTGACTCATAGCTGACCCTCTAAAGGTTTGTTATAGTCAGTTAATCACACTGGAGGAGATTGCCTATCCTCCTACAGAAGAGCTTATGGATTTGAACCACGTGCCTTTGGGGTTGCAACACACTTTCAGATTCTTAAATCTAAATCTTTTAAGAACTAACTTAGGTTTGCTTTTAACAAGCATTTGTGCCTAGAAAAAAAAGGATTGATTAAGAGAACACAAAAGCTGAAATATAGGGAAAAACCTTTTTTTTCTAAATACATGATAATTATTTAACAAAGAGGGGAATATATACTTATATATTTATTTAAATATATTTGACTATACGCAGTTTTTTACAGTTAAGTAAATGTCCTCTTTTGACCTATTTCAGAAGTTTCTGGTTGGAATAGTTTAGCTACCCTGGTCCCAAAGCAAAACAAAAGAGTAGTGACAAGTAACAGGAGGTCAGTCCAATGTAGGTGGGGGCAGCACTTTACTTTGTTGCTTCCATCTCCTCCCTAAGGGAAAGAGCTGAACACTTGCTTACCATGGAATTGACTGATCAGCAGCCAAAGCTTTAAAAAAACCTCAGTTTGAAGATTCACTAGCAAATAGTATAGTTACAATTATAGCTATTGCTGTATATAGTTATACTGTAACTTTAACCATTACTAACTATAATTGACTTGTGTTCTAACAGAGGAAGCTAGATGTGATAATTTTTGAGGCTGATCAGGGTTGGGACATTTAGTGACCTCCTGGTCACCATTAGTAGGAGGTTGCCTGCAGAGTTACTTACTCTCAGGCACCATTGGCTGAATCTTGGCACAAGCTGAGCATGTTCTCTTGGAGAAAGCTTTGAGGGAGGAAAGAGAATTACAATGGGCTTTTGAGTTGTGAGCTGGCTGTGTGCATAGAATTTTCTATTACCCAGAGCTTGAAATCAATGTTGGGCTAAAAATGACAGGGGTTACCATTAGTGTCTATTCTTTCTTACCTGATTCCAAATGAAAGAAGAATTATATTATTTGATAGGGTATTTGATGAGGTTGTTTAGTAAGAAGCAGTCCCCTTAAATGCCACACATACACAATTTCTTGTTTCTACATCATTGTGGTGATATGAGCTGAGGACTTTATGATGCAGATGTCACTTCCTTACTTTCTGCTTATGTAAATCATGCACATGCCAGAGAATGTTAGCAACACTGTTCAAAGGTTGTAGTTCTTATGTGAGATTTGTGTACCATGTGTAGAGTTAGAAGGTTGTTTGACTATAAGGAAGTAGTTTTAGAGAGCATGGTGTGCCTGGTCCATGCCCTGATATTTTAAATTGCTTCCTATGCATCTGAAAGCATCGAGGACTCTCCTTCATAGGGTCGCTATGAGTCGCCTGTGACTCGACGGCACTTAACAACAACAACAACATGCATCTGAAAATTAGACTATGAATAAAGAAGACAGAAAAAAAGAATATATGTCTTTGAATTGTGATGTCAGTGAAGAGTATTTAATATCCCATGGACTACGAAAGGAACAAACAAATGTGTTTTGTAGGAAGTACAGCTAGATTTCTCCTTTGAGGCAAGGATGATAAAACTTAGTCTTGTTTACTGTGGGCTTATTTTTGGGAGGACTTAGTCCTTAGAGACATCATGCTTAGAAAGGTAGAGAAGAAGGCCATCAATAAGAGAATTGATGGGTACAGTACCCCAATGGCCTTAAGCATGAAGAGATCCTTAGAATGGTGCAGGATAGGGCAAGGTTCAGATCTATTTTTTTACAGCATTGCTATGAGTCTTAGTCGAAGGCATTTAGGAACAACAACATGATTATAAGATTGTGATTTAAATAGAAGTGACAGTATGTATTTAGGAATCAACACTAAGCCACTTGTTTCAATACTTCATTTATGTAGTAAAGACACTGGGATTAGTATTAACAAAATAGTCTTTACAGACCTAGTGTAGAACTCTCTAGGCACTTCATGGTAGGATGATGGTGGTGTGGATATTCTGACTTTTTTGAGTCAAGCATGTCCTAAATGGTTAGGAGTCACCTGAGAATAGACATTCAGGTCTTTGAGATGTTATAGTGAAATGTTTTATTTAAGGATGATGGGTGGAATACTGGGTGTTCACACACACACACACACACACACACACACACACACACACGTATAAAAGAAACCACAGAATATTAGAACCACTGAATGAACAGTTCCTAAAAATGAGTTTATAGTTGATCAAACAGCCTCAGAAATTTTTCTTTTGGTTCATGAAATGTTCAAATTGTATTGCTTACAACTGTGTTCTTTTGGATGATTATGAATGAGGCATTTGAACTTTGGAATTAAGATTGATTATTCACATTTGCCACCTCAATGAAGGAGTGCCTTGGGGTTAAATAAACTCTGAGTTGCTAACTAAATGTCAGTATTGAAAGCTCATCAACCATTCTTGGGAGTAAAAATACCTAGTGATCAGATTCTTTAAAAATTAGATTCGAGGAAACCCTGTGGTAAGTTCTACTCTATAAGGCAGGACTAGTTGGAGTTGACTTTCTGGCACAAAACAGTAACAACAACAATGAAGGATCAACTTCTTAGTAAGAAGGTAATTTTGAGGGGATAAGCAGCTAATAAGTGAGGGTAAAAAGACAACAAAAGGGAAAAACCCTTAATTTCTACCATTTTAAAAGTATTTATAATTTTAGAAAATTTTATGCATATTTTATTTATGTTAGAGTAATAATAAGAAGCAATTATATCAGTCTAAAGACTAAGGCACTCCTGACTCAAGACATAGTTTTCCCAGTTACTTGTTATAAACCAGAGAGCTGGACAGTGACAAAAGAATTGATGTATTTAAGTTGTGGTGCTGGAGAAGAATATTGAACATACGGCAGACTGACAAAAGTACAAATAGTTTTATCCTTGAGAGTGTGAAACAAAGCTCTTCATTGGAGGAAAGGATTTTGAAGCTGTGTCTCACATACTTTGGGTATGTGGCCAGGAGGAACCAGTATCTGGAGAAGGATATCATGCTTGGAAGGGTGGAGGAACAGAACACAAGAGGAAGATGCTGGATGAGATGAATTGACACATTAACTAGGGTAATGGGGTAGGTGTGTCAGAGACAGTGAGGCCGGCTCAGGATAGAGCAGAGTTCAGAGCTATTGTAGATAGGGTCACTATGAGTTGCAGGTGACTTGATAGCATAGACCAACAATTATAATAGTAAGGAAACCCAGAAAGTACATTCTCTGAAGTGACCCTAAAATATAAAGTGACTATGAGGGATTGTGAATGTCAAATATGGCTCATGAGAAAATGATGGTTCTTTTGATACTGGAGAGGATTTCACAATGTGCCTGCATTACATAATCTAGAGAATGAAAGATTTATAGAGCCTTACATTTACAGACCCTTAGCCATGATGAATATAATAAAGTGGAAACATGCAAAATTCATGCATAAAATGTTTTTCAATTATTTGTGGATTTTTTACACTAATTACATCACTAATTTCCATAATCCTTCAATATGGATTACATATCAACATCAAGAAAACAAAAATTCTCACCACTGAATCTACAGGCAATGTCATGGTAGGTTGAGAAAAGATTCATGTTGTCAATGACTTCATTTTACTTGGGTCCATAATCAGCACCAATGGTAGCAGAAGTCAAGAAATTAAAAGGCATATTATGTTGGGGATATCTACTATCAAAGTCCTTTCCAAAGTGCTAAAGGTCAATGAGGTTAGTTTAAAGACTAACATGCACTTGATTAAAGTAATGATATTTTGTATTACGTCCTTTGCGTCTGAAAGTTGGACAATAAATAATGATGCTTGAAGAGGAATCAATGTCTTTGAATTGTAGTGTTGGAAGAATCAATGTCTTTGAATTGTAGTGTTGGTAAAGAGTATTGAATATACCATGGGCTGCCAAAAGAACAAACAAGTCTATCTTGAAGAAAGTGCAACTTGAGTGCTCCTTAGAGGCAAGGATGGGGGCACTTCATCTCACTTTTGGTATGCTGTTAGGAAGGGCCTGTCCTTGGGAAAAGGTATCATGATGAGAAAGGTAAAGAGTAAGTGGAAAAGCAGAAGACCCTCCATGTAATGGATTTATAGTGATGGTAACCATGGGGTCTAGCATGCCAGAGATCACGGAGATGATGCTGCGTAGTATAGAGTACCAATCTTTTGTTCATTGAGTTGCTATGAGTCATGGGCAACTTCCTGACACTTAACTACTTTCCATTTACAATTTGTTTCTTACAAAATATACGCTTATTGACCTAAGAGAGTTTGTTGGGTTTTTTAAAAAAAACCCCTTAAAGCTTCTTAATGTTTCTTGAAGGTAATTGTTCTACCCTGTTGCATTATTATGATGTTAAATTCTTAATTTTATTATACATTTTCAGTTGTTCTCCAGGATGAGCCACCCTCTTTTTTTTTAGCAGTTAACAAAGTCTATTCTTGCATGATCCACCAATTTGGCCTTTGTTTCTACATCTTAACTCTGACTTTTAACAAATGCTTTTTGAAACTTTGGAGAGAAATTGCCAGTAGGAGAAATATGAGCTTTTGTCGAGATTCTCCATTCTATCTGATTAAAATACTATATTTCTTATGTCTTGTGGAGCTGAGTCCTCACTTATGAAAAATTTCCCCTACCTAGTAACCTTTCCTTGTAAGCAAAGATGGCAAAGTTTGTCTCACATACTTTTTTCATATAGCTAGAAGAGGCTATTCTTTGGAGAAGGACATCAGATGTGTGGAAAGTATAAAACAATATCACTAATATCACAAACAAGCAAAATCCTGCTTGAAAAGCCACATGCCTAGAACACACATCAGCAGAAAACTACCAGAAACACAAGTTGAGTTTAGAAGAGAACTAACTCTATCGAGTGTTAATTGTTACATGATTAAGGAACATCACTGTGGTTTTTAGGTGACATTGAGTAGAGTCTGACTCATATCAACCCTATGAACAACACCAAATTGTAAGCCTGTCCTAACCTGTGATATCCTCACCTTCTTTGACATACATAAGCCCATAGCTGCGGTCATGGTATCAATCTATCTCATTGAGGGACTTGGTCCTCCTCTCTTTCGCTGACTTTGCAGCTTTCCGAGCATGATGCCTCTTTCCAAGGAATATCTCCTAACACCATGTCCAAAATACATGATGCGAAGCCTTGTCATTTTTGCCTCTATGAAACGTTGTGGCTGCACTTTCTCTAAGATCTATCTATTAATTCTTTTTGCAGTCCTCTGAATATTCAGTATTCTTATCTAACGCCCCAACTCAAAGACATAGATGATTCTGTCATCCCTAGTATTAATCCTAAATTTCACTTTATTGTTTGTTTTATATTTGAAAGCTTGTTTTTAATCTAGGCTATTACACTGCAAGAGAAACACATGGAAGGCATCCAGTTTATGAGAATTCTGCAAAGCAGTTACACTAGGAATAATTGAAGTCACTGGAATAGTTTACTGCATAAAGAGAACATGAAGAACAACTTCTTTGTTTAATGACAAGAAAGAAAGAAGACTAGTGAATGGAAGTTCAAGAAAGATGCATTTGCATTCAATCTAAGAAACAAAATTTACTATGCACGCTAATGTCCCTTGTGTTTAGAGCTGTATCTGGAGAATGACAAGTACACAGGAAATATTTGTTGTTGTCGTTGATCAAAGTTATATTAATTAAGTGTTCTCTAAAAGCAGTGATTTCATTATCACTTCATGTATCAGAGGTGGTGTGAACTTTGCTTGAGAGTGTCAGAGTGGACTGGTGCAGAGCCACATCTTAATTTCTTTCTATCTTTTTACATTTGCAATTCTGTAAGTTTTTATCTAAATTGAATAACATTATACTGGTGCTTCAGTGCTGAAAATCATAGATAAGAGTTTTCCATTGAATGTGAAAGATTTCACTCTCCCACTTTGTAGTTTTGCTGACTTTATTCTGCCTTGTAATGTATTGATTATGTTATAGGTTATGTTAAGAATTCACAGGCTTGCTTACTCAAAAATATCACAACACAAAGACTCATAAATTGTTTCTTTGCTAAACCTCATTATAACTCATATTTCTAAGTAGTAAATACCCCCAATTCTGAAAAGAATTTTGATATTCAAATCCGTTTCTGTTTCTGATGTATTTTGTCCTCTCATCAGTGTTGTCAGAACCCTAATTTGATGCCATGTAAAGCAGCAAAATCATTAACCTTGATTCTGACTTTGAATTAGCTTATAACACATGCTCCCTTTTTGGCTTTTGAAATCCTTAATTATTCATGGAACATAAGAATTCAGTAAATATTTGTCATATTGACTTTTTCAGTATATGTGTAATTGTTGTTAAGAATTATGTGGGTTATTGTTGAGTTGATAACATGCTGTTGACTCACCTGTGATTCACCAGAATACAACAGCTCTGCCCTATCCTAAACCAATCTAATCCCCTAGCTACTAAGTCAATCCATCTTTTCAAAGGTCTTGCTCTTTTGTGCCATTCCTCCACTCTTCTAAGCATGATATCCTTCTCTAAGGACTGGTCTCTCTGGCAATATACTAAAAATATGTGGGATGAAGCTTCAAAATCCTTGCCACCAAGGAGCAGCTTGGAGGCATCATCTCCAGCACAGACCTTTTTCGTACTCTTGGCAGTCCATGGCATGTTCAACACTCTTCAACAGCACCACAGCTCAAAGCCATCAGTTTTTCTTTACCTTCGCCATTGTCCAGCTCTCTGATGTATATCAAGCATTTGAGAAGACTAAAGCCTATATCAGGCTCACTTTAGTCTCTAGACTAACATCATTGCTTTTCAGTCTGGAGAGGTCTCTGACAGCAGATTTCCCCAACACAACAATTCGTCTTTTGATTTCCTGATTGCTGGTGCCAAGAGCTTTGATTGTGGAACCAAGCGAGCTGAAATTGCTAGTTATCTCAATCTCCTCTCCATCTATCTTGATGCTGCAATTGGCCCAGTGGTTAGAATCTTTGTTTTCTTGATGTTGAGCTTCAATCTATATTGAAGACTACAGTCTTTGACTTTCTACAGCAAATGCCTCTGGAACTCCTCAGTCTTAGCAAGCAAGTTTGTGTTGTCTACACACAAGTCTTCTTCCAATCCTTATGCCACATTCCTGTTCATAAAGTACTGCCTCCCTAATGATCTGTTCCACATAAAGATTGAAAAGGTACGGAGACAGGATGCATCCCTGACACACACTTTTCCTGATTTTGAACCATGCAATATTTCCCTGGTCTGTTCTGAGGGTTCCTTCCTGATGCAAGTATAGATTTTGCAGGAGCATAATCAAGTGTTCTGAGGTTCTCATCTCAAAGTAAGCCACAATTTGTTGTGATCTACACAGTCAAATGCCTTTGCATAGTCTATGGGATTCCCCCTTCCTAAATGTTTTCAATTTGATGGCAAGACTAACCAATCCCTTGGTGGACAAACTGTTGTTGTTGTTATGTGCCGTTGAGTCACTTGCAACTCATAGCGACCCTATGTACAACAGCCCTAAACTCTTTGTTCTGTACCAATTGCACCCCAGTCACTGAATCAATCCAGCTCCTAGAGGGTCTTCCCCTCCTGTGCTGTCCCTGTACTGTACACAGCGTGATGTCCCTCTCCAAAGACCTGTCTCTCCTTACAACATGTCCAAAGTATGTCAGACGAAGCCTACCAAGCACTATTTACTTGAGGAAGTAATGACTTATGGAATGATATTGTAGATCAGTCACGTGTTTGCAGGCAGGAAGAATTGGGGCAGTTGGATCAAATTATAGATATTGGGTGAGCTGAAAGAGAACTTTGGCAAAGACAAAGAGGTCTGTGAGGAAAATGATCTAAGGAAAGCGAATTTTGAGTAACAGAATCACCACACCACATCATCTTAATGAAATGATCATGCCGATCAGCTAGTCATGGACTTCTAGACCATGAAACACTGCTTTTAGATCTGGTCAAGAAATATGTATATCACCCTGATGCCTTCACAGGCATTGTTTAAAGAGGTTAAGGATTGTCTTATTTTGAGTAACAGATATTGCTAGATTTTAAATTGAGACAAAATATGGTCATATTTGCTTTTTTTAGGATGATTAAACTTGTTTCAGCACAGCTTGGAGTTTCATAGAGTTGGAAGCTAGAAGAAAAACTCACACGCATAGTTTAATTTGGTATTATTGATGATGGAAATAGGATAAGGCACAGATTTGAAAGACAGAAAGTAGACAACAGACATTTGAGAGCACATAATAAAGGTGATGATGAAAAGAAAGTGGTCTATATTTCTGCCTTAGTCAAACAGATGGACAATTTTTTTTTTCCTTGACAGCAAAGCAACAACGATAACAATAAAGAATGAGAAAACTGTTTTGGGAACAGAAGATCATGAATTCAATTTTTCACATATTGTTTGAAATATTTGAAGGATAATCAGATAGATAAATTTAGAAATAGTTATGTACATGGATTTAGACCAGAGGACTTTTTGAAGACAGAGTTTTTCAAGAAAAACATTTTCAAAGAATATGTGGCAGTGGAAATAATTAGGCTACATATTGAGAAGAGAAATATGCAAAGTTGGATTAATAAATGGCATTAACGCATTTAGTCATAGATTGCTAAAGCATGTAACACTACTTTTGCATCAGATCAAGAGGCACGCACGTTACCCAGATAATCTTATAGGCATTGTTTTATATTTATTCTTATCGTATATTGAAAAGCAATAGTAATAAGAGCAGAAAAAAAGTTAAGAGAAATTAGTGTTGTAGAAGGCCCAACTGAAGGTGATCCCCAAAAGTGAGGAGAGAATGAAAATTATGGGATGCTGCAATTTAGATCTAGAGAAACAATGATTATAATGTCTCCAATGGACTTATCATTTTAAAAATTATCAAAGTCTTTAAAGAATTTTAAAGTAGTGGTTGAAGCAAAAGTATGTTTTGGCTGTTTTATCAGATAAATGTTAATATAATCCTAAAAGATTTTTTTTAAAAGCATCATTCTTTCTTGTTTCCTGTGTCAGAAAACTAGAGCAGCTAGAGACACAGTTGGTAGTTTAGTGTAGGTTATTTTATCCTTTATTAGTATTTCCCTCCCTCACCAAGTAACAGCACATAATGTAACTAGAAAGAAAACTTCTCTGTTTACAGTACTGAGGCTAAGAAATTAACTTTCACTTCTGTTTCCAAGTAATCAACAAATCTAAAAGGAAAGTTAGAGCCGAGCAAAATGCACAATTGTTTATTTATACCTACACACTCTTGATTTCTTAGTTCTCTTTGTTTAATATTTGGAGAAGAGATTTTAATGTTTTTTCAATTAAAGATCATTGGTGATGTTACACTAAAGCGTAAGTCAGTCCAGATGAATTACTGTACTAAAATGGAATATTTTATTTGGTGACAATTTTAGAGCCTATTGGAAAGATTTTTAATAGTATGATGTCTATTAAATGACTTTAAAATAGGGTTACAATATCAATAGCCAACAATTGGTGGATAAAAGTGGACATTTGTGAAAATTAATGGAAAACCTATGGTTTAACTCTTGTATATAAATATTTTCTTCTTATGTGTAAAGTTTTAAACTCATTGAATAAAACCTTATAATCGTTGCAATATGATTTTCTAAATGTTCTAAAACTTGGACCCATTGCCATCAAGTCAGGCAAGGCTTCAATGAGTTTTTAAAGAATATAGATCATACAAGAGAAGATTGTCCGTCATTCTCCTTTGGAACAGTTGTTGAACTACCATGCCTCTCTGGTGTTTTAAAAGCATCAGTGGCACAGAAGGAGAAAGAAGGACATTCTCCTCCCATGTGATTTACAGCCTCAGAAGCCAGAAGGAGGGTCAGTAAGAATCTGTTCAAAGTCTACATCAGTGTGTGTGTATGAGAGAGAGATACAGAGAGAAAGGGAAGAAGAAGGAAGGATGGAGGGAGGGGGAAAGAAAAAAGAAAGAGAAAGGGAGGGAGAAGGAGAGATAAAGGGAGGAAGAAAGGGTTGTTGTTGTTGTTATGTGCCATCGAGTCATTTCCGACTCATAGCGACCCTATGCACAACAGCCCTAAACCCTGCTCTATCCTG
>NW_006399751.1:27108998-27141333 GCF_000299155.1 Elephantulus edwardii | reverse complement strand
ATTAAATGTTCTGGGATTCCCATTCTTCTCAGAGTCAGCCACAGTTTGTTATGAGAAAGGGAGAGAAAGGTCGAGAAAGGTCCTGTATATTTTCCAAAACTCATTAACATGAGTTGTGCTAGCAGATTTGGGTCTAATTTGAACCCTATTGAGAAACTATACGTTATTTCCTGATTAATTTTTATTTCCTTTTGGTAATGAACAATAAGAAATAGAATTTTTTGTTGTTGTTTTTGGTAGATTTTTAGAACATGAAAGTGAGAAGCTTTGATGGCCCCTATAGATCATGTAGGCTGTTAACCAAACGGTTATGGCTGGAAACCATCAGGTGCTCTGCAGGGAAAGATGAGGCCTTCTGCTCCTTAAAGTTCAGTCTTGGAGACCCTACAGGGTAGTTTGGTGCTGTCCTGTATGTAGGGTTGGTATAAGTCACAATCAACTCCACGGCAGCGGGTTAGAAAGCAACCCAGGGCAATGTTCTTTCCTGGAAAGCGTAAGAGTGTCTCTTTGATAATAACAGATACAGACGAATGAAACTCAAAAAGCATGTAAATCATTCAGATGCATAATTATACATATAAAATGTATATTTTTTTAAAAAAAGTTAACTTTGATCTGAATATTAGCTACTAATTCTAGATAATGGGGTGTATGAGGTTAAAATCTCCCAGTTGCTCAGTGGAAGAAAGATGAGTATTTTCCACTCATGAGATTTACTGCCTCTGAAAACCAGCTCAAGGTTGATCTATGTCAGAGATCATGCATGTGGTGCAGATTAGGGCAAAGGTTAGATCTGTTGTTCATAGGGTCATTTCACATCATAGTCTGCTCAATGGCACCTAACTAAAGCAACACCTGCTTGCCTTTTTTAGACACATTTTCAGAAGTACGGTTCTTTAAGTATTTAATTATATTTATTGCCAGGATCTATTAATGAGATGGCTAATACCACTTCAAGTCTTTGAAGTACTAATTTTACTTATCACAGCATCCAGAAGACACCTAATCGTATTATTTATTGAAATTAATAAAAATGTCATCAGTTTTAAGTCCCTGAGTGGAAGATCTCACCTTGATAAAATTAATAGAGCTGTTTTATAGAATTTTTAATTTTTCTATAAACAATAAAAAATAACAATATATCTCATGGAAACCTAGAGGAATCTATTTTAAAACTACTAGGCTATTTCATTGGGAAAGGACAGAATTTGTCAAAGATTTCAATTCACTTGAACCCCAAATCAACAGCCATGGTTGAAACAGTCAAGAAATTAAAAAAAAAAGTGTTGCCTTGGGAAAATCTGCTCCTAGAATCTTTTTAAAGTGCTAAAGAACAAGGATGTTAGTTTAAAGACTAAGGTAAACCTGTTCCAAGTCATAGTTTTTCAGTTGCTTCCAATACACCTGAAAGTTGCAAAAGGAATAAAGATAACTGAAGAAGAATTAATATTTTTAAGTAATGGGGTTGGCAAAGGATATTAACCATCCCATGAATGGCCAAAAGAACAAAATAAATCTGTTTTGGAAGAAGTGCAAATAGGGTACTTCTTAGGGATAAGGACAGTGAAACTTTGTCTCATATACTTTGAGCATGTTCTCAGAAGGGATCAGTCCTCGAAAAGGATGTCATGTTGAGAAACTGGAGTATCAGAGAAAGAGAAGAAGACTCTTAATCAGAGCAAATAGACACAGAGATTGTACCAATAAGCTTGAACATATCAGAGACCCTAAGGGTCACTTGTGGCTGCTATGAGGCTGAACACTGTGACACTGATGTGTCAAATGCATTAATGGTTGGCTACCCAATGAGGACAGAGAGTGGGGTGGAGCTCTCTGATTAAAACAAGCGTGGAAGGAGGAGGGGCATCCACTTCTATAATAGCTTGCCTCCAGAAACCCTATGAACCTGGAGAGAGGATGAAAGGCACCCAAGCGTCGAGGACTCTCCTTCATAGGGTCTCTATGAGTCGCCTACAACTCAATGACACTTAACAAAAACAAATACAACAAGGGTGGTGCAGGCTAGGGAAAGCATATTAAAACAGTAACAACAACAAGAATCCAACTTTTGTCTTTTTTTACTCTTCTTTCTCCCTTGACCAGAAAAGATGATTTCTAGCTAAAAAAAGAAGCAAGCCAGGCCACCTTCACACTTTCTCTTTTTTGGAAAATACAATCTGATCCTCCTCAATTGTTTTGAGGGAAGGACACAGCTATTTGGTTAAGCTTGAGAATGGGCTTTCTGAAAAGAATATGACTCAGTATTACAATTAGAAATTAGCGATGATCACTGTATGTATCAAAAGAGGGGTGGAATGCAATTGAAATATTGTTAAATAGAAGGAAGAATCCAATATAGCATTTTGCAATCACAATTACTAAAAAAATGAAAATGATTTTATTTTGATGATGGAATAATTTTATGCTTGTACCCTAATAATTTGAAATTTTTCACTGCAATTGTGTCCACATTAAAATAGAAAGAATAAAAAATGACAAAATGACCATTTAGAAAACATTTTATGTCCTCTCTGTTCTTTCATGTTGATCTTATTTTCCCTGCTAAATCAGTGGATTTACACACACTGTGGGCCGTATCTACACATTTGTCTCCAGACTGCCAAGTTTCAAACTTCTGAAATTCTTCCAGTAAGCCTCCTTAGAACTTTGCAATGCACCAATTCAGTAATTTTAAATTTGGATGACACTTAAAAAAATAGTAACAAAAAGGGAACATAGTCTTCCATAAATGCCCGATAAAATAGGATTTACTTACATGTGTATTTTGATGACAATTTATGTGCACATTTTAAGTTGAAAAGAATTATATAATTGTTTGGACAAAACCAGAACTAAAACCAGAGAATCCTAAATTCTCAGTTTAGAATTAAATTTCTCTATCACATGCTGCCTAATTTTAAGTAAATATAATTTTAAACGGAATTAAAATTATATGACTGGACTTAAAGTGTACACTAACTCTGTTACATTTAAAGTATGCTACAATTATTGGATTGCTTGGTTTCACAATCAACACTCTTGGTACCAGCAGTCAGGAAATATCTGCTTTCAGAGATTGCTCCAGAGTGCTAACAACACTAAGGTGCACGTGATGCAGGTCATGTTCTTTGCAATTATCTGTTATGCACTAGAGAACTGTACAATAACCAAAGAGGACAGGAGAAGAACTGATGCATTTGAATTGTGGTGCTGGAGAAGAGTTTTGAACATACCATGCACTGCCAGGAGAACTAACAGATCTATCTTGGAGAGGGTGAAGCCAAGCTTTTCCTTGGAGACAAGGATTTTGAGGCTTCTTCTCACAGTCTTTGGGTATGTTGACCAGTCCTTGGAAGGCATCATGCACAGAAGGGTGTAGGGAAAGCATAGGAGAAGACTCCAGAAGAGATGGATTGACATAGTAACTGGGGTTATGAGGATAGGCGTGTCAGAGACAGTGAAATTGGCCCAAGATAGAGCAGAGTTCAGAGCTGTTGTGCATAGGATCACTATGAGTCATGGTCGACTTGATGGCACATGACAACAACAACAACATTAAAGTTCTTGGGAAATGAATAAACAAAAAATCACATGAAGTCAATGTATATCACCACTAGTTCTCCTTTCTAACATTCCTACCATACCACTATTGTTTTCCTTATCTCTTCAACTCTCAGCACCAACTCCTTTATAAGAACTCAGAGATTATTAGATTATTAGAGATACAATTTTAGGGTGTTTGATGACCCTTAAAACCACTCAAAGAGATTTAAAGTCTTAGAAACTCTAGGATGTAGTCTTTCTTTATTATTGTGTAACTAGTATACAAATATGTACTTAAAATGGTATAAGAATAATAAATGCAACCAATGAGAATTGTTGTTTTGTACCAGTGAGTTGGAATTGACTCATAGCTGACCCTCCAGCTGACTTTCAGAGGCAAAACATTGCATGTGAAGAGACTGCCCAACTTTGTCCCACAGAGCAGCTGCTGAATTAGAACCATAGACCTTTGTGTTGGCAGCATGATTTCTTACTACTAAGCCATCAGATTTCCCTATGACAACGATGGCATTTTAATAACATTAGCAAAAATTTGGAAAATCATGTTGCTAAGAAGAATACGAAGTCACATAAGCAAACTCGGGAAGAACTATGTATTACTTCAGTAATCAAGAATTACCATTATTATTAAACTTGCCAGCTTCACAATAATGTGTTAAATGCTTGGCTTAGCAAACAAGAGACTGTGATCTCTTCAATTTCATTTTCTATCATCTTCTGCATCTTGTCCATATTTGACAATTTCAGGATATGTATTGTGTCTTAAGTTCTTTCCTCTGCTCTGAACGAGATCATTATAAAGTGTTCTTTATAGAGTGGGAGGAAAAGATGAAACAAGACTCAATATCAATAAAGAACATCCTGAGCCTACTCATCTGATAAACTTAAGGAACCTCTAGGACTATGGCTTTAATCATCCTTCAAAACAAGAATTGAAATCACCTCCATAACTTAACTTTCATTTAAACAGTAGGTAGACTCATAAGTGAGTAAGTAGGAGATGCACTCTCCTTAGAATAAAAAACCAACCAACCAACCAACCAACCAAGCTCAAAAAGACATGTACCTTAGGAATAAAGCTTTAAAGTCGTGAAAGTGTAAGAAAGAAGGATGAATGGAAATGGGAGACATAGGAAGGATGTGAAAATATTGCAATACATTGTGGAGACTTACATTCAATGGTATGAAACAAAATGTGTGTGAATTATTAAGTGGAAAACAAATTTACTGTATAAACTTTTACTCAAACCAATAAAAAGTAAAAAAAAGTATTTCTACTTTTGGAAAATATTAATCTTTTTGTCTTCTCACAGCTCATTTTTTAAAGACTCAACTAAAATGATTTGCCATTCTATACACTTGTATATTCTATGCAATCTTAAATCTTTTAATTTTCAAACTAATTTTTAAATTCTATTCTGTCTTCCTTAATGAAATGCAAATAAATGTGTTCCTAATCCATTTTACCCAAAAGGATCTGGTGTATAATTTCTGCCTATATAATTTAATTCAAATAAATATATGATAGCATTTACAGTAATGATATCCACAATAATAGAAATAAAGTGTATTTTTCCAGTCAAAAGGAGTTTATTAAAGAACTTTGTCTAACTTCTATTAGTATATCTTGTACTTTTTCTCTGAAATTTTCTTCTTGAAATGAAAATAGGATAATTAAAATATTTTTCTAATCCACACATTATTCATAAAAAAGAACACTTTGGGTCTCATGGATTGCAATGTTTTTTTGTAACACCCGATGATATCAACAGGGCTCACCTCTGACTCACCGAGTTTACTACAGTTCATTTTCACATGAAGAATCTGACTATAGTACTAAAGACACATGAACAGAGAAGACATCCTAAGAGCAGATGCAGGAGGATCATGGGGCCTTGGACCAGTTAATTTATGTCTCTCCACTGAATTTCTACTTGGCTCAGTAAATTTCGAATTTACTTACAATTAAAGAAAGAGACTGTAAATCCAGATTCAAGTGTATGGAAGTATTAACTCATCACTGTTAATTATAAAATATTTTTACTTTTAAATTGTAATTTTTATTAAACCGATGATATACATGACAGTAAAAACCTCAGTATCATCAGTTAAAGTTGAAAAATTGACTGGAACAAACTATAAATTTTTTATCTACAAGTTTGAAGCGAATAAAAACAAAATAATTCCCAAAATGTCAAAGTATTTTGTATATACCAGCTGCACTTACAAACCATATCAAGAATAGATTCAACACATTGAAGGCCAGATGAGTTGTGAGATGACCTCAAGGACCTTAAACATGAAGAGAAGAAAAAGCCATTTAAAAGACAGGAAGAAATGAAAACACCAAAATGATATTTTTCTTGATAATGTAGAGAAACTTGGTCTTGAATGTAAAGACACTAAAGCAAAAAGAAGAAATGATAAAATACAAGGACTGTTCATAATATTTCAAAAGGTAGTTTCAGAAGACAGAGCAAAGTATTCAAATGAGTTTATAAAAATCTGGAGCTGAAAATCAAGGGAAAAACATAATAAGAATTTCTTAACCTGAAAGAACTGAAGAAAACTTCTACTCTTAATTTGCACTTTTAAATGTTTCTATAGAAAAAATATTGAATGATGCAGGAAGCATCAAAAGAAGATGTAAGGAATAAACAGAGTCACGGACCAAAAAAAAAAAAGGTTTGACACACAACCATTTGAGAATCTAGTATATTGAATCAATGATTTTGAAGGAAGTAATCCAAAGTGCACTGAGGGGATTGGCTAAAAACAGAAGAATCAATTTAAATATTCCTTCACACTGGATGTGCTCAAACTGCTATGCCGAGATGTTGGGACAGCAATATCAGACAAACCAAATCAATATTTGTACACAATCTAACATTTGTACTTCTTTCAAAGAAAGATGACCCGATAGAGTGTTTAAATTATTGAGAAATATCATTAATATCACACACAAATAAAATGTTACTGAAGATTATTAAAAAGAGAGTTGCAACAATACATCTATAAGGAATATCCAGAAGGTCTAAGTAGGTTTTGAAGATGTGGTACAAGGCATTGCTGATGTTGGATAGATGTTGGCAGGAAGGAGGGATTACTAGAAAGATGTTCCCAACATTTTTTTTATGGACTATGTAAATACATTTGAATATGTAGATCAAAGTGAACTTTGGGAAACTTTACAAGGAGTAGACTTTCAGATAATTTAATTGTGCTTATGAAGAAATTACACACAGACAGAGAGTCAATCTTTGGTACCAAAAAAAGAGGATACTACACAATTTAAATCAGAAAATGTATACACTAGGATTGTATCCTCCAATCTTATTTCTATCTTCTATCTTATTCAATGTATATGCAAGCAAATAATCTGAGAAGTTAGACTATAAAAGGAAGAACAATAGAATCACTTACAATAAAAAAAATACTACAGCTTTCAGTATGAATTACATATCAATGTAAAGAAAACAAAAATTCTCACGCTTGGACTAAGAAACAACATCATAGTAAGTAGAAGAAAGATTGAAATTGTCAAGGATTTCATTTTAACTGGTTCCGTAGTTAATGCACTTTAAATTAATTACCAGAAATCTGTAAATATGCATTGAATTGGGAAAATCTGCGGTAAAAGACCCTTTTTAAAAATATTATTATCATTAATTTCAATGAACATTTACAGAGATTTTGGATTTCCATTCATTCATTGTTGCACTTTTCTCCCACCCCCCCCAGTTTAAAAAAAATTTGAAAAAGAAAAATTAAGGACTAGGCTGCACTTGGTCCGAATCCTAGCATTCTCCAATTGCCTCAAGTACATGGGGACATTGGTGCACAATTTTACTAACTTCGCAAAAGATAAGAATCCCCATCAGGAACATCAAAAGGACTAAATTGATTCTTTCGAAGTAAAATCTGCTCCCTTGCCCCTGCACCTTCTGCTATCAACTCTAGGACCAACCTCCCTCCCACAAATTCTGTACTATCATTGCCTTCTCTGGTTTGTCACAATGGCCACACAGAACTCATAAAAACATGCTTATGATTATGGAGTTTAATTATCAGAGTGTTGCTGTTATTGTTAAATGCTAAGAAATTGACTATGATTCCTAGCAATGTTATACAAAACAAATCTGAACCTTGCCCTATCCTGAACCATCCTTCATGATCTTTGATATGTTGAAACCCACTGTTAGAGCCTCTGTGTCAATCCTTCATCTTGTTGGGGGTCTTTCTTTCTTTCTATGCCCTTCACCTACCCCATCATGATGCTTTTTTTCCCAGGACAGTACAGAAGTGCCAGATTATGATTTAGGCTGTAATGGCTGTAGAGATTGAGGGAAAGAACAAATTGCAATTTAGGTTGAATTATATTGTATATTATACTCAGGACATAATTTTTCTGTCTGGACGGATTCTTCTCAGGAATGCTCACAGGAGGGTCTCCTTTTCAGTCTCTGTCTTGAGGTTCTGAGTTTGCTCAGGCAAGTATATGAGACAAAGCTCATTTGTCATGACAATTATGTCCACTCTTCCAACTCATGTTAACTATGCTTAAACTAGGGGGCTGGGCTCGGGATACATAGGTAGAGGATTTAGTTATCTCAGTTTATTACTGATCTATGGTTCTCTGCTGTCTTTGTTGCTGCTGGTATCGCTACTGGTCTTTGAATTTCCATGGCTCATCCTCTTCTGATTATAGCTTGTAATTCTGGCATTTCCTTGTCTATGTACTACTTCTTCAAAAGGGCCGGACTCGCTCAGCATTTCTTAAGCTCAAAGAACTGAAGAACAGATTCAAACCTAGAGTTGCTGTAATCAAGGATGCTTTGGGCAGAATATTAAATGATCCAAGAAGTATTAAAAGAAGATGGAAGGAATATACTGAGTCATTATATAGAAAGGAATTGGCAGATACAGAGGAATTTAAAGAAATAACATATGAGCAAGAGCCTATGGTGATGAAGGAAGAAGTTCAAGCTGCTTTGAAGGAAATAGCAAAAAATAAAGCCCCAGGAATAGATGGTATACCAATTGAAGTATTTCAGATAACAGATGTTGCCCTGGATGTGCTCACCAAGTTGTGCCAAGAAATCTGGAGAACAACCACTTGGCCAACTGACTGGAAGAGATCTATATTTGTTCCCGTTCCAAAGAAAGGTGACCCAACTGAGTGTGGAAACTACAGAACAGTGTCATTGATTTCACATGCAAGCAAGATTCTGCTGAAGATCATCCAAAAACGATTAGAACAGCACATCAGCAGAGAACTGCCGGAAGTCCAGGCTGGGTTTAGAAGGGGTCGTGGTACTAGGGATATCGTTGCTGATGTTAGATGGATCTTGGCTGAAAGCAGGGTATACCAGAAGAATGTCTATCTGTGTTTCATTGATTATGCAAAGGCATTTGACTGTGTGGATCATAACAAACTGTGGCTGACTCTGAGAAGAATGGGAATCCCAGAACATTTAATTGTGCTAATACGAAACCTATACTTGGACCAAGAGGCAGTAGTCAGAACAGAGCAGGGTAACACTGCATGGTTCAAAATAGGGAAGGGTGTACGCCAGGGATGCATCCTGTCTCCATACCTTTTCAACATGTATGCAGAGCAGATTATCTGAGAGGCTGGGCTCTATGAGGAGAATTGTGGCATCAGGATTGGTGGAAGATCTATCAACAATCTCCGTTATGCAGATGACACAACCTTGCTTGTTGAAACTGAGGAGGACCTCATGCACTTGCTGCGAAGGGTCAAGGACTGCAGCCTTCAGTATGGACTAAGGCTCAACGTCAAGAAGACAAAGATTCTCGCCACTGGACCAATTGGCAGCGTCAGGATGGATGATGAAAAGATTGAGAGTGTTCACAGCTTCACTTTGCTCGGCTCCACAGTTAACACTCTTGGTACCAGCAGTCAGGAAATCAAAAAGCGTATCGTGATGGGAAAGTCTGCCGTTAGGGCCCTCTCAAACGTACTCAGGAGCAACAGTGTCTCTCTGGAGACTAAGGTGCGCCTGATACAGGTCATGGTATTTGCAATCAGAGAGTTGGACAATGACTAGGGAGGACAGAAGGAGAGTGGATGCTTTTGAGCTGTGGTGCTGGAGAAGGGTACTGAATGTACCCTGGACTGCCAGGATAACAAACAGATCCATCTTGGAGAGGATTAAACCAAGCTGCTCCTTGGAGGCAAGGATTCTGGGGCTTCGTCTGACATACTTTGGACATGTTGCCAGGAGGGACGGGTCCTTGGAGAGGGACATCATGCTTGGGAGGGTGGAGGGACAGCGCAGGAGGGGAAGACCCTCTATGAGATGGATTGATTCGGTGACTGGGGTTATCGGGATGGGTGTGTCAGAGGCGGTGCGGTTGGCGCAGGATAGAGCAGGGTTTAGAGCTGTTGTGCATAGGGTCGCTATGAGTCGGAAACAACTCGATGGCACATAACAACAACAACAACATGTACTACTTCATGCATTTTTAAGTTATCTTCATCGAGATTTTACTTGTACATGGTGTAAATGATATTATTCTGTATTTTCTACTTTACGTTAGATCACATTTCTTTGAAATAAGCATACTTTGTTATGCTGTATTATATTTGTCAAACTAAAATTCCATACACTTCAACATCATTTTATTGCACTTCTCTTCCTCATGTTGATATTAACCAAATCCAACCTATTATGTTGTAGAACTATTTAATAACCATTTCCTTTGTTTTTCATTTCTTTTGATAACACTATTCCCAAGGTCTTCCTTAAAAAAGCTGGTTTCTTTATGCCTTAACTTTGGGTCCTTTGACTACTGTTTATTGTCCAATGTGATAGTTACAAACCTGGGAACCGGTGTTAATCAGATTTTCAGACTCAGATTTGAATAGATTTACCATGTCACATGAGCCCTAGTGACACAGTTGATCAAGTATTGACCTGCTAAATGTAAATGGTGGTGATAATACCTACCGGCCCCTCTGTAGGAGACATATGAAGCTGCTTACTACTGTAAATATTTATGGTCTTGGTTTGTCACTAAGTCTGCGTGAAGAAGACCATGGCTCTCCCTCCGTGGGGTGACAGTTTTACTTCAATTCTTAGTTCTTTTGGTCTCTAGTCAACACTGCTGCTGCTGATCTGACTGGGTCTCCAGGAAGCACAGGAATCTCTGCCTTAAAAAAGATACAGGATATTATCTGCTGCTTTAAAAAAATTTTTTTTTAATTTGTTTGCAAACAATTATTTATTCTCATTGTATTTCACTTGTGTATATTGTTGGTTTTTTGGGGTTTCCACTCCCCCAAACTCTGCTTCTTTCTTGATGATAATGAGATTCCTGTTTTTTGTTTCTGCATTTGTTCAATTTAAGCATTGAAGGATGACAAACTTAACTAATCCCATCAATAGTAATTTACACACATTATTTACATTTTCTGATCCTAGAGAAATGATTTATTTCTATTATTAGCAAGCTATCCAATTTCCTTGGTACCACAAGCACCTCACCTTTGAATAGTAATATTCATCCATATGGTGAAAGTTAAAGTCAATGGCTGGAAAAGCCACCTTGAATAACCCACTATAACACTCTCTCCCTTCTCAGGAGACATGGTAAGATTTCTCAGAATTTTTTTCTTTTTTTTTTTTTAACGTGATTTTTCAGAGTGGTTGTAACAATAGCAAGGGCTTTGTGGGGAGTGCCATATCTGACCTTTACCAACTTCACAGAGGGAAATTGTTCTTGTTCATAGCATCAAAAACCAATTCCCATGAGGTCAGACATGTTCCCCACACACCCATACCCCTTTCAACTCATCTCAACTCCAGTCTTACTGCTTTGATGGGTTCAAAATCCAATGTGAAAGCTCATAGACCATACGGAACTATACTTGGATAGTCAAATATTATAATTCAGATTAGTAACAGAATAAAATCAAGACAAGTCCAGAAATGTAAACACAGTCATCCCAGCCTCAAGCCTCATAGCTCTGTTTCCAAATTCTCAGTTCTGTCAATATTGGCTTTTGAACCAATTGCCTATCAAATTTCCTAGTCCTGCCAATATTGGTCTCCTCTCCCTGCCCCCAAGGTCTCATCTTATCTCACTTCATGTCCCCTGTTTGACCATGGCTATCCCTGCTGTCCTATATCTCCAAGCATGGCCTCCATTTTTTTACATCTTCACTGGGGTGGGGAAGTTCTCTTCTCTCGCTGGTGAGAGAAGATTTTTTTCTCTGCAGTTAGAGCTGTTCAATATATTGTTGAGATTAGCCAATTCTTTTGTAGATTGTTGAGACTGGTCAATCTTTTTATGGAATTGTAGATAGCCAATTCCTTTGTGGTTAAGCCAACACTTCCCATTCATGTAGTCTGCCCTTTTACATGGTCAGTGAACCATGCTAGTAAAGCCAAATTCAAAGACAAATTCCATACTGGTGAATTTGGAAGAAAAGTGAGACATACACAGTTCTCAGCCTTTATTACATCTTTCTTAGTAACTGGACTAGAGGTAAAACATGCTTTCTGCACCATGCTTTGATGTTGAAAGGGGCTGCTCATATTTTCTTTTTTTAAAAAGAAATTAGTTTTTTATTATTTTTTGTGTGTATGTATACCGTCAAATCGGATCTGACTGGTACAGGAGGAGATTGCCCCTGCTTCTCTAGTAGAGCATCTGGTGGATTCAAACTGCATGCCTCTGGGATTGCAGTGCAGCTTCTTGCCACTAGGCCACCAGAGCTCCCTTGCTCATATCTTCTTAATTTCAGATTCAACATTAATATACACATTGTTTCCTGGTAAGGAAATACATGGTACCGGACATAGATTTAGTGGTGACTAAATGACCATTACATTGATATTGAATGGATAATAACAGAACAATTTATTTCTACAACTATCTAAACTCTGGCAAAGAGTCATACCTTTTGCATTCCAGTGAGTCCAATGTTTTCTAAAAGTATCAAATTCTCTTCAGAGGATCCTTGCACGTCTGTGCATTAGAATCACTTTTCAATACTTAGGAAATTGCTAGAAATGAGCCAAAATTCTGATTTAAATGGTTTAAAGTCTAGGGTTAAAAGTGCATCATTTTAGCATTTGGAGCTTGACAATTACCTTTAACTTAAAAAACCCCTTCCTTTATATCTTATTATTTTATTTTATAATTTATACATTTGTTTCCTCCACTAGTTTATGAACTCCTGGAAAGTATTTGTATCAACATTTCGAGTACATAATACAGAACTTAGTAGTTAGTGAATAAAATTGTGTTGAATAAAAGTGGCTGAGAAGAACACATATGAGGCTGTGTTACCCCTTTTATTTATAAAGCCAGCATTTTGGAATATTTATAAAGAACACAATGAGGGCATCATTATTCCATTAAATGAGCTCATCATTAGCTCGTGGGTAGCCCAAAATACATGTGTTTTCAAACTGTGTAGCTTTCAGCATACTTCACAAATAACGTTGAACAACTTTCTCTCATACATAATTCATGAAATTTTACACTAAACTGTCATAAAGCCTTTTTTACCAAAGTCAGAGGTAACTAAGTAGAGCTCATTTCTTAAATCCATTCAATGTATAAGTCATTGTCTTGATTTCATCCAGAAATGTGTAACTGTTCTGAAAAAGACTTCCCATGTTCTTAGTAGGCCTAACTCTCACTACACATGCATTTCTCATCGGACCACAATAACATGTTTGCTAGGCAACAGAAAAAGGAAAAATCTTTCAAAACAGAACTCTGTGAATTCCCTTCAGGAGAGGAAAAAGGCAATAGTTGCTGCCTTACTTAGTGAGTGAAGGGAAAGAGAGAAAAAAAGATCAGACCAGCTTCTTTGCAGCTGTGTTTCAGCACTCAAGGCCACACCTGGACTGGGTAAAACTCTCTGATTATAAACCTTTGGCTAAAAGGAAAAGTTGCTGCCTGAAAAAGCAGATTATGCCTTGGGGGATTCTTTTTGGCTATTTCTGTATTTCACAGATGTACTAGCTTAAGTGAAAATATAATGGAACATGGAGAAATGCTGTGTATCTTCTTACTGAAACACACGCATACAATGAGCTTGAGTATTTAAAAGGTATTTAAATAATTGTACCCTATCAGCTCTAATAGTCCTAAAACTTTTCAATAAAATATAACGATTATGTGTATGCATGATATAAATGTTGTATTTGCATTTTCAAATTATTTTAAGGTTCAGTGCAAAATTTATATAATTTTTGTAATGATTTATTGTCTCATATTGAGATATTGCTGATTTTAGGTGCTGTTGACTACAAACTGCAAATCTGAACCTTGTCTCACTCTGCATTGTCACCATGACCTCTGATATTCTTGAGCCCATTGTTACAGTCACTGTGTCAATCCCCATTGTCAAAGGTCTTCTTCTCTTTCTCTGACACTCTACCAAAATTATTATCAAAACTGAGTTATCAAATAGGAAATATTTATTACAATAAGACATTTCATAGGTATGTTGAGGTGTATATTTAAGGAGAAATAGCATATGCTCAGGAAACAATGGTAGTAAGGGAGGAAATTCAAGTTGCTTGAAGCAATTGGCAAAAAATAAGCCCCCAAGAATTCATGATATACATACTGACATATCTCAACAAACTGATACCCTGGGTGTGCTTACCAGGTTGTGCCAAGGAATCTGGAGGACAGTTACCTGGAAGAGATCCATTTTACTCCCATTCCTCACAAAGGCAATCCAACAGAGTGGGCAATTATCAAACAGTATCACTTATACTACATGCAAGCAAAATCTTGCTGAAGGCCATTTAAAACTACTAGAACAGTACATTGATAGAGGACTTCTGATAATACAAGCTGGGTTTAGAATAGTCGGTGGGACTAGGGATATCATTGCTGAAGTCAGATGGATCTTGGCTGAAAGCAGGGAGTATCAGAAGAGTGTCTGTTTGTGTTTTATCGAATATGCAAAGGCATATCGAATGTGCATATCGAATATGCACAGTCAAATGACTGTGTGGATCACAGCAAATTGTTACTAACTTTGAGAACTTGAATACTTCATTGTCCTAATGCAAAACTTATACCTAGACTAGAAAGCTGTCATATGAACTGAGTAAGAAAACACGGCATTTTTCAAAATCAGGAAAGGAGTACATCAAGGATGTGTCCTTTCTCCATACCTTTTCAGTGATTTTTGTTTGTTTTTTTGTGTGTAAGAGATCATTCTGGAGGCTAGATTTTATGATGAAGAATGTGGTATCAGTTATGGTATAAACAACCTGTCATACGCAGATGACACAACCGTCTCCAACATGGATTGCATCTCAACACCAAGAAAACAGATTCTCAAAACTCTGCCAATTGGCAGCATTATGATAGCTGGAGAAGAGTGAGGTTGTTAGAAGTTTACATTTCAACAGTCAGCACTTGGTACCAGCAGTCAGGATATCAAACTATGAGTTGCTTTAGGAAAATCTGCTGTGAAGAATTTCTCAAGAGTTGTCAGTTTAGAGACTAAGGTGCACGTGATCCAGGCTGTGGTGTTCTGAAATGTTTGCTGTGTATCTGAAAGCTGGACAATGACTAAGGATGATATTAGAAGAACCAATGACATAAAGAAGCATGAATGTCTTTTTGTTATGGTGCGGTGGAAGCATACTGAACATACCATGGACTGCCAAGAAAATAAACAGCTCTGCCCTGCAGTTGATGATGCCAGCTTGCTCCTTGGAGGCATGGATTTTGAAATTCCTTTTCATATACTAGGAGGGACCACTTCTTGGAGAAGAATACCATGCTTAGAATGGGTGAGGGTCCACAGAAGAGAGGAGGACCCTGGATAAGATGGACTGGCACAGTGACTGTGACAATGAAGCAGATGTGTCAGAGATAGTGAGATTGGCTGAAGAGAGGGCAGAGTTCAGAGCTAGTTTTCCTTGGGTTCACTGTGAGCCAAATTCGACTCAATGGCATGTAATAATAGCCACAATATACACACACATACATACTTTACTTCCTTGCAACAATCAGTCCTGATAATGATGGTGAAATAAATAATAATATATTCCTTATTCTATAATTCTATTAATGCTGGTAAATATTTTTGTATTATTAAAAATAGTTAAATTAACATTGATAAAATAAAGTTAAACAGTAAACAGTCTACCTTCCTTCTATGAACATTCATTGCCAATACATGAAAGCTAAATACCCCTACTTCTCATTTTCAGTTAATTATTCAGCATTTCATGTTTATGATTGCAATAAAAAAGTCAACTACCCAAATATTTTGTACATTAACTATTTGTACTTCTGACAGGAATAAATGTTAGGTACTAGGCAAGAGTAATGCTGATTACAACAGTTGTGTATCAGTTTAGTTGGGCCATAATTGTCCTTACTTTAGCAGTTATACAATGATGGGGTCATCCATATATTCTATTTTTATAATGCTGATTTTTGCATAATGTTGGGATTTTCAGAAACTAAATATGCCAAGAAGAGAGAAGCAAGGGTATAGTTTGGGGGATAGTGTTCTTCTGGTGACACTGGAGTAACAAAGCAGATCAAATGATAAATACTATTTTAATAGTTTTAACTTAAACTTTATAAATGATTTTATATCAGTGAAATATAAGATCTTATATTAAACCCACATTAATTCTCATGAGAATCATTCTTTATAGACAAGTATTATACATTAAGAAGCTAGTTGGGAAAAGGTGGCAAAGTGCTTTTGATGACATCAGTCAATTCATTACTGAGGAACTTATGGTAAACAGGAAAAACTATTTGCTGAATTGAATGCAAAGTTGCTTTCTTTTAAGTGGTTTCAGGTTTTTTAAAATACATCATAACTACTGAATAAAAATATTTTCTAAAGATTTTGGGAGGATGAATTAATAAAACCATTAATTAATTCCAACTAATAGCAACCCTCCATCAGTTTCTAAAACTATAAATCTGAACAGAAGACGACTGCCCTTCATTCTCCCCTGTAGCGGATGATAGATGCAAAGTGCTGAAGACTTTAGCCTCTTTTTGTTTAATAGTGCATCACATAAGGGACTCACCACTGTAGCATCTAAACTTTAATCAGAAAATTGAAATCTGTATACCCTCCCTCAGTCATCAAGATGTAGTTTTAGAAAAAAAAAACCAAAAAACATGTAGTTTTAGTTCTTCAAAGAGGTTTATTTTGGCAGTTTTGATGAAATACGAGAATATATTAATCATATAAGATGAAATTTGAATAGCTTTATGTTAATATGGGGAAAGAAGATTTGTGAGTAATACTAGGAAAGTGAATATTGTGGAATGGAGATACTCTAATAAAATGTTTTTATATTAATCTCAATGAGCAATATCTGAGAAATGATTTTATGCTTGCTGTTGTCAAATTCAAAAGAGAATTTTCTTGAAATAGGTTCCTAAGGCATTGGAACACTTATTAATAGATTAAAAGTAATTTAGCATATCATCTTCTTTTCTTTCATTTTAAGTGTAGAGTTTAGACAGTGAAAATAATATTAATAAAAAATCAGAAGCCTT
The DNA here is from genome assembly GCF_000299155.1 of Elephantulus edwardii. Classification (NCBI taxonomy): domain Eukaryota; kingdom Metazoa; phylum Chordata; class Mammalia; order Macroscelidea; family Macroscelididae; genus Elephantulus; species Elephantulus edwardii. The sequence continues at coordinate 27,124,224 of NW_006399751.1, read as the reverse complement.
GGGTTTATGTATTGATTTTGTAACTAGTCAGACACTGAATACTTAGAAAGTTTACTCTCTCAATCTTAGTTTCTGTAATATAAAAATAAGGGAGATGTCAACATCATTTATAATATTAGTTTATTTTTTAGACATTTTCCGAGCAACAGATTTACTGAGTGCTTTCTATATGTCTAATAAGTGCCAAGTACACACTTAGACACTACGACTATCATAACAAACAACACCAATTTTTCCCAGGTGTAGACGTTACATTCTATTGAGGAGACAGACAATAAACGTATGAATATATTATCTAAGGGAGAAAAAAGGGTAACAGCAACCAAATTGAAGTAAAATTGTAAAGGTCTAGAGGAGGAGCATCAGTCTTGGGAATACAGGGAGAAGAGACTCCTAGAGAGGGGGGAAAACAACACCAAAAGTCATATAAATGAACTTGGTGAGGCCAAGTGACAATGACATGATGAGCAAAATGGAAGTGAAAGGAGAGAGGTCTGAGAAATACTTGGGATTAAATTATATGTGAATGTGGTTTTATTCTAAATGTGAAAAGCTATTATAAAGTTCAAATGAGAAATCAGATGGAATTATTTTGCAAAAGAGTCCTATATAATCTGTGTGGTGTGGAAGAAGAGACACTGTGCTAAATAACATGGCCTAAGAGATATTTGTGTGGTAGGAATCTGAATATGGCTATGCATATCTATGTATGATTTAAATCATGAGGTATGCATGCTTGCCTTTAGATTGTACATAGTTCTAGATCACATGAAATGTTTTTGAGTAGTAGATTAGACATGTATATGCTATTAGATTACAAAATTCTAGTTTATATACTGCATTTTTGTTATATATTTTACCAGAATAAAATTTCACCTCTAGCTGCACACATTTCTTTATTTTGTGGAAATTCTCCTTTATGGAAAGTCTTAAGCTTTTTAGAGATAATTTGGCCATTGTAGATTGTAGAACATGAAGCTTCCATTTGAATAACATATGCTTTCTTTCCTTAGGACAGAGTGGAGTCGCTGCAGTACATTTCGGCTATGAAAACGTCTTTAAGCCTGAGATGGGAATTTGGCTTTAGGGAGAAAAATCTGGGCAGATGACCTGCGGTCAGAAAGCCACTGACCTGTACTGCTCCCACAGTGAGAACACTGATCTGACTCGTCACAGCCCCAGTGTGACAAGTGCAGTGCTGCCCGGCCTCACCTGGCTCACCTGCCATATGCCGCGGCAGAGTCACCCTCATGTTCCCTCAGATGTGGTGGCAATCTGCTCAGGATGTGTTCCGAGAAAAGAGCCAGTTGGACTTGGAAGCACAATTCTACTTCACTCACCTACTTGTGTTTAAGTTTCTTAGGCTGGCAGCCCTGCTCCTGGAATGGTACCTTCCCATTAACTGTTTAGCTACATTTGACCTAGAAGATGATGTTAAGATGCGAGCACTTTACACTTCTAGATCCTCCAATCCTTTTCCACGCACTGAAGGAGAGGTAAGAGCATATGACAGATAGTAGCTCTGTCACTTATTTACTCCATGATCTTGAGTATATTCCTTCTATCCTTCCTTCTCTATGCCTCAATTTCTTGGTTTATGAAATAAAGTTAATAATAGGACCTGTATTCATAGGTTGTTGAATGAGCTAATAAAACATATATAAGATGCTGAGCTTAGTAAATTCCAGGTACTTAGGACTCTGAGTTTTTTCCTTGGATTTGTTGGGTACTTACAGGGCAGATTTAGGACCTGAAGTTCCTTATTTGCTTAAGCTTTGAAGTGGGAAGGAACACTAGTGGTATAGTGGTTAAGCACTTAGCTGATAGATTGACAATTCAAATTTAACCAGTACTTTTTAAAGAAAAATATATGGCCGTCTACTTTATGATTTACTGTCTTTGAAACACTATGGACAGTTCTACTCTCGTTGCATTGCTCACAAAAAGCTTATAATCTTTACCAGACATATCACTCACTCACTGTTGTCATCATTGAGTTGGAATAAATGCTTAGCTGACCCTGCAGTGTGTTTTCAGATTTTTTAGATAGTTAAGAAAGAGATGGTTCAACTCTCTCCTGTGCGGCTACTGGTGGTTTCAAATCTTTAAAGAGGTGTGTGTGGCCTTTGGGCTAGCAGAGCGACTCCCTACTGGACTTATTACCAGATCTCACAATACAGAATTAATATTTTTTTATCCTCTGGGCAGTATCTCCAGATATCTTAGTTTCCACTTCTGAGGGTCTCAACATTTTTGGCGCTCAATGTATTCTTCATATCTTTGCCAAAGTGTATACTGTTCCACTTCTTGGGGATCACGTCTGTCTTTTGACTTTGTTAATATGCTCACTTATTCCTCACAATCCAGGTTAACGGCATACTCTTTATTGGAAATTTTCTGTTTTTTTTTTCCTTATCTTGTTTCTTACTCTTCTTTATAGGTGTTCTACTTTGTACCTCTCACAATTATAATAATTTTAAATGACATTTTACTAATTTTCAGAATATATTCTAACACCCATTTTTGTATTTTTTCTTTTCCCAGCTTTTTTTATGACCTTTTGATTTCTTCATGGATGATGCCCTCAATGTCATGCGTTTTCTGGTATCCAGTCATTAGTATTCAATACATCAAATACGTTCTTGTTATGATCTCTAAATTCAGGTAGGATGTACTCAAGGAACTACTACACCAGTAACCAAAAGTCAGTGCATTTCTAGAAGTTCAAATTCATCAGCAACTCCTTGGAAGAAAGATGGGCAGCCTACTTCTGTTAAGAATTACAGCCTTAGAAACTTGATGGGGAGTCACTGAGTCAGAACCAACTCAACAGTAGTGGGTTAAATGACTTATTCAATGCAAGCAGAAACATCCACTATACAAATGGGCCTCATGTGATGTAATACACAATAATCAGACTGTTGACATCTGTGGAAAGAAGCAGTAGAGAAACTTGGTTCTATTATTTCTTAATAATAGAAAAGAGAGTCCAACTGAAACAGATCATCATGCAAAACAGATCTTATGCAAATTCAAATTGATGTTAGAGAATTGAAAGTAAAATAAAAACTAATCCCCCAAAGACAAATTATTTTAATAGGTATATATTTATATTATGTATATATTCCTACACCTCATTGGTATATGTTAAATATATTAACAGATCTTCCTTATATGTTTTGAATATTATCCTAGCACTGACAGCATTGTACTTTAGGACAGTTCTTGAAATTTATTTTTCTTGACAGTGAATATGATGTCAATTTGGTGTAGATGAAGAAAAATATGACATCAAGAACAGAGAAAGATTCATCACCAACTCATGATATGCTGAGGATAGACCTTTCTTGGGGCAAATTAAGTAGAATTATTGATGAAGCTCAAACACTATAGCCTTTAGTATGGATTGCACTTCAGCATAAAGAAAAGAAAAAATCTCACAATTAGACCAATAAACATCATGATAAATGGAAAAAGTTTAAAGTTGTCAATAATTTAATTTTACTTGGATCCACAATTAACACTGACCAACGGTAAGAGCTGTCAAGAAATCAATCCACCTGGCAACACTTCCTGGATGAAAGAAAGACATGATGGCCTCAGGCTTTTTCAGAAGCAGCTTTTGAATGTTATACAGATTGAGTTGAATAAGAAAATCACAAGGGAAAAAAACCTAGGAGCTCTAATCAAGCAAAAGCAAAGAAATAGAAGGAAACAAACAAAAAAAAGAAATGAAAACCACACTCCAGTTACTAACAAGATAAGCAGAGAGAGAGAAGAAAAACACAAAACCAAAAACACAACAAACTCCTAAATAAAGAAGGACATTAGAAAAGTTTAAGTAAAAGTTTCAGATTCCTGTCAGGCAAATGGACAATCTCTAAAAACAAAAAGGGGAAAAAGAGAAAAAATAAAACATCTCATTTCTTCTCCTTTGAGATAATGATAAATTTGTGACAAGACTAAAAAGGTAGCATTAACATTCAAAAAGAAAAACATAGTAAAAAGTACTTTGGGTGTAGACAAGGAAACGGGTGTTTAACATGTCCTCATGAATAAAGAAAAGATTGCAAAACCATCAGAGTCTTAAGAAGGATGTGTATGTCTTTTATATTAATAGGAGCACAAAACAAAAGTCACTGAATAGGCCTAAAGCACATAAACTACCTTCAGTTCTTAAGTCATGTCATGAGTCAGAATGATGGCATAATAAAGTTAAGAGTAAAAAAGCCTTAAAACCCAGCAGCAGACAGGAACATCCTGTGAAACCCAGAAAATTCCACATTCAAGAATTGCCTTGCACTAGTCAGAGTTACAACACCAGGAATCCCTCTTTTCTGTGGCTTTTCTCTTGGAAGAGGAATTTCCAGAACTCTCAGTGCCTGGTAGTGAAAAGAAGAAAAGAAAAAAGGAAAGTCTAAGAAAAATGCAAATAACTTGGTGTACAAGACATTGTCTAATCCTGAGAGTCTTGAGGTAAGCGCTTTGAAGGTGGTGTCACACTTGTAGAGATCAAGGACTCCAACAATACAAACTATGAAAAAGAAGGGATGGTCTGCTACTGAAAGTGCTGCTGGTTTTGATGCTAATCTTGAGTGCTCAATAAGTGCTCAGAGAATAGACATAGAGATCTGGAAGGTCTGGTCGGTGGCAGATGAGGAGAGTTTAATTGAAAATAGTATAAAACCTATGAAAAAAAAAAAGAAAATTCAGCCGTGTTCAGAAGAAAAGTATATGGAAGAAAGGCAGAGGTTACAACCTACAAAATATAAGAAAGCAATTGGGAATCAACCAGGCACTCTGAAACCTATATATCTGAAGTTGTAACAGCTTAAGATGATTCACAGGTGGATTTGGCTTCTCCTGTGAATCAACATCAAGACTGTTTTCTTAATACGAAGGAAACAGCTGCCACTCAACTGTATTGGGATGACTTTGCATGACTTAAAAAAAATTTAAAGCACAGAGTGATTTTATTAATTTTGTCAAGTTTCTATAAAAGTTAACAAACAACTAGAGGAAAACATTGAAGAATTGAGACTACACTCAAGCTGCTGTACAGTGACAGATATCTAGACGAGAAATATTGACCATTAATTTACAATGAAAATATACCTTCAAATTGCACATTGGCAAGGACATTGCTTAGCTTGGAAATGAGGAAACTTAATAAGCAAGGAAGATGTTTGAAATCAATAATTTTTAAGATAGGTATAGTGAAGGAGATACTGAGTAATTCAAGTTTTCATCCTCTCCTCCATGGAAATGACTGCAAAAACATTGGTGTGATGGTGACCTTGAGTAGTCTCTCTGTTGTCTACAAGTACTCACAGGTGAGCAGTCAAGTAAATCATGGTACCTGGAGTAAGATAGAAACCTTAGAGGTAGTTATAGTCATTGAACAAGACTTGTAAAGAATACACCTCTTCAGGAGCTAAAGGAGATGGAGTCCAGGCTCCAGGAAAATGATAAAAGCTGCCTATTAATTGTTTGTGGAAAGATGCACAAGAGGACATCTTGGGTGGAAGAAGAAGCTAAAGTGGAAACAAGAAATTGGATATGGTGTAAAAGTGGACAGAAAATTTAACCAAAAGGATGAGTAATAGTCAACATCTATTCTGAGGAGTCAATGATCTTCAGGGTGAAATGAACCTTATTAAAGACTACATGATATAATTGTCAAAGATGCTAATGAAATAGATGGGAAGACTTTTCCATTGCCATATGTGAGGTTCCTTCATCTTATGCCCAAATAAATTTTATATGTTAAAAGTTACCCTTATCCCCTTTGGTAGTATTTTTTTTTTCTTCTTCCCTTCCCCTCCCTTTTGCCTCCCCCAATCCACATTACAATGCACCTCTTATTTTGGACTGTTGTCATACTTATAATGCTTAATCACATATTCCTTTTAACCAGTTGTTTCCTTCATGTGTTCCATTGTAGTGTTCATTGTGTATTCACTCTTTTCCTAGTTTCCCCCCAACCCTCAATGTCATTCTTGTTTTATAACAGTGGTGTTATGCAACATTTGTCCTTTGTGTCTGAGATATTTCACTTAGGGTAATGTCCTTCAATGTCACCCATGTTGTATAATATTTTAAAAGTTTATTGTTTTTTTCAGCGCTGTGTCATATTCCATTGTGTGAACATTCTATAGTTTTTCTATGAATTCATTTGTTGATGGGCACTTGGGTTGCTTCCATCTCTTTGCTATTGTGAATAATGCAGTAATGAACATGGATGTGCATGGTAATACTTTTCTAGATAGTATGGACTACCTTTATAAAACAAGTCTACCTTTACCTTGCTATGCATCAGAAAGCTAGACAATGACTAAGGATAATAGGAGAATTGATGCCCTTGAGCTGTGGTTCTAGAGAAGAGTGTTAAATTACCATGGACTGCTAGGAGAACAAACACGTTCATCCTAAAGAGGGTGAAGCCAGGTTGCTCCTTAGAGGCAAGGATTCTGAAGCTTTGTCTGTCATACTTTGCATATGTTGCAAGGTGGGATCCTTGGAGAGAGTTGTCATGCTTGGGAGGGTGGAGGGACAGTGCAGGAGAGGAAGACCCTAGATGAGATGGATTGATTCAGTGATTGGGGTAATGGGGGTAGGTGTATCAAAGACAATAAGATTGGCACAAGATAGAACAGAGTTTAGGGCTGTTGTACGTAGGATTGATATGAGTGAAAGGTGACTCGACAGCACATAACAACAACAAACTTTTCTTAAAGAAAAATTACAAAAGAAGTTGAAGAAGGACTCTTACACTTCCAAAACAAGTTGTGTGTGTGTGTGTGTGTGTGTGTGTGTGTGTGTGTGTGTTGTTTTAAGACATCCTTTGTAGTGAAGAGGATTGTGAAGGGAAAATAAATGGAAAAAAAATAAGTAAGCAAAGGCTCTTTTATATTTCTACTTTTCTAGCTTGTTTGCATTTCTATACATGGTTTAATAGAGTTTTTTTAAAGTATTGATAATTATTTAGATATCAGTGGCTTTCGGAAGGGTGTGAAAAGAATAATTTATATTTTTATTATAAATTTATATTTATTATAATTTATATTATAGACCATTAAAATTTGTTAATGTATTCATAAACAAATGCATTTCTAAGACTAAGGTGTGCACGATTCAAGCAGGGTATTTTTTTTTTTCCTTAGTCCTGCCAGTTATGGCGCTCCCCCTAGTCCTCCAACAAAATTTGGCCTCAAGCAGGGTATTTTCAGTTGCTTACTATGCATCTAAGGTTAGACAATGGCCTGTCAAAGAACAAAATAATTATCTTGAAGGAAGTGAAACCAGAGTCCTCCTTCAAGGCAAAGATGGTGAAACTTTGTCTCATTTGCCTCGGGCATATTTTTAGGTGGAACCAGTCCTAAGAAAGAGATGTCATGCTGGGAAAGTAAGAAGGTCAGTAAAAGAGAGGAAGACCCACTACAAGATGGGCAGACAGTGTTTATCACAATGGGCTTTATTTTGTTTTGTTTTGCACTTTTTAAATTTTAATGTACATTTACAGAGATTTTGAATTTCCATTCGTTCAGTGTTGCACTTTTCTCCCTGCCCACCCCTCTCTTCCAGTTTGCTCTTCTCTTTGAAAAGTAAAAGAAAAATTCCTTCATAGGTATTGTTTGAATCTGCTGTACCTTTGAACTGGTCTCTTCCTTGTTCTTCTTTACCTGTTATAGTCTGTGCAACTCATCTACCTGGGTCTGATTCCGGTATTTAAACGTACATATTTTTTTGGTACAATACAGCTTCTCAAAGCAAGTAAGCATTAAACTGAAAAGGAAAAAAAGCCAACTGAACTCCAGCTGTTAAAAAAAATGTAGTTAAAGTATTACATTGGACAAATCTACTGTTAAAGGTCTCTTTAGAATGCTAAAGAAAGCCTGAAGCAAGTTATGATATTTTTAAGTTCATCATATACATGTGAAAGTTGGACAATAAATAAGGAAGATTAATTGGCAATCCTTCTCCCATGGAAGGATTGATATCTTTGAATTACGGTATTGGCAAAAAACAATGAATAAATATATTTCCAATAAGACACACACAAATCTGTCTTGGAAGAAATGCTGCCAGAGTGTTCCTTAGAAGCACACATATTTTAAATGTGTTATCAGGAGAGGATAGTCCCTAGAAAAGACTATCATATTTGGAAAAGTACAGGGTCACTGAAACAGGAACATTTGCAATAATTGGATTGACATAGTGACTGCACTGACGGGCTTAAGACAGTAGAGATTGTCAGGACTATGTAGGATTGGTCAGAGTTCCAATCTGTTGTACATAGGGTTGCTCTGAGCCAGAAGTGACTCAGTGACACCTAACAGCAGGCACATCATTGTACTTATTTGTTTAAGTATTTGTCTTCCTTACCTGGGCTAGATTACACAAGGACAGAGACCTCAGTTACCTCATTGAGTTGTCGGTCTTGACTCATTGTGGTCTTCCATTAGTTTCTGAGGTTGTGAGTTTTAAATGGGAAGATTCTACTCATCTATATCCAGCTCATGTGACTTTTATACTATACCACCAGAGCTGCCTTTTAGAAGAAAGAAAGCATTGAAAAAACAATGATTTTGGCTACCATTCATCCCGTTTGTCCACTTGAGATTGTTTTTGTTATTAAATATTCTACTTCTTTGAATTCAGTTTATCATTCACTTCCTTCACTTTATTAAAAGAAATAAAAGTAGATCCTTGCACTATTTCTAATGACATGTAAATGAAGGGAAAAAAAGTATTTTTAATTATAACTTTACCACTTCATTTGTCAGAATTAATGCTTATTAGAAATTATTTCTATGGAAATGTGTTACATTTTTAGATAGAAGAGAGAGAAAAAAATTACTTGTCAGACTTTATATTTTGCTTTTGCACACCATGTAGTACACCCAAGAGCTCAACATTGGTTAGTTTTTATTACTTTGGAGCAGAAGAAGCAGAGATTTTATAGCCTTAGAGCCTAAATGGAAATCTTTAATAGGCAATTGTCACAGCTAAATCTAGAGGCAGTTTCATATTTACATATAGGTTCTGTGATTATCTAGATACAATTCCATTAATAAGAAAATCCAACCAGTGCTTAATATGCAAAACTTGAGCAAGTGTAAACATGAGAATATGTAAGGCCCTGTTTCATAATCGCCCCACCTGAAACATACAAAAGGGTAATGATTAAAGAATGGAAATATTAATCATATTAATCTCTCTTTATTTTTTAAAGCTGTAATTTTTTATTTTTAACTTAGCAGTACCTATGAGGGAGCTGAACTATACATCAAACCCTGTATAAGACACTTTGTGTTGAATTTCGGCTGTACCTATTTTATTGACTCATAATTAGTTAGACAAGTATTATCCCTATGATACATATAGTGTAGGAAATGTAGACCTGAAAAAAGTCAGTAACTTGCTCAAATTAGTAGCAGCTTTGAACTAAGAGAAAAAACTTGTTTCCTGACTTAATAACATAATATTCTTAACCATTCTATTTAAGACTGTATGTAGAAATATTACATATTAAATCCATGCATAAACTACACATAATTGAATGTAATATGGAGAAATTATTTTCAAGAACTTAATATCTTAGAGTTATTATCACATTTTAAAAAGTGACAGATCATCTGCCATTATTTTCCTCTGAAGTTTTTAATATATCTTAAAATAGCAATAAAGTTAAAGCACAGGTTATTTCCAGGGATTAAGGACAAGCTGAAATTAAAGGCCAAGTACTTTCAACAACTTCTAATCAAAGATAAATCCTCAGGAAATACCTTGTATACTCATCATCATTGTTTTATTGTAAATTCCTTGCTTGCATTTCTATGACCTTTTTAACTTGTGTTAATTACTAGCCTTGAGACAAATAGATAAACTCTCTTGGTGACTCAATATATATATACCCCTCCCACTGTGTGTGTGTGTGTGGGGGGGGCATGGTGTGGGAAGGTTATTCCTTAACTGTAAACTGTGACAATATTACATTTGTTACAATGGCAGTTAAGTCAGAGTGTGATTTAAATTCCACCCTTCATAAATTGTATCTTGAGCGAGTACAAAACCAATATTAATATTCACATCTTGAATCCAGTTTATTTAACTGTAATCTTATTTGTAACTGAAACAAAAAAGCTATGTAAAGGAAGACAAAGGCAAATTGCTCTTTGGATGAAAATGGAAATCCTAACATTGGGCTGATATGCTTTCTTTTGAACACTGACTGAAAATTCCATGGGGGAGGAATTGAACGGTTTGTTTTCAGACTCCCAGTAATCAAGTTTTTCTTTCAGTCTCTGAGCAGCTGAGTTTCCTTTTTGGTATTTAAAAATACAAGGCCATCTTTAAGCTGTTTCCTTTGCAATTTGGCATCATGTAAGAAAAGCTAACCTGAGGAAAGGCTGTATATGTTTTGTTGCTTTAAAGCATTATCACAAAGGAGTTGCCTTTTATAAGTATTCTTTTAAGAAATGTGGGTTGTAATCCCTTTCACTGAATCCTGGGAGTAGATAAATAATGAGAGAAAGCTCAGGAAATGTCAAAGGAAGGTGCATCCTGGGAGTGCTAGTCCATCATTTTCAGGAAGTGACAATCTAGTCCTTTGTCAAGTTGGTGTGTCCAGACCTCCTCAATGCGGCAAGCTTCCTCTGATTCATGCCTCTCTAAGTAGTTGCAGCTCAAATAGGAGTGGCGCTCCTAAGTTTCAAACTCCCCTTCTAGGAAAATGTTTCCATCATTCACCATTTCCTACAATTGTTAGACCTCAAGCTGAAAAAGCTGTGCCTCGCTGGGAAAAGGCAGTATTCTGGAACTCTCCTTTTCCTGTCTATCACCTGAATTGAAGCCAGAGGGAAGGGAAGGGGCTATAACCTGTCATGAAATTGCTGTTGAAAATGGAATTTTACAGCTGGCTTTAGAAATGTACTGCTAATTCTTGAATGAGTGCTTTTGTTTGCATACTGAGCCAACCAGGGAACAAAGCATTTGCAGAGTTAGGTTTTTATTTACCTTGAAATGTCCACCCTTCATCTTTTAATATAAAGAAATAGTACATATTCCTTTATGTACAACAGAGCTTGGTGGAGTCACAGTTCTCCTGTTTTTGTTTGTTTGTTTGTTTCCTGTTGCTGAATGGAAGTCCTTTTCCTTGGCCTTTGATTGATGCTTTACAATGTACATTTAGGACTTAAGGTTCCAGAGAGTGTTTACACATTCCCAGACACTTGGTCGACAAATTAGATCTTTCTGCAGTGTTTATTTATAAATGGAGATAAAGAAATAGAAAGCAAAATAGTCTACATATTTTTCCCTAGTCATTTGCTATCATAGGAATTTGAACTGGGTTCTTAACAGGAATTTTTCAAACTTGTATCATCACCTCTTACAAGGAAGTAGCATTATCATGCTACTCAAGAGAAAAGGGCTCTGTTTTCTTCTCAGTAAATTAAGAATAACCCTGGATTTAATAACAATAAAAATGCAAATCATCCATGTCCTCTAGTTGGCATAAAAATAGAGGACAACATAAAATTAAAGATTTTTCTTAATACAGTAATTGAGGAGTCTCAAGAATTACTAATCTAATTTAACCTTGTAATTTTTTTTTTCATTTGCAATTTTCACATATAAGTACCATCTACAACTTGTGCTGTTAAGCGGACCTATTTGTAACACTGGCAATTATATGAAAAGTTCTAGCAAAGATAAGTTGCTTACTCCAATCAGTACAGAGTGAATGTGTTAGAAATACCAGTTACAGGAAAATCAGAAGGAAACACATTTTTATTTGCAAATCTTAAGAAAAGTGTTTAAGGGTTTTTATTAAGATTTTATTTCTTTTTTCTTTTCCTTTCTCCTATGGTGTATGAGAGAAAGGATTTTTCCCTAAGTTATACACTTATATGTTATTTGCTACTTTTTTTCTTGCTTTCCTTTCATTCTTTGTTAAATGAAACAGTTTTCCACAAAGGGCTATTTTGTTGAAACCATGAAGGGGAAAATACAGCTGTGACACAATTCTAATACTCAGTGGCTCTCTTTTGGAAGTTTTTTTAACAAACAAGGAATTATCTCAGAGCTATGTGCATCATTGCTGTCCCAGGTCTCCTGCTTAGACGTTTGTTGAAGCTGGCCAGCAGGGCACACTGTTTCTTGGGCTTTGCTTTATTTTTCAGGCTATTTCCTGGCTTCCTTGTGATCACTGTTTCATTGTCAGCCAGCTCGTGAACTCTTCGAAACAGACATCCTCACAAACAAAATGACATTATGAAAAACAGACTCTAAATATTGGCACATCAGCAAAACAGATGGGAATTTGGAGAAGAAAGGGAAAAAAATGAGGGGAAAAAGCTTCTTTAGAAAGATTGGCATAGTGTTGCTGTATACAAATTATTTCTCCAATCTCTACTACCCTAAGCAATACAAATTTTACTTTAAACAAAGGAGTTCTAATGCAATTAAATTAAAGGAGAACATATTGCATGAATAGATAGAAGTCGCTGGGGCAATTTCTGGATTATTGGTTATATCTTTACACATAAGAATCTCAGAAAAGTTAAATAATTGTGTCAAAACTGGATTCTAAAATAATGAGTTTACCTAAATATCAAATTTTGCCTTATTTTGCCTTAAACTCTTAGTCTTCCTAGTTAGTAAAACTTAAGAATAATGATTAATTAGAGATATGCGAAGTCATTAAAAAAGAGTTTTCTGGCCCAGTGATCAGGAATTGTATTTTCTGGCATCATCATTATGTGAAAATATAAAATTGCTATATTGCAAGTATACTATATTGTCTCTTATTCCTGGAGAAACATATCATGTTTAGTAAAACAGAGCCTCAGAATAAATAAAGAAGACCTCCATGAGACGGATTGACACAGTGGCTGCAGCAAAGGACTCAAACATAGTAGCAAGGTTATGAAGATGGTACAGCACCAGGCACATTCCATTCTGGTGTAAAAGAAACCCTATAAATCACTACTAACTCAACAACACTTCCCAACATCTCATTCAACCTCAAAATAAATCTACAACAAAGATGACTTAATAATCTCACAATTATATGAATAAAACAATTTCATCATCCCTTCTCAATACTAATGCTAATTAAGAGAATTCCACCTTTCTCTATTTTTTAAAGTGGAAAAATTAAGAATTAGGCAAATTGGCCTGAATTACACAGCTCACATGTGATGAAGCTGAGACTAGACCCTTGGGAGTTCAATTCCAGAACCAATACTCTTAGATACTGTATTCTACTATATAGATATCCAGCTATGGAATCTCTCTTTGATTCAGATGTTTCTTAACCTTGGCCACGCAAGATAATTTAGAAAATTTTTTAAAAATACTGATGTCCAGGTCTCAACCCAGAACAAATGAATCAGAATATTTTTTTTGTTGAAAATATTTGACCTATGTATTAGGTATTAAATATAAATGTTACTGGTAATAGAAAAGATAGTTTAAACATCCATTAACAATGAGTAACTATAACAAATTGTATAAATATGTTGAACAAATTATAGAAAAATGTATGCTATTGATTTTAGCAATCCTATCTGGCAGAGTAGAATTGTCACATCTAGGAAATTATCACAATCTAAGAATTGTCAGAACTTAGGAACAAATTTGAGGCCTTGAACACTAAGAATTGAAGACCAGATAAGCGTTGGGAGGATGTTAAGAATATCATCCATAAAGACTATAAAAGGTCATTACAAAGACAGAGGAGGAAGAAGAGACCAAAATGAATGTCAGAAGAGACATTGAATACTGTACTAGAGCACCCAGAAGCCAAAGCAAAGGAGAGAAATCAGTAAGTTAAGGATCTGAACAGAGATTTCAAGGGGCAGCTCAGAAAGAGAAAGCAAAATATTATAATGAGATGTGCAAAGAGCTGGAGTCAGAAAATCAAAAGGACTGAATTAACTCAACATTTCTTAAGCTGAAGAACAGATTCAAGCCTCAAGTTGCAATACTTAAGGATGCGATGAACAGATTATTGAATGATCCAGAAAGAATTAAAAGAAGATGGAAGGCTTATACAGAGTCACTGTACCAAAAAAAGTTGGCCGGCACAGAAGAATTTCGTGAAACTACATAAGATCAAGAGGTAATGCTGATGAAGGAAGAAGTTCAAACTGCTGTCAAGGACCTGGAAAAAACAAAGTCCCAGAACTTGATGGAATACTGATTAACATATTTTAAAAAATAGATGCTGCCCTGAATATACTCAACAGTTTTTGTCAAGAAATCTGGAGGACAACTGACTGGAATAGATCCATACTTATTCCAATTCCCATAAAAGATTCTAAAAAAGTGAATGGGCAAATTATACAACAATATCATTATCACTTGCAAGCAAAATCCTGCTGAAGATTATCCAAGAATGATTGGATCAGAACATCAACAGAGAATTACCAGAAAAACAAGCTGGATTTAGAAGAGGCTGTGGCTCTAGAGACATTATCATCAATGTCAGATTGCTCTTATCTATAAACAAAGAGTACCTTAGGAATGTCTATCCATGTTTCATTGATTAGGAAAAGGTATTTGACTGTGTGGATCACAACAAATTATGGCCAACCTTGAGATGAATGGAAATCCCAGAACACATGATTGTACCCATGCAAAAACTATATTTGGTTTTCTTTTCACTCTGTTGGAGAAAGATTTTGATGAACACAGACTTTAGAAGTTCCCATTCATCAATTTTATCCTCTTCAGACAGCATTTCTGAATGTATTTGGCTGTCTCTTTATATTATAGACTAGGCATTCGAAGCTTGATCCCAGTTTGTCTCTTATGAACTATATAGTTTTGGGCTTTATTCTCAGGTTTCTAATCCGCCTTGATTTTTTCATATGGTGTGAGATGTGGCTTCTGTTTCAGCTTTCTTCAGGTAGCAGTCCAATTTTGTCAGCACTGTTTATTTAAGAGGTTGCCATTTCCCCATTTGATATATTTTATTCCTTGTGGATTAATAGTTGTCTGTAGATGGGTCCATTTCTGGGTTCTCAATTCTGTTCCATTGGTCTATGTGCCTGTCATTGTACCAGTGCCATGCTATTTTAGTTACAACATTTGGCAATACTACATCAAACAAGTTGTTGTTGTTGTTGTTGTTATGTGCCATCGAGTCGTTTGCGACTCATAGCGACCCAATGCACAACAGCCCTAAACCCTGCTCTATCTTGTGCCAACTGCACTG
>NW_006399751.1:27106544-27107798 GCF_000299155.1 Elephantulus edwardii | reverse complement strand
TGAAATACTTCAATTGGTATACCATCTATTCCTGGGGCCTTATTTTTTGCTATTTCCTTCAAAGCAGCTTGAACTTCTTCCTTCATCACCGTAGGCTCTTGCTCAGATGTTATTTCATCAAACAAGAGTCTTATAATAAAAGTTTAGAAATTACTCCTGGGCATCCAGAAGAAAAACACTGATAATTCAATTACAAACTGGGCAAGATACATGGAAAGATTTTTCACAGAGGAGGCTACCCAGGTGGTCAACATACACATGAAGACATGCTCAAAATCACTGGCAATAAGAGAGATGCAAATCAAAACCACAATGAGATACTATCTTACCGCAGTAGCATTGGCAAAGTTTCTCAGGGTAGTAAGTAATAAATGTTGGCGAAGATTGGTGAGAGAGGAACTCTTATACATTGTTGGTGGAATTGTAAAATGATACAACTGCTCTAGAAGGCGGTTTGGCATTTCCTCATAAAGCTGAACACAGAAATTCCATATAACCCACTATTCCATTGCTTGATAAGTACCCTGAGAAAATGAGAACTGAAGCACAAAGATAAACTTGTGGTGGGAATATTATGGAAAGGCCAGTGAGAATAGTTCCTTAATACAATGAATGTAACCAGTGTCCCCGAACTAATCATGAAGTTGTTGAATTGGTGTGTTGCCTGTACATTTGTTTACCATAATCAAGAAGAAATAAAGATTAAATAATTTTTTTTCTTGAAAGACTATCCAGGTTGCTTCTTCAATATTGCAAATATTAAAGTTAGAAGGCAACACACAGAGCTAAGAGTGGGAGGAGAAATTGTTTCAGGACTTATTAAAGACTCTGAAAATTTGAGATTATATTTTGTTTTTCATTTCATATCTTCCTTTTATTCTTCACTCCCCTTTTTTTCCTCTGCTACTCTGACAAATAGGAAACTCCAGTGGCCAAGAGGCAAGAAGCTGCTCTTTAATCCCAAAGGTGTGCAGTTCAAGAGCACCAGCTGCTTTGTGGAAGAAGAATGGGCAATCTTCTCCCGGGGGGATTAACTGCCTCTGAAAACCCACTGAAGGGTCAGCTATGGGTCTGTTCCGACTCCATGGTACACAACAACAATAACAACAACAACTCTGACAAATGGATCAGTTGTGGTGCCTTTGAAGGCCACTTGTTTATTTAAATGTCTGTGTTTTCTGTAGACAAGATTCAGATCCACTGTTTTGTTTTTTTTTTCTTTTTTTTTCCCTATAATTATATTTTATTAATTTT